>NC_133846.1:4335619-4647286 GCF_047830755.1 Zonotrichia albicollis
TGGAGAGCTCCACATGATCCCTTCCCTTTGGGGTGCAGAGCTCCACAGGATCCCTTCCCTTTGGGATGCAGAGCTCCACAGGATCCCTTCCCTTTGGGATGGAGAGCTGCACAAGATCCCTTCCCTCCAGGATGGAGAGCTCCACAGGATCGCTTCCCTCCAGGATGGAGATCTCCACAGGATCCCTTCCCTTTGGGGTGCAGAGCTCCACAGGATCCCTTCCCTTTGGGATGGAGAGCTCCACATGATCCCTTCCCTTTGGGATGGAGAAGATTTCCACAGGATCCCTTCCCTTTGGGATGGAGAGCTCCACAGGATCCCTTCCCTTTGGAGTGCAGAGCTCCACAGGATCCCTTCCCTCCAGGATGGAGATCTCCACAGGATCCCTTCCCTTTGGGATAAAGAGCTCCACAGGATCCCTTCCCTCCAGGATGGAGATCTCCACAGGATCCCTTCCCTTTGGGATGCAGAGCTCCACAGGATCCCTTCCCTCCAGGATGGAGAGCTCCACAAGATCCCTTCCCTCCAGGATGGAGAGCTCCACAGGATCCCTTCCCTTTGGGATAAAGAGCTCCACAGGATCCCTTCCTTTTGGGATGCAGAGCTCCACAGGATCCCTTCCCTCCAGGATGGAGATCTCCACAGGATCCCTTCCCTTTGGGATGCAGAGCTCCACAGGATCCCTCCCTTTGGGATGGAGATCTCCACAGGATCCCTTCCCTTTGGGGTGCAGAGCTCCACAGGATCCCTTCCCTCCAGGATGGAGAGCTCCACAGGATCCCTTCCCTTTGGGATAGAGAGCTCCACAGGATCCCTTCCCTCCAGGATGGAGAGCTCCACAGGATCCCTTCCCTTTGGGATAAAGAGCTCCACAGGATCCCTTCCCTCCAGGATGCAGAGCTCCACATGATCCCTTCCCTTTGGGATGGAGAGCTCCACAGGATCCCTTCCCCTTGGGATGCAGAGCTACACAGGATCCCTTCCCTTTGGGATGGAGAGCTCCACAGGATCCCTTCCCTTTGGGATGGAGAGCTCCACAGGATCCCTTCCCTCTGGGGTGCAGAGCTCCACAGGATCCCTTCCCTTTGGGGGGCAGAGCTCCACAGGATCCCTTCCCTTTGGGATGGAGAGCTCCACAGGATCCCTTCCCTTTGGGATGGAGAGCTCCACAGGATCCCTTCCCTTTGGGATAAAGTGCTCCACAGGATCCCTTCCCTTTGGGATGGAGAGCTCCACAGGATCCCTTTGGGATGCAGAGCTCCACAGGATCCCTTCCCTTTGGGATGGAGATCTCCACAGGATCCCTTCCTTTTGGGATGGAGATCTCCACATGATCCCTTCCCTTTGGGATAAAGAGCTCCACTGGATCCCTTCCCTTTGGGATGGAGATCTCCACAGGATCCCTTCCCTTTGGGATGGAGAGCTCCACAGGATCCCTTCCCTTTGGGATGGAGAGAGAGCTCCACAGGATCCCTTCCCTTTGGGATGGAGAGCTCCACAGGATCCCTTCCCTTTGGGATGAAGAGCTCCACAGGATCCCTTCCCTTTGGGATGGAGAGCTCCACAGGATCCCCTCCCTTTGGGATGGAGAGCTCCACAGGATCCCTTCCCTTTGGGATGGAGAGAGAGCTCCACAGGATCCCTTCCCTTTGGGATGGAGATCTCCACAGGATCCCTTCCCTTTGGGATGGAGAGCTCCACAGGATCCCTTCCCTTTGGGATGGAGAGAGAGCTCCACAGGATCCCTTCCCTTTGGGATGGAGAGCTCCACAGGATCCCTTCCCTTTGGGATGAAGAGCTCCACAGGATCCCTTCCCTTTGGGATGCAGAGCTCCACAGGATCCCTTCCCTTTGGGGTGCAGAGCTCCACAGGATCCCTTCCCTCCAGGATGCAGAGCTCCACAGGATCCCCTCCCTTTGGGATGGAGAGCTCCACAGGATCCCTTCCCTTTGGGATGCAGAGCTCCACAGGATCCCTTCCCTCCAGGATGCAGAGCTCCACAGGATCCCTTCCCTTTGGGATGAAGAGCTCCACAGGATCCCTTCCCTTTGGGATGGAGATCTCCACAGGATCCCCTCCCTTTGGGGTGCAGAGCTCCACAGGATCCCTTCCCTTTGGGATGGAGAGCTCCACAGGATCCCTTCCCTCCAGGATGGAGAGCTCCACAGGATCCCTTCCCTTTGGGATGGAGAGCTCCACAGGATCCCCTCCCTTTGGGGTGCAGAGCTCCACAGGATCCCTTCCCTTTGGGATGCAGAGCTCCACAGGATCCCTTCCCTTTGGGGTGCAGAGCTCCACAGGATCCCTTCCCTCCAGAGCTGGGAGCAATCCTTGATCAGGGAGGCGGATTCAGGGAGCTCAGGGAGATTTGGAGAGGGGGAACAGCCAGGAACAGCATCCCCAGCTCCGACTGCAGAGCTGCATCCTCTGGAGGACGATTCCAGCGGGATTTTGGGAAGGTCAGGGGTGGATTTTGGCAGGAGACACCGCGTTCAGCGCTATCCATTACCGGGATAAATCAGTGTAATTCCATCCCCTGCTCTCAGCCACCAGAGGAGCATTTGGGATTAAGTGGGGCCACTCCTTCTGCCGCAGCATTCCCCGGGGAGGGATCGCTCCGGCCACAATTCCTCCTGTGCTTCTTTTATTCAGGGGATACAAAGGAAAGGACAGGCGTGTGATGTCCCCTGGATTCTGACTCTCAGAACCTTCCCAAGGTTGGGGACATCGTGTCCGTCCCGGCACAGCGTGGCTGGGGACGGACAAACGGCTCCATTGTCACGGGTTTGTCCTCCTGGAAATCGGGGGTGGATCGAGAGGAAAACTCTGCATTCAGCCCTTCCCAGAGCTTTTTTGGGTCGGATTTGTCGGTGGCTCCATGTCCTGCAGGAATTCTGGGCCACTCCAAACCTATCTGAGCAAGGAAGGCTCCAAATGAGGACCAAAAGAGGGGCTTGGGGTGGAGTTTGTCACCCCAAGCAGATCCTGATCCTGGAAGTGCTTTTCCTGAATAATTGGTCACAGTTCTGGGCTATCCCCAGGGCTTGGGGGAGTTTCCTTTTGATCCAAACTCTGCCTTTGTGCAGGAGACAAAGCCGGGAGGTGCCTTTGGTCCGGACATGGAAAGGGGAGTGGGCAGGGTGGGCTTGGGGGAAAAATCCAATTGTTGGAAAAAAAAGATATTTTAGTATGAGTGGGACTTTCCTGGTCTGAGCAGAGTGGATTTTACATGTGAGCTTTGCAGTGAGTTAGTTTCCCTTTAAAAATAATATTTATATTTATATTTATATTTATATTTATATTTATATTTATATTTATATTTATATTTATATTTATATTTATATTTATATTTATATAAATATAAATATAAATATAAATATAAATATAAATATAAATATAAATATAAATATATTTATAATTTATATTTATATTTATTATTTATATTCATATTTATAGTTATATTTATAGTCATTTCATAATGTTATTTATATTCATATTTATATATATTTATATTTTAATTGCCTTTTTTCCTCCCCAAACAAACTCATTCCCATCTCTCTCCTCGGTGACTTCCAGGGGGAAATGGAATTCCAACCTGAGCTATTCAAAAACCCCTGGAAAATTCCCAGAGCTGGAGCTCCTGGGGGTTCTGGGTTTGGGTCACCTCCAGTGGGACCTCGGGACCCCCAGGATGGCTCAGCCCTGAGAAAAGCCTTGGGACAGGTGACAAAGCCAAGGGGAAGAGCCAGGAGACATTTCCATGGATTTCCAGCCCCCAGGGATGGGGGAATTTCGGCTCCCCAGGGGAATTCACCCCAGGCTGGGCACGGGCCTGGTGTTAAGCCAGACTCGAGTTCCGACTCAAAGCTCAGCCCAGAGCAGCCAGAATGAGTTTGGAACTCTGGAAATCCACCCAGGAGCGATTCCAGTGGGAATTTGAGAGGCGACGTCGGCCCCAAATCCTGGTTAAAGTCAGGGATATTCCCACAGGCGCATTCCCCTGCTGCCAACCCTTCTGGGAAAATGTTCAGTTTTCCCGGGAAATATTCAATTTTCCCGGGAAATATTCAATTTTCCCGGAAATGTCCAATTTTCTCGGGAAATGTCCAATTTTCCCGGGACATCCCGGCTGCTCCTGCGGGATGCTCCCAGGGCCGGGTGGGATTCCAGGCAGCCAGGACGGAGCTGACCCCTCTCCCCATAACAAACCCCCCATTCTCGCTTCCCACCGCCCTCTCCAGGCCCGGATCAGCTCGGGGAAGCTCGGCCTAAAGCCGGGACCATCCCGGGCTCCTCCCGCGCTGCGGCGGCGTCAGAGCGGCCTCGCTTTGCTTTGCTTGGCTGTGCTCAGGTATAAATGAGCTCCCACCTGCTCCAGCCCCTCCCGGCCGCTGGAAGCGCTCCTGGGAGCCGGGAACAACGAGCTGGGAGCTCGGGAAACCTCCTGGAGAAAGGGTTGGGAAGGGGAGCCCTGATCCGACAGCGAGCGCCTTCCCGAGGTTTTGGGTTTTGGAGATCTCTGCCTGGTTCCAGGGATCTTCCCAAAGCTTCCCCGAGCTCCTCAGCCCTCCCAGTGCACCGCTGGGTGCTTGTACTGGTCAAACTGGGGTTAAAATCGCTGCAGCTGCTCCCGGTGGTGCTGCCGGGTTTTTGCTCCTTGGGATGCTCCGCACCCGGGTCCAACCTTCTCTGCTGCTCCTGGGTTTGGGATTTGGGCTCCAAACATTCCCAGCCTCATCAGGGATCAGCACTAAACAGATTTTCCTGGTCCCCCCCGGTTTTTACGGCTGCCCGGTAGATAATGAATGTTCCAGTTTAGGGTCAGGGCAGGGCTGGGGTTGGGATTCACAGCCGGCTCCGGCTGGGAATGTCCCTGGTGCTCCCTGGGATCATCCCAGTGGATCTTGGATTTCACAGCGAGACCGGGGGTGTTTTTCAAGGAAAATGAAAGATTTTGGGTTCAGGGAAAGGGATTTTGCCCAGCTGGAGAGCCTCGCTGAGCAAAGCCGTGGGAGACGGGGAAATGACCATCCCGAGTTCCCTGAAAACCCCTCCTGAGTTCCTTGAAAACCCCACCCAGAGCTCCTTAAAAACCCCATCACAAACTCCTTGAAAACCCATCCTGAGCTCTCTGAAACCCCATCCCAAATTTCCTGGGACCTCATCCATATTTCCCTGAAACTCCCATTCCAAACTGCCTGAAAACCCGATCCCAAATTTTCCCTGGAAATTCGATCCCAATCTCCCTGAAAACCCCTTCCCAATCTCCCTGGAAATCCCATCCCCATCTCCCTGGAAACCCCACCCCAAATCCTCACCCCGATCTCCGTGCGGGCTCCGGGAGCCGGCCCCGATCCCGGGAATGCGGCTGAGCCGGGAGCGGCTCCCGGAGCTGCCGGGAGACCCCCGGAGGTGCCAGGGGCTCCAGGTGCCCCTCTGGGGGTGGTGGCACTGCCAGCGACAGGGACACGGTGCCACGGTGAGAGAAACCCCCACAGGGCTCACCCTCTCCTCAAATATTATAATTTGGATTTTGGGAATTTCCAGCCCACCTTTAACGGCTTTAACGCGGGCTCAGCTCTGCGTGGATTCCTACTTTTTCCTGGGGTGGAAATTCCGCGTGCTGTGGGAAATCCTAAAGGCGCCGTTTGGGTTTTCTGCCCTTTTCTGGTTTATTTGTGGTAAATCCGCGCAGAAAATCCTAAGCCAGACCATCAAATCCTCGGCGAATATTCCAAAGGGATAAAAGTGCTCGCTCAGTTTTGTGGGAATTAATCAGGGGACGGAGAGGAGCTTTGGGAACCCTTTGTCTCACTCTACCTGAGCCCAAGCGCAGCTGGGCTCACAGGACCTCCCCATCTCCCGTTTTCTGGAGTTTTTGGGAATTCTGAGGAATTCTGGAAAGTTTGGGGTCTGTAGCTGAGCAAAACAAGAGGGTTTTGGGGTTGTGTCACTAAATCTCAAATCCCCAGCCTGGAGAGGTTCATTTCCTGATCCTAAATCTCCTTGCAGACCCCGCGCTCCTGCTTTGCGCCCTCGGAATTCCTGCTGGATCTGCCTGGGAGGAGCAGGGCCGGGCTCGGGGAAAGCCTCGGGATTTCTCGCAGCTCCGGCTGCTGCCTCCCATCCTCACAGCAACCGGTGTTTCCCGGGAGAGGCGGCGATCTCCCGGGAATCCGCCGCGCTCCGAACGCCGGGATAACGCTGGGGGGCTGCCGGGGGTCGCGGCAGTTTTGGGGTCAGCGTGGGTGGGGTGAGGAGGGAGCTGGGGGAGTTTGGAGACACGAGAAGGAGCCCCAGGATGATGCCCTCAGCTTTCATCCCTCCCTCGGGAAGGGGAACAGAGGGGTGCACTCATTGTGGGGTGCCCCCCATGCCCATGAGGGGATGGATCCTCGGCTTGGCACAGCCCCAGACACCCAAACCCCCCCCGAGCACCCCCAAATCCCACCCTGCCCTGGGATCTGCCCTCAGGAAGGTGAACTGGGACAAAACGGCTCTGCCTCTGCTCCCTCCCTGCAGAGGAGCCCCTGGGGCTGCTCAGGGCTCTGCCCGCTCCTTCTGGGGGTGCTGAAGTAGTTTTGGGCAGCAGAACCCCCCCAGCACATTGGAAATACCCGATCCCCCCTCCCAGCGCTCTCCCGAAGTGCCTCGGGCCGGAACGCGCCGGGAAAAAAACCTCGCGACAATCGCTGAGAACAAAAATATTCCCGATTTTTTTTTTTTTTTTTTTTTTTTTTTTTTTTTAACCCACGTAAGAGACATTTCTGCTGACAGCCGCCCTGACCTCGGCCGCGCAGGCAGCGCTGCCACAAGTGCCACCGCCTCCTGCCAACTCCACCCCCGGCTCCTCTCCGGGTGCCCAAAACACCTCGGAATGCCCAAAACACCCCTGGATCCTTTCCGGAAAGCCCAAACCACCCCGGAATGCCCAAACCACCCCTGGATCCTCTCTGGAATGCCCAAAACACCCCGGAATGCCCAAACCACCCCTGGATCCTCTCCGGAATACCCAAACCACCCCCAGCTCCTTTCCGGAATGCCCAAAACACCCCGGAATGCCCAAAACAGCCCTGGATCCTCTCCGGAATGCCCAAAACAGCCCTGGATCCTTTCTGGAATGCCCAAACCACCCTGAGATCCTCTCCAGAATGCCCAAACCACCCCGGAATGCCCAAACCACTCCTGGATCCTCTCCGGAATGTCCAAACCACCCTGGAATGCCCAAACCACCCTCAGTTCCTGTCCCCGTCCCTTCGGAGCCCACCGGGAGCCCGCAGGGTCCCCCCGGCCGGAGGATGCTCAGACCCACCCGCAGCCCCCTCCATGGCTCCGGGATGCAGCAGAGCGGCACAGAGCGCTTACCTGCGGCGGGAGGGCTGCGTGGGCATCAGCCGGGGGCCCGCGGGGCCTGGCGGCTGCCGGGGGCTGGGCTGCGAGGCAGCGCTCGCCTGGTGGCTGGCCGAGGGTGGATGTGTGTGCCCAAAGCCACTGCAGCATCTCTGCATTAGGATGTGCTCCTCCCTCTCCTCCCTCCTTGCGTGCGCGCTCCCTCGCTCGCTGCCAACCACCACGCCGCTCCCTGGAGACGGGGAATTGTTGGGGTTTTGATTTATTTATTTATTTTTTTCCCTCTCCCCCCCCTCTCTCCCTCCCTCCTCCTTGCTTTTACCTCTCTTGCCACAGCGCAAGGCGGGCAGGCAGAGCGGCTCGGGCAGCATCATCATCATCATCATCGTCGTGGTGGTGATGCATAATTCATCCCGCAGCCTCTCCCGCCTGCTGCGCCCACCGGCAGAGCCCCCTCGGGCCGGAGCAGGTGTGGGGCCGGGGGGGTTGGAGCGGTCGGAGCCCCTCGCTGTGGGGTGGGAGCAGCCCCAGAGCCCCCCATCCTTGTGCACCCCCCGTGCCTAAATATATCCCTGATTACACAATCGATCCACAATTACACAATCCACCCGTGGGTACCCGTGGGTTTCTGTGTCTGCAGACAGCCCAGGATGGGATTCACGCGAGGAAATCGCGGCACCGCCGAATTTTGGGGTGCTCTGGCTGGGCTGGGGGGTCCCTGACTCTCCGAGAAGCCAGGACGGGGATTCCTCAGTCACAGTGATGGAGCGTGGTCACCTTTGGGTCACCCTCGGGATTTTGGGTGTTCCCGAGCCCCCTTTGGGTCACCATCGGGTTTTTGGGTGTACCCGAGCCCCCTTTGGGTCACCCTCGGGTTTTTGGGTGTCCCCAAGCCCCCTTTGGGTCACCATCGGGTTTTTGGGTGTTCCCGAGCCCCCTTTGGGTCACCATCGGGTTTTTGGGTGTACCCGAGCCCCCTTTGGGTCACCCTCAGGATTTTGGGTGTCCCCAAGCCCCCTTTGGGTCATCCTCGGGATTTTGGGTGTACCCGAACCCCCTTTGGGTCACCATCGGGTTTTTGGGTGTACCCGAACCCCCTTTGGGTCACCCTCGGGATTTTGGGTGTCCCCAAGCCCCCTTTGGGTCACCCTCGGGATTTTGGGTGTCCCCAAGCCCCCTTTGGGTCACCCTCGGGATTTTGGGTGTACCCCAGCCCCCTTTGGGTCACCCTCGGGATTTTGGGTGTACCCCAGCCCCCTTTGGGTCACTATCGGGTTTTTGGGTGTCCCCAAGCCCCCTTTGGCCGAGGCTGTCCCGAGGGGCTCAGGTTTGCCCCAGGGGCTCCCCCAGCGCCTTTCCCGGGACAATCCCAGCTGTTCTCTCCGGTGGAGTGACACAATGGGGAGGTGACAGGGACACCCCGAGACACCCCGAGGTGTTGGGTGAAGGGTGCCCGTGCTGAGAGGAGCTTCAGATTGTGGGAACAGAAGATTTGGGACCCTCCGGCCCTTCCCAGCTCCTGTTTAATGATGTCGGGAGATCAGCGGGCGCCGGGGCTGGCCACAGGTTAATGGGCTGCAATTAGAGAGAAGTAATTAAGGTATTAGTGTCTCTATTGATTGGCAAAGCTCCCGCGGGCCGAGCAGGAGGTGTGCGGGCAGGAGGGGGCCTGAGGGCGGCGGGTGGCTTCCCCTGGCCCAGTTTGGCCCAGTTTGGCCCGGTTTGGGCTCCTCGCTGCCAGTTTGGGGGTGATGGATGGATGGATGGATGAATGGATGGATGGATGGATGGATGGAATGGATGGATGGGGAATGGATGGATGGATGGATGGATGGATGGATCCATGGACGGTTGGATGGATGGATGGAATGGATGGATGGATGGATGGATGGATGGATGGATGGATGGATGGATGGATGGATCCATGGACGGTTGGATGGATGGATGGATGGATGGATGGATGGATGGATGGATGGATGGATGAATGGATGGATGAATGGATGGATGGATGGATGGATGGATGGATGGATGGATGGATGGATGGAATGGATGGATGGGGAATGGATGGAAGGATGTCCAGGGAATCCAGGGGAGGAGATGAGCCCTGTCCCAGAGGAGGGAGGGAGACCTGCCCTTTGTCCCCTCCCCTCTGTGCCTCTGCAGGTGACAAGGACAGCGGTGACCCCTCGAGTGCCAACACACGGGACAGCAGCGACAGGGAGGCTCTGAGGAATTCCTTGGATATCCCCAGCTCCAACAGGGAAAACTCGGCCATGGGAATGGGCAACAGGCTGGAGCTGCCTCCCGGAGGATGAGGAGGAGGAAGGAACCCGGCATTGGCCCGGTCCTGCCCCTCCAGAAGTTGGGGACCACGCAGGTGTCACCTCTGGGCCATCCAAGTGCCACCGAGCCCGTCTGGCCCGGATCCATCCCGAGGATCAGCACGGTCCAGCCGCTGCTCCGGGAGGGATAAAATCCCGACGGGAATGCTGGAATGCTGGAAGGAACCTGTGGAGAGACTCAGCCCTTGGGCTTGGTGCTTCCAGTGGCTGTGGGAATGGGGAACTGGGGCATTGGAGGAATCCCCGATGGAATTTCTGCACCAGGAGCCAGTCGCAATTCCACAATTTTCCACAACTCCACAATTTTCCACAATTCCATCCTTCCTTGGGGCACGGACAGAGCGTGGCTGGTGCCTCCATCGCGCTGGGAATGTCTCAGTTGGGCAAAAAGTGCTTTTCCCCCTCTCTGCTGTTCCTGGAAATGCTGGGAAGGGGCGGGAGCAGCCCCCGCTGCAGCAGGAAGCACTCAGCTCTTCATCCTCTTAGCCGGGCCCGCCGCAATTACATCTCAATTAACCAAATTACTCCCGCTCCTTTCAGCCCGTTCTCCGCCCCAGGAGCGCTCTGGAGCCCCAGGCAGGAAGGGCTGGGAGAGAGGAATGGATCCCGGCGGGAGCCGCGCTCGGCTGCCGGGAATGGGGGCCTGGGGTCAATCCCGCATTTCCCGAGCTGTGGGAGCTTCTCCCGCTCTGCTCCCCAAGGGTTTGGGGGATGGAAATGGGGCTGGAGAGGATCCAGGGCTGCCCCTGAGCATCCTCATTTCCTGGCCAGGTTGGGAATTTTGGGGATGCTGAGGACCAGCACAATCCAGGATTGGTTCTGGAGAGCATCTGGATACTGGATCCAGCTGATCCAGTGTCCCCCTTTCCTGTTTAGACTGAGAATTTTGGGAATGCTGAGGACTAGAACAATCCAGGCTCTGGTTCTGGATGGGATCCAGAGCTGATCCAGTATCCCTCTTCCTGTTTAGGCTGGGAATTTTGGGAATGCTGAGGACCAGAACAATACAGGCTCTGGTTCTGGATGGGATCCAGAGCTGATCCAGTGTCCCCCTTTCCTGTTTTGGCTGGGAATTTTGGGAATGCTGAGGACCAGAACAATACAGGCTCTGGTTCTGGTTTGGATCAAGAGCTTCACCTGATCATCCACCTTTCCTGGCCAGGGATGGAATTTTGGGAATCCTGAGGACAGGCACAATTCAGCCTCTGGTTCTGGATGGGATCCAGAATATCCTCCTTTCCCGGTTAGTTTGGAATTTTGAGAATGCCAAGGACCAGGATTTTCTGCTTTTCCCTCCTGGAATTCAACAGGAATGACTCTCAGGCTCAGCATGAGTTTTGAACCATGTTTTATTATATGTTTAGTGTTTTCTCTATACAAAAAAACCAGTCTTTTCTCTTTTTTTATAGTGATTCAAAAAAAAAAAAAAAAGAAGATATCTGAGTAGTTTGGCCTTCTCTCATCTCTCATGCAGTTGGTTTAGAAGTCCTTAAATTAAACCCTTTTTTTTTTCCCCTTCTAGTCCATAAATCTCGCTGGAAACTGAATTTTTACAGCTTCAGCTTTACGTTTCTCACTGGAACAGGTGGGGTTAACGCAAAGGTGGTGAATTCTTCTTCTTCTTCTTTGTTTTTATTTTTTTTGCTTTAAAAAAAAGGCAAATGAATACACAGGATATTTGAGACCAGCCGGGAGCATGGACAGAGAGGACGGACAGATCACGAGATATTTATAAATTAAATTAAAACAAAACAGTCCCGGTACTTTCTGTCTGATGTGAGAGGGAGGAACAGACATTTAAAATGATATTTTGGAGGGAGGACTCTGTTCTGGGGGTCTGACGTGGGATTTTGGGAATCTGATGTGGGATTTTGGAGTTGACATGGAATTTTGGGGGTCCAGCATGGAATTTTGGGTTGTTGGCAAAATTTTGGAGGGTTGGCATGGAATTTGGAGGGTGGACATAGAATTTTGGGGGTTGACATGGAATTTTGGGTTATTGACATGGAATTTTGGGGGTTGACACAGGATTTTTGGAGTCAACACGAAATTTTGAGGGGGTTGACATGGATGTTTGGGGGCCTGACAGAATTTTGGGGGGTTAACACAGAATTTTGGGGGCTTAACACAGACTTTTGGGGACTTGACATAGAATTTGTGTGTCTGACAGAATTTCGGAGGTTTGACATGGAATTTGAGGTTTTGACATGGAGTTTTGAAGGTCTACATAGAGTTTTGGGGTTCGACATAAATTTCAGGGTTTGACATGGAAACTGGGGGCTGACACAGAATTTTGGGGGTCCGACATGGGGTTTAGACAGCATTGAACAACCAAACCCTGATGTGAGGACACGGAGACACAGGCGAAGGGCGCTACTGATGCCGTGGGTGGCGTTGTGAGGACCAGAAAAGCGTCGTTATTCTCGTTAATAAAACAGCTTTTAGTGCAAGAAATAGGAGGTTTCTCTTTTTTTTTTTTGTCCTTTTTTTTGTCTTTTTTTTGTTGTTTTTTTTTTTTTTTTTTTTTCCTTGATAAGGTTTTTTTATTGCTTAACTGAAATCTTGGTTGCTGCAGGAAAGCCTGGGCCGAGGAGGTGACGTCGCCGGTGGCACTCGCGGCTCTGCTGGAGATGAGGAGAGGGTTTGGGATGTGCCAGGGTGGGTGGTGGCATTGGGATGTGCCAGGAGAAGGTGGTGGCACGGCCAGAGCGAGCGCTGTGGTGGCCCCGGGTGACACTGCCCAGCTCTGCCCTTCTCCCTCCTGGATTGTTGGTGACACCTGGATTTGGGAGCTGTCACCTCCAGGAAGGCAATGCTGGCAGCAGGGACAGCGCGTCCTGTTGGGTTGGGTTTCTCCAAGCAGGATTTTGGGGTTTGGATGGAAATTCCAGCTTTTTCCCGCTGGTTTTGTGCCTCCAGTTGCGGTGTCACCTCAGGGAGAATGGGAGCAGCCCCCGGATCAGGGAAGCACAGCGATGTCCTCGTATCCCGAATTCCTGGTGTTCCTGTCAGCTGTCCCAGGGCTGGGTGCCAGGGAGGTCCCTGGAACTGAGATGGAGCCTGGATTCGTCTCCAGGACATGGATGTGGAGTTGGCTTGGAATGTTGTAGGAACAGGACAAATTTACATATTTGGGGCTGAGCTCGGCTCCTGAGACTGCTGGAATTTGAGTTTTGGTGGTGGAATTTGGGATCTGACTCTGGAATCTGGGGTGTGGTGCTGGAATTTGGGGTGTGGTGCTGGAGTTTTGGGTCTGGCCCTTCCCTTTTTATTTCTGAATGAGAAGTTGGCTCCTAATTTAAACCCTTGATGAAGAAAGGGTTCTTTCTTCTGGAGAGCTGGAAGTGTTCCCTGTCCCAGAGAGGTTGTGCAGATCCCAGGAGGGGATCATGGTCCCTGTGATGGGAATGGGAGCATCCCTGCTAGCCCTGGGGGCCACCACAGGAATCAGGACAGGAGGTGACCGGGATGTCCCCTCTGGAGAGGGGATGGAGCAGCAGAGCTGATCCCAGGGAATCAGGATCAGGGTGGGGAAGATCCCTCAGCACCACAAATCCTTGTGTGGGTTATCCATCCATCCATCCATCCATCCATCCATCCATGGATCCATCCATCATCCATCCATCCATCCATTCATCCATCCATCCATCCATCCATCCATCCATCCATCCATCCATCCGTCCATCCATCCAGGGATCCATCCGTCCATGCATCCATCCATGCATCCATCCATCCATGCATCCATCCATCCATCCATCCATCCATCCATCCATCCATCCATCCAGGGATCCATCCATCCATGCATCCATCCATGCATCCATCCATCCATCCATCCATCCATCCATCCATCCATCCATCCATCCAGGGATCCATCCGTCCATGCATCCATCCATGCATCCGTCCATGCATCCATCCATGGATTCCATCCATCCATCCATCCATCCATCCATCCATCCATCCATCCATCCATCCATCATCCATCCATCCATGGATCCATCCACCATCCATCCATCCATCCATCCATCCATCCATCCATCCATCCACCCATGGATCCATCCATCATCCATCCATCCATCATCCATCCATCCATCCATCCATCCATCCATCCATCCATCCACCCATGGATCCATCCATCCATCCATCTATCCATGGATCCATCCATCATCCATCCATCCATCCATCCATCCATCCATCCATCCATCCATCCATCCACCCATGGATCCATCCATCCATCCATCCATCCATGGATCCATCCATCATCCATCCATCCATCCATCCATCCATCCATCCATCCATCCATCCATCCATCCATCCATCTCCTGCTCCAAGGATGCTCCCAGGACACAGTGTGGGTCCATCCCAGCCCTGTCTGGGTTTTTGGGATCTCTGGGGTCACCCTGTGAGCGCTGTGGAAGGTTTGGGCTCAGGGCTTTTCTCCCTGTGCAAACCTTGAATTTTACTCAAAGGAGTAAGAGATGAGAAGCTCAGGATGAGTTTTTAGCCTGAATTGTCTTTGGGCTCCAAAACTCCAGGGGGGAAATTTTGAAGAAATGTCAGAATTTTAGCTAAACCTTAGAAACATTGAGTAACTTTTACACCAAGCCGAGACAGGGCTGTGAGTAATTTACACTGAGTTGCTTGTGCACCTCTGCATCTCCTCCCACTTCTCATTACTCAAAGTAACCTGGGGAGTTTTATGAGGAAATTTGGGATAAGGTTGGGTAGAGTCCAGCTCCTTCCCATCCCTTTTTCCAAGGGGGTGCTGAGAGATTTCCTCAGGGGTGGGGTGTTTCAGAAATATGGGTTTTCATGGAAATGGCACATCATGGATTCCCAACACGGACCCACTTCCAGCAATCCTGGCCTGATTTCCAGAGGTTTGGAGGAGTTTTGTGGTCCCTGTCAGCAGCAAGGACTGGGAGTGCTGGGAAGATCCCAGATCCAGAGGCTGGATTTATTTCTCATTCCCAGTGGTGCTTGGGCAGGGACTCATCCAAACTCAGCTGGGAGTTGGGAATGGTTTGGGAATGGGGTTGTCCCCATCCCAGGGGCGGTGTCACCTTTGGGAATGGGGTTGTCCCCATCCCAGGGGCGGTGTCACCTTTGGGAATGGGATTGTCCCCATCCCAGGGGCGGTGTCACCTTTGGGAATGGGGTTGTCCCCATCCCAGGGGCGGTGTCACCTTTGGGAATGGGATTGTCCCCATCCCAGGGGCGGTGTCACCTTTGGGAATGGGATTGTCCCATCCCAGGGGCGGTGTCGCCTTTGGGAATGGGATTGTCCCCATCCCAGGGGCAGTGTCACCTTTGGGAATGGGATTGTCCCCATCCCAGGGGTGGTGTCACCTTTGGGAATGGGATTGTCCCATCCCAGGGGCAATGTCACCTTTGGGAATGGGATTGTCCCCATCCCAGGGGCGGTGTCACCTTTGCCCTGGGGGGTGTTTGCCTAAAAGCTGGATGGAATTCTGGGAGTCACAGGACTGGGATTGGGGCGTGGCTGTGTCCACACTGAGGGTCACAATGGGGCTGTCCCTGCCAGGGGACACGGCTGGAGGGTCCTGGCAGGGGGTGACACGTGAGGGACATCCCTGGGACAGCTCCCCCAGCTCTGTGAGGGGGCTCTGCCTCTTGACCCTGACCTAAACCCTGGAATTCCTTTGCTGTTGGTTTCATGGAACAATTTGGGTGGGAAGGGACCTTTCAAGGTCACCAAATCCAACCCCACGAGCTCCATCTTCACCCCACGTTTGACCTATCAGAGAAGACGACCAAGATCAATGATAATTATTATTTTAAGGAAGGCATTTGCATTGGATTAATTTGCATCCATCTCTCCTGTCAGCCCGCTCTGGGCTCTTCCAGGGATCCATCGGGATGTGGCAAAGTCCCTCTCCACAATCCATAGCAGTGGGAGTGTCCCTGTCACTGACGTGTCTCCAGAGCAGAAAGAATAACTGCACGAATCCCGTTGCATCCCATCCAAAAAAAACCCTCCATCCTCCTCAGAAAAAACAAAAACAAAACAAAAACCAAAAAAACAAAAGGAAAATCCATCCGAAAATCCATCTTTTCCGAAGGAAACCCAGCCTCTCTCTTTCTCTTCTCAAAGGTACCTTTGGTTTCAAAAGTGCAGGAAGTGGGAGGATTCGCGGGGACGCAGTCCATCAGGAATCCCTGCCTTCTACCCTGATCCGTGCTGGGAGAGCTGGGAACGCTCCCAGACATCCCATTCCTACTGCTCAGGTGGGTCCGAGGCCGTCGGGGCGTGGAAGCGGAGCGGGAAGAGCATCCTTGGAGTGACTCCCCGGCGAGTCCCAAGCTGTGTAAGGCATGTGAGGAGCGCTCAGGGGGGGTCTCTGAAATCCTGGGAGTCTCCAGGCGGGATGGGGGTCCCACGGTGGCTTGGCTGAGTGCTGGAGGGGGGAAAGGCCACTGTCAGAAAGGAGGAGGGGTTTTGGTGGGAAAAACAGCGTCCGTCCAGCTCATCCGGTGCCTGTGGAGGTGTGGGTTCCGATCTGGTGTTCCTTCCTCGTTTTGTAGCCCTGAATCCTTGAGGGAATCCTCCACCTGATCCCAGGGGTTTTTCTCATCCTCAGCAGCTCGCTTGGATTATTTTTTCATTCATCATTCTGCTCTCCTCGTCCTATTCCGATCCCGCTCCTGCTTCCAGGCCCTCTTTGCTACATTGGATTTATGGAGTTGCCTTGGAAAGAAAGCAGGCGTGGGGTGGGGGGCGGCTCCCCCCGAAATCCCTACGAAGCAAATTGAAACCCAAAAAGGCTTTTCTGCAGTGCTGTCGCCCCGGGGAGAGGCTCCTCCCTGTCCTTCCAAGAATCCCAAAAGTTTCTCCACAACCTCTTCTCCTCCCGGGGTGTTCCGGAGCTCAGTGGGAATGGGGGACAAGCTCCCTGTGGGTTTTTCCAGCCTCAGCAAGGACAAATCCCGGTGCTGAGGGAGGTGGTGGGGACCTGCTCTTCCCTGCATAGGTTTTTTTCAGGAAGGAGGGTTTTTGGGAGAGGTTATGGGCAAGGTGCTGCCGTGAGGATGGACAGCTCAATAATCTGGTGTTTTCACCCCAAAATCCACCCCTCTCCTCCTTCCATGCCTTTGCTCTGCCCAGGCCCCTTTCACCAATCTTCCCTCCCCAAAATTCTTTGATTTCTTTCCCCCTTCCCCTCTGATCCAGAACCTTCTTGGAAAAATAAAACCCAAAAAGTTGGAGCTCCCTCCTAAAAGAACAAAAAAAAGCCTCGGGAAGCCGAGCCCAACACGGGGCCCTTCTGGACTGGCCCTGATGCAACCCCAAAACTGGGGAACAACCCCAAAACTGGGGAGCAACCCCAAAACCGGGGAACAACCTCAAAACTGGGGAACAACCTCAAAACTGGGAAACAACCCCAAAATGAGGAGCAATCCCCAACCGGGAAGCAACTCCAAAACCAAGGAGCAGCCCCAAACTGGCGGAACAACCCCAAAATGGGGGAGCACCCCAAGCTTAGGAGCACCCCAAAAGTGGGGAGTAATCCCAAACTGGGGAGCAGCTCGAGCATCTCCTCCCCTCCAGCTGCTCCAGCTCAGCCCCGATTCCCACTCCGGCTCCCGCCCCGCGCGTCCTTTGCCGTTGGCTCGTTTGCTAAGGATAAATGGCATTGGCGGCCACCTGGGCTGCCTAGTTGGTTGGAATACTTTTCTTTTTTTTTTTTTTCCCTTTGTGGTTTTTTTTTTTGTATTTTTTTGCTATTTTTAATTTTTTTCTCTATTTTTTTTGTTTTGTTTTGTTTTGTTTTCTGTTTTTCAGTCCTCGCTCGATTCCCTTTCCTGTCGGCGGCGGCGGCTGCCGGCGGAACCCCCGCCCGCTCCGAACCCCTCGGGCTCTGGGTGTTTTTTTTCCCGGCGTTTTTTTTTTTTTTTTTTTTTTTGCTATGCCAAGGAATAAATGGCATTGACGGGGGACGTGGCCTCGGAGCTCTCGTTGCCCTCGGTCTCCTCTTTGTCCTTCTTGACCGTGTACTGGCCGATGAAGGAGCCGTCCTCGTTGAACTGGCCCTCGCCCCCTTCGCCGTAGTCCACCAAGCTGTCGTCGCTCTCCTGCTGCTTTATCGTCCCGTCCAGCGAGGTCTGGCTGTTGGGAAGAGGTTTGTTGTCTTCATCGCTGGCAGCAGAAGACAGACAGACATGGCAAGGGTTGAGAAACGGGGCTGAGAACCTTCCCCCGAGGGATGGAGGTCCTAAAAGGATCCGCAGTGGGAATGCGGCTCGGTAGAGCCCTAAATACTGGGGGGCTCATCTGGGTGTTGGGGGGTGTGGGAGGTGGAGGTGGTTGGGATCTCTGAACACCCAATTTTGTGATTTTTCAGCTCAAAATTTATATTTCATAACCTCACTTTCCTCATCCTCAATTTCTTAAACCTTGATTTTCTCATCTCGATTCCTTTCCCTCAGCTCCTTAACCATCATTTCTAAATCTAAATTTCACAACCTCAATTTCTTAACCTTGCTTTCTTACCCTCAATTTTTTTACTCTCAAATCCTTACTCTCAATTTCTTTCCCTCGGTTTCTTAACTTTAATTTCTTACTCTCAATTCCTTTCCCTCAGTTCCTTAACCATCATTTCTAAATCTGAATTTCTCAGCCTTAATTTCTTAACCTTGCTTTCTTACTCAATTTTTTTACTCTCAAATCCTTACTCTCAATTTCTTTCCCTCGGTTTTCTAAATCTAAATTTCTCAACCTTAATTTCTTAGCCTTGCTTTCTTACTCTCAAATTTTTTTACTCTCAAATTCTTACTCTCAATTTCTTTCCCTCGGTTTCTTAACTTTAATTTCTTACTCTCAATTCCTCACTCTCGGTTTCTAAATTTCAAGTTTTTTAACCTCAATTCATTCATCTCAGGTTCTTATTCTCAGTTTCTAAATCTCAATTTCTAAATCTCATGTTTTTAACCTCAATTTCTTACCCTATGTTTCTTTACTTCAATACTCCACCCAAAACTTGGATCAACGGGTCTGGATGAATATCAGGAATATTTTTCCCTTGGATTCTTTTTCTCTCAGGGTTTTAGCCCCCCTTGGTTGAGTGGTTTATTCCCAGATTTCCTTGAGAAAATATAGTTTTTCCTTGGAAAAAACCACATTTTTTTTCTTGGAAAACATGGTTTTACCTTGAAAAAACAGTTCCCCTTGAAAAATCACATTTTTTCTTGAAAACTGAGTTTTCCTTGAAAAAATGCAGTTTTTCTTTGAAAAAATGCAGTTTTTGTCTTGGAAACCACAGTTTTTCCTTGGAAAAACCACGCGCAATGGGGAGCATTGCGACGGGACAATTTTAGGATGCCAAGTTTTGTGCAGCTTCCAAAACTCTTGGGAATTTCCCTTTCCCTGTTTATTTCCAGGCATTTTTCCTTGCTCAGTCTGGGTTTTCTCCTTTTCACTAAAAGCCAGGTCACTTAAAAATAAAGAGTTTGACCCAAGAGGGAAAAAAATCACTTTAAAGAATTCCTTTTAACCAAAGTCTAACCAGGGAAAAGCTGGTTATTTTTTTGGAGAAGGATGAGAGTCGATTGCTCTAAATTGATATAAAAATTAATTTTTATATCATCAATTCCTTAGTTTGTGCAAATTCTGTCCTATTCCTGAAGATATCCATGAAATATTTGTCCTCCCACCACCATTCCTGTCTTTTTCCAGTTATTCCTTTATGCTTGGGATCTGCCAGTCTTGCTCCACTCCATTCCTTTATTTTCCTTAAAATTGGTGAAAATTTTGGGATTTTTTGTTTGGTTTTTTTTTTTTTTTTCGCTTTTCTTGGGCTCTTGAACAGGGCAAGGCATTAGTTTTCCCTCATTTCATGGGATTATTCTCCCTCATTCCATGGGATTCATCAGCTCCCTGAAGTGGGAGAGGAATTTGGAATCCCACCGCGCCTTTCCTTGGATTGGCACTTTGGGAATCCCACGATAACAAAACCCCAATATTTGAGACTTCCTATTAACTTGGCATCACAACGAAAAAAAAAATTAATTTGTTAGCTCTGGAAGCAGAATTTTTTTTGGGGGGAAAAAGGGAGGAATAATTCAGTGAGGAAGAAGGACTGGTTAGAAAACCCCAAAAACGCGGAGAGCGGCAAAACGCAGATCTTCGATTCCCAGCACCCCTTCCCAAACTTTGGGGGGCAGCTCAAGCTCAAATCCGGAGCTGGATCATCCCTAACTGAGGGGTTGCAGCACCAAATTCCCACTGGGAACGCATTCCCAGAGAATTCCTGCGTGTTTTACCTCTCTCCAGGACCGTTTATCCCGTTAGTGCGTTAAGGGGGAGCAGCGGTTTTCCATCAGTTTTCCATCAGCTCCTGATGGGATCTAACCCTGTTAAAATGGATTTCTGGGAGTGCAGCTGGACCAGGTGTTAGTGCCCAGATGGGAATCACGTGGGAAATGCTCTCCTGAATCCCATAAATCATCGGGAAGAAGGGGAGGCTGGAGCTGGAGGGAGGATTTTCAGGACTAAGAGTGGGAAGTTGGACAGGATCCAGCGGCTCTGGCTCGTGTCCCTTGTCCCCATTCCCTGGGATGCACTTTTTCTTGGAAAACAATAGTTTTTCCTTGAAAAAACACAATTTTTCCCTTGAAAATCCAGTTTTCCCTTGAAAATCTACAGTTTTTTCCTTGAAAAATCCCACGTGCATTCCCAACTTCAATCCTGCTCCACCAGGAGGGATCGGCAGCTGGAGCTGGGGGGCCTGGCTGGATTTGGGGGTACACCCAGCCCATGGAGCAATTCCAAGCAGGATCTGAGTCTCCAGAAGCCCCAATGGCAGCAGGAATTAGAGGGATCTTGTTTAATGTGTTAGGCAGGGATTTGGGAACAGGGACAGGGGAGTTTTTGGCCGTGAAGAAATCAGTGGGAGGAAGGAAGGAAGGAAAACAAAATTCCCAAAAAAAGCGGAATGTGCCGGACTTCTGGCAGCACGAGGTCCTACCTTTCAAGAGACCTTCACGGTCCATGTGGATAGACCAGGTGAAAAGGAGGAGAAGGAATGGGAATAAAACAGAGAGAAGCAGAAAGAGCCTGATCAGAGAGAGAAATGAGGAGGTTCTGCATTCACAGGGGCAGTGCTACGACCCAAAAAATAAAAAAAAAACCAAAAAAAACGGGAATTGTCGCCTCGTTATACCAAATGGAGCCGGGAAAGCCGTTCCAGGTGGGATCAGCCTCCTTGGAAGCCATCCCAGCATGGAAAGGGCCATCCAAGAAGGGCTGGGTGGTGTCCAGGGGACAGTGGTGGCTCTGGGGAGCCACCTGCAGCAGGACAGGGGTGGCTGAATTCACCCCAGAGTCCTGCTGGGATTCCTTGGAATGGCCCTATGGATAAACCTGAACCTTCCCACAGCTTTTCCAGAGCTTTCCTCCCTCACGAGGCTCCTGGGACAGTTCTGTGTCTGCTGAGATGTCCCCTCCTCAATAGCACTGCCTGCACTGTGTCACATTTGCCCTTTTCCTGGAAATCCTGACCGGGAATCCGGACCCTAAATCCCCTTTCCTGGCATCCAGGAGTTTCCAGCAGCCTCCCCAGGGGCAGCACAGAACATTTGGTATAATGAGGCACCGGTGCTGGCATGGAACGTTGCCCATGGATAATGGTCCTGGCCTGGGAAGGAGCTTCCCTGCTTGGGAACACCATTATCCCGGGATTGGAGCAGGATGTGGCGGGATCTGGGGATGAGGAGCACGGAGAGTGGCATGCACAGGGCGCTGGGGACGTGAGGGTGGCGAGGGCACAGCAGCCATGCCATGGGGAGGAGGGGGCGGGAGCCGGGATGGGCTGAGTTCCCGCCCTTCCCTGAAATCCTGAATGCTGCCCCTCCCGGAGCCCGGCCCCGCAGCCAGCCCCGAGCTCCACCAGCCAACAGCTCCAGCCTCCGGCTTCACCTTCCCTCCTGCCTCCCACAGGGGGGAAACCTCCTGGAATTCTCCCAGCAATCCTGGTGTTCCTCAGGAGGAGGGGGCAAAGTTGGTGGATTTATGGGGTTTAGGATTTTTTTTTGGTTGTTCATATTAGATTGGGTTTTTTCCCCCCCATTATTTAGTCCATAAAACTCCATGGACTCCATCCCAGGGCCTTATTGTCCTTTTACTGTCCTTCCACTGACTCCTGCCGTTCCCTTGGAAATTTTGGGAATGGGGTTGTCCGTAAAAGTCAGAGCTCTGGCTGAGCAGAAGGATGAAGGATTCACCCCAATCCTTCCCCATGCCCTTGGATGGTGCCAGGGGATTTCTGCCAGCCATTCCAAGAGTTTGGATTCCCTTCGGAGCAGGAAGGTGCCTGGTCATGGATTTGCCTCAGGAATGGTGGATGGGGCCAGGAGGGGATGTCTGGATCTCCTTCTGTGGGCTCTGGAGAGACAGAGCCAGGAAATCCAGGAGTGCTGCCCCAGAAGC
This sequence comes from Zonotrichia albicollis, assembly GCF_047830755.1. Classification (NCBI taxonomy): domain Eukaryota; kingdom Metazoa; phylum Chordata; class Aves; order Passeriformes; family Passerellidae; genus Zonotrichia; species Zonotrichia albicollis. The sequence goes on from NC_133846.1 coordinate 4,357,755, forward strand.
TTGGCCTGGGGGAATCCCTGTGGGAATCCCTGTGGGAATCCTGTGGGAATCCTGTGGGAATCCCTGTGGGAATCCCTGTGGGAATCCTGTGGGAATCCTGTGGGAATCCCTGTAGGAATCCCTGTGGAAATCCCTGTGGGAATCCTGTGGGAATCCCTGTGGGAATCCTGTGGGAATCCTGTGGGAATGGAGATTCAGGCTTCCCACAAACCACTCCACAAATTTGGGAAGCACAAGGTTCCCTATCCTGACTGGAATCACCGTTTGGGGCCAGGCTGTGTCCTGGTGTGCCCCATAAAATCCTGCCTTGGGAAGGGATGGGTCTGACCCCAAAACCCACAGCAGGACCAGGCTGGGCTCGTTCCTCCTCTGCTGTTTTCCCTGTCCCAGCCTGGAATCCAAAGGGAACATCCCAAAAATTCCTAGGCGGAATTTTTGGCCACTCCTGGAAGCGCTGAGCAGCAGGGAGCAGAGGAAAGTGTCGGCCCTGGGTGTTGTTTAGGATGTTAAGGAATGCCAGCCTTTCCCTACAACATCCTGCTTGTATTCTGTGTTTTTCTGGGAGTCATGAAATCCTTTGGAATAAAAAAAATCCCTCTGAAATGGAGTTTCTGTGCCTCTGATGGAATTAATATGATCCCTGGTTCTGTTTCTGATTCATTTATTTCCCTTAAATCCTCTAGCAGAATCCACTCTTACTCCATCCCTTCCTGAATCCCAAACCCGTTCTTCCCATGCTGGGAATAACACGGGATTCCATCAATCCTGGTTTAAACAAGGAGGAAAAATTCCCTGCTGGGTTTTATTCCACTCAGGTGGGAAAAGGAATTTTAATTCTTTAAGGAATCTGAATTAAAATATCCTAAATCCCATCGGCTGCTGGGTGAGCCCTGACAGCAGGACCTGCTCCTGGGGGGTCAGGGAGAGCTGGGAATGCTTGGGAAGCTCCTGTCCCTTTCTGACACATCCCAGGAATTTTCCTGGAGGGAAAAAAAGCTCTGCTGCTCTTCAGGGGTGACATTTGCGTGCAAAGAGCGGGATGGAGCCGGGGCAGGTTCCAGCTGAATCCCTGCTGGAGCCCTCAGGGGGTTTTTGTGGGATTGTATGGGGCTGGAGCACAGGCAGACCCCAAATCATTCTCCTTTCCTGCTTCCAGGGCTGATCCCTACAGAGATTTGGACGTTTCTCCTGGATATTCCTTTGTGGGAAGGACAGGGGCTGAGCTGTGGGGTGAGACTGCAGAAATACCCTCAGGCTGCTACAGAATTTGGGGTTTTGGGGGAGTTTTACCTGCCAGGAGTTCTCTTAAGGTTTTTCTGCTCCCGGTGGGGGCTGACCCCAGAATCTCAGCTCTGCCCAGCCTGATCCCAATGAAATTTTGGGCATTTCTCCCATGGATCCTCCTTAGGGTGCTTCAGAAATGCCCTCAGGCTGCTACAGACTCCAGGTTTTTGGGGTGATTTTTGGGATTTTATGCGTCAGAAGTTCCGCTAAGGTTGGTTTTTTGCTGCTGGGAGCTGTCCAAGGTCTCTGATTCCAGAATCCCAGGAAGAGGAGGTGGAACACCACAACCTGGCGGCTCCTGGAGCCGTTTCCTTCGGGAATTACAGCGGGAAGGCGGCAGGAGGAGGAAATGGGGGGGGACAGGGATTGTTCCGGGGGGGATTCGTGGCACCACAGGGTGGGGGAGGGGGCTGTGATGGCGGGGGAGGGGCTGATGGGGGGGTCGGACATTCCATGGGGGTCCTACCTGTAGTCGAAGGATCCGTCCTCCACGTTCTTGTCCTCGGGATTGAGGTGCTCGTCCTTGTTGTCCCGCACTGCGAAGGAACAGAAACCCCTCCCCAGTTAAACCAGTAAGGATTGAAGGGTTTGGGAATGGGGAGGAGATGGGAAAGGGTCCTGGGGGTGTCCCTGAGGAGGAGGAGGAGCTTGGAGAGGTGAAAACTGCACCCGACAAAGCTTGGAAAGAGTTACAAAGGGGTTACAAAGGGTTTGCAAAGGGTTTGTAAAGTGGAAACGGTCTGCAAAGGGTTTGTGAGGGGTTTACAAGGGTTACAAAGGGATTGCCCTCACCTGGATATTTCCCAGGACTGGATGATCCCCAAGATTCCCAGATTTGTTTAAATTTTGGGAATGGCCATTCCCACCTCTCACCTGGATATAACCCAGGACTGGATGATCCCCAAGATTCCCAGATTTGTTTAAATTTTGGGAATGGCCGTTCCCACCTCTCACCTGGATATTTCCCAGGACTGGATGATCCCCAAGATTCCCAGATTTGTTTAAATTTTGGGAATGGCCATTCCCACCTCTCACCTGGACATTTCCCAGGACTGGATGATCCCCAAGATTCCCAGATTTGTTTAAATTTTGGGAATGGCCATTCCCACCTCTCACCTGGATATTTCCCAGGACTGGATGATCCCCAAGATTCCCAGATTTGTTTAAATTTTGGGAATGGCCATTCCCACCTCTCACCTGGATATTTCCCACCACTGGATGATCCCCAAGATTCCCAGATTTGTTTAAATTTTGGGAATGGCCATTCCCACCTCTCACCTGGATATTTCCCAGGACTGGATGATCCCCAAGATTCCCAGATTTGTTTAAATTTTGGGAATGGCCATTCCCACCTCTCACCTGGACATTTCCCACCACTGGATGATCCCCAAGATTCCCAGATTTGTTTAAATTTTGGGAATGGCCATTCCCACCTCTCACCTGGACATTTCCCACCACTGGATGATCCCCAAGATTCCCAGATTTATTTAAATTTTGGGAATGGCCATTCCCACCTCTCACCTGGACATTTCCCACCACTGGATGATCCCCAAGATTCCCAGATTTGTTTAAATTTTGGGAATGGCCATTCCCACCTCTCACCTGGACATTTCCCAGGACTGGATGATCCCCAAGGATCCTGGATCTGTTTAACCCTTGGGAATGGCCATTCCCACCTCTCACCTGGATATTTCCCAGGACTGGATGATCCCCAAGATTCCCAGATTTGTTTAAATTTTGGGAATGGCCATTCCCACCTCTCACCTGGACATTTCCCAGGACTGGATGATCCCCAAGGATCCTGGATCTGTTTAACCCTTGGGAATGGCCATTCCCACCTCTCACCTGGACATTCACCTCTGGATTATGCCACACCGGTTTAAGTTTTGGGATTTCCCATTCTCACTCTCACCTGGATGTTCTCCACCACTTGGACATTTCCCAAAGATCTTGGACCTTGGAGATGACCGTTCCAAGGTCTCACCTGGATATTCCCCACCACTGGCTTCACCCTCAGAATCCTGGACCTGCTGAAAACTTGGGAATGGCCATTCCCACTTCTCATCTGGATATTCCCCACGGCAGGATGATGCCACACTCATTTACAATTTGGGATTTCCCATTCCCACCTCTCACCTGGATATTCCTCACCACTGGACGATCCCCAACAATCCCAGACTGATTGAAATCCTGGGAATGGCCATTCCCACCTCTCACCTGGATATTCCTCACCCCTGGACGATCCCCAACAATCCCAGACTGATTGAAATCCTGGGAATGGCCATTCCCATCCTCACCTGGATACTTCCCGCCGCGGCTCCTCTTGATGAAGCAGACGATGAGGAGGATGAGCACCAGGAGGGCGATGGCGCACATGAGGCCGATGAACCAGCCCTGCGTGGCGATGTCCACCTGGTTCTTGGTGTAGGCTGTGGAAAAAGGGGGAAAATATTCCTAAGGAATGGAGCCCACCCATGCAGGGAATGGAGGAAGAGGAATTCAGGGTGTTGGTTCAGGAATTTTCTTTGGTTTGGGTGTGTCTGGGTGTGTGGTTGAGGTTGTAGCGCAGGGATTTGTGGTTTTTTGGTTTTTTTTTTTTTTTTTTTAAATTTTTGGTTTTTTTTATTGGTGAATTTTTAGTGGGTTTTTGTGAGAACTTTTGGTGTTTTCTTGGTGATTTTTCGGTGGGTTTTTGCGGTGTTTTCTTGGTGTTTCTTTGGGGATTTTTGTGGAATTTTTTGTGGTTTTTCTTGGTGTTTTTTCACAATGTTTTGTTTGGTTTTGGTGTTTTATTGGTATTTTTGATTTTTTTTCTGTGTTTTTTTGAGTTTTGGGATGTTTTTTCGTGGGGTTTTGGTATCTTTTTGGTGATGTTTTTTCATGGTTTTTTTTTTTTTTCCTTTTTTGGTGGAAAATAAAATCAATTTTATCAGGAACAACAAACAGCGAAAGGGCCCAACAGAAAGGAAAACCTGGGAAAAGGGAATTGCGAAAAAAGACGAAAGAAGCTGGGGAATGAGTTTGATGGAATTTGCTGCATCTGAAAACCACCCTGGGTGCAGGAAGATCCAAGAGGAACATTCCCAAGTCCTGGAATCAGGGAATTGCTGAGTTCTGAGGGTTCATTGGAAGCCTTGAAGTGGGATGAACAGGGATGAACAAGGATGAACTGGGATAGACTGGGATGAACTGGTGTCCATGCTGAGGTGGCTCTTCTGCCACCACCACCCAGCTCCTGTTGCCTGTGGTGGCGACCGAAGCTCTCAGGGCTGGTGGAAGCCCCCCAAGATTTGGGATCAAGTGGGAATTCCTTGGAATGCCAACAGGAATGCCACGGATCCAACCCTGGTCTCCAGGGATTTTGGGCAGCGCCGCTGGATCAGGGAATTGCTGAGCCCAGAGGGTTCATTGGAAGCCTTGAACTGGGATGAACTGGGATGAACTGGAGCATAGAGCACGTGATAGCTCCAAGTGTTTCTTCCTGGAGCAAATTCCCACTTCCAGTGCCTTCCCAAGGCTGGTAGAGGATTAATTCCAAGCCTGTTCCCATCCTCCAGCTCCCGTGTCCTCCCTGCCATTCCCCGACTCCCGGCTCGCAGCTCTCCCACACGGTCAGACAGACAAATCCATGGCCTAAAAATAGCTCCAAGGCTGCCTTTTCCAGCCTCTCCTTGGAATTCAGCGAGGCAGAGGAGAAAATAACCTTCAGCAGGGCGGAGGGGCTGGGTTTATCCCAGCTGAGGGAAAACCGAGGCGTTCCTGGTGGGAGTGTGGGAGAGCCAGGGTGATTGGGATGAGGTTGGGAATGAGGAGATCCCGAAAATCCTGAAAATCTGGTGAGGAAAAAGAGGGATAAAGAAAGCAGGGAGCAGCCCTCCCTTAATGTGTTCAGAGAGAAAGGATCTTGGAAGTGAGGCAGCGAAGAGAAAAATGGGTTGGATTGGCAAAAATTCCAAACCCATAAAATTTCAGGGACCAAACTGTGCTTGTTCCATTGGAAGTGAGCCCACAAGAAGGAGTGCTTTCCTCAGGATGAAATGCAGGGAATTGCAGGTGATCCATGAGAAGGAAATTCAGATTAAAGAGGAGAATGACACAAAAGGGAATCTCTGGTCAAGAAGTGATGCTGAACCCGGAATGATTTGTGGATTTTGGGCAGCACGGAGAGGGGAAGGAGCTGCCTGGTGGTTCCTCTGGCTCCAACACTGCCAAATCCCACATTTCCTCAATCCCAGCCTGAATTCCAGAGTCCTCAAGGATGTGCATTTAGATGGAGAGAATGAGCTGATGACAAATGGATTCAATAATCCGAGTGCTGGGGAAGGGAAGGGGAAGGAAGCTTTGCTGGAAAGCCTGGAGATGGAAAAATTCCATGAATGGCGATGAGATGGGATTTTTCCAGGGAGAAGCAAGGAGGTCTTCAAAATGTGAAATTCCAGAGAAGCCTGAGAGGTGGGGTGGGGGTTGGAGCTGGGTTTGGAAAGGAGGGAGGATTTTAAACCCCGAGTTCCCAGGAGATCTCTGGGGGCCAAAAAAGGGGGGATAAATCCACCCTTCCCAAAAAAGGGGATAAATCCATCCTTCCTAAAAAAGGGAGGATAAATCCATCCTTCCTAAAAAAGGGGGATAAATCCATCCTTCCTAAAAAGGGGGATAAATCCATCCTTCCCAAAAAAGGAGGATAAATCCACCCTTCCCAAAAAAAGGAGGATAAATCCATCCTTCCTAAAAAGTGGGATAAATCCACCCTTCCCAAAAAAAGGAGGATAAATCCACCCTTCCTAAAAAAGGGAGGATAAATCCACTCTTCCTAAAAAAGGGAGGATAAATCCATCCTTCCCAAAAAAGGGGGATAAATCCATCCTTCCTAAAAAGGGGGATAAATCCATCTTTCCTAAAAAAGAGGGATAAATCCACCCTTCCCAAAAAAGGGGGATAAATCCATCCTTCCCAAAAAAGGGGGATAAATCCACCCTTCCTAAAAAAGGGGATAAATCCACCCTTCCCAAAAAAAGGGGGATAAATCCACCCTTCCTAAAAAGGGGGGATAAATCCATCCTTCCTAAAAAGGGAGGATAAATCCATCCTTCCCAAAAAAAGGGGGATAAATCCATCCTTCCCAAAAAAGGGGGATAAATCCACCCTTCCTAAAAAAGGGAGGATAAATCCATCCTTCCTAAAAAAGGGGGATAAATCCACCCTTCCCAAAAAAGAGGGATAAATCCACCCTTCCCAAAAAAGCAACACTTGAGGACCAAATCAAAGTCCCTGCAAAGGTGGATTTGGAATAAACGAGGGACTGTCAGGAGGGAAGGTTTGAAGCCCGTGGCTGTCCCAGGGGATTTTGTGATTTGCTTTAAGGTGAGGCCAACCTCGAGGGAAAATGGAAAGCAGCTGCAGGATATGACATGTCCTGATTGGAATTGCAGCTGCAGAGCCTTTTTTAAAAAATAATTAATGATAATTTGGTGGCAGAATATTCGTTAGCTCAGAGTCATCATTGACGTGCCAGGAGCAGAGCTCAGCTCCACTGAGTTTTTTTCTTGGATTGCAAAAGAGAACTTTGGGTGTGAAAAGTCCCCTCTCGCTCCAGCCCTGTGTGATCCTATTTCCAGAATCTCAGGATCACTGAGGGTGGAAAATCCCTGTGGGATCATCGAGTCCAAGCTGTGCCCGATCCCCACCCTGAGCACTCAGTGCCACCTCCAGGGGTGGGCGCTCCAAACCCCCCTGGGCAGCCCCTTCCAGCCCTTTCCATGAGGAAATTCCTGCTGCTGTCCAACCTGAGCCTCCCCAGCCCAGCCTGAGGCCGTTCCCTCTCCTCCTGTCCCTGTTCCCTGGGATGAGATCCCAAATCCCCCCCGGCTGTGCCCTCCTGGCAGGGAGTTGTGCAGAGCCAGAAATTCCCCCTGGGCCTCCTTTGCTCCGGGCTGAGCCCCTGCCCAGCTCCCTCAGGACCCTCCAAACCCTTCCCAGCTCCCTCAGGACCCTCCAAACCCTTCCCAGCTCCCTCAGGACTTTCCAAACCCTTCCCAGCTCCCTCAGGACCCTCCAAACCCTGCCCAGCTCCCTCAGGATTCTCCAAATCCTTTCCAGATTTCTCCAAACCCTTCCCAGCTCCCTCAGGACTCTCCAAACCCTTCCCAGCTCCCTCAGGTTTCTCCAAACCCTTCCCAGCTCCCTCAACTCCTCCAAACCCTCTCTCAGGACTCTCCAAACCCTTCCCTGGTTCTCTCAGGATTTTCCAAACCCTTCCCAGCTCCCTCAGGACTCCCCAAACCCTTCCCAGCTCCCTCAGGATTCTCCAAACCCTTTCCCAGCTCCATTCCCTTCCCTGGACACTCTTCCCAGTGTTTGGGCAAGCTAAGAAACCCGTTTGTTTATTTATTTATTTAAAATTTAGCAACCTTCCTTCTCTACTCCGCTATTTTTGTCATTTCCAAGTGCCCTTTGCTCCTGGGAGGAATTTTTTTTTTGGCTTAATGAGCTGCCAGTTAATCAGGAATGAAATCAGAGCTCAGCCTCCTGCAGGGGAATATTTCTTATTTATCTGCCCCCAGCCTGAAGAAACCTTTGGAACAACGACTTACAAGACATGAAAAAAAAAAAACAAACCCAAAACCCCTAAAACTGCTCGGTTTCTTTTCATCCAAAGCATTCCCGATGCCATAGGATTGTCAGCAGGGGTCTGGCACTTGTGTCAGCAGCATCCAGCCAGGAGAGAAATGGATGTGGAGCGTTTATTCCTGCAGGGAAGGCGACAGCTCCGAGCATCCCACAGGGCTCAGGTCAGCACCAGCCTCAATCCCGGGGATAAAGGTGGCTCCATCCCTTATTCTCCATGAAAATATCAGTAGGAACCTCTCAATTATGGAAAATATATGCAGAGTCTTCCCAGCAGGAATCAGCCAAGGATATTGTGCTTTTTTTCCTCGTTTTTTTTTAATGATGCCCGGCCACTTGCTGTCGCCTCCATCGCCCCACGGATCCCAAATGGGGAGAAAAGCAGGTGAGGAAGGAAAAGAGGCGGGTCCAGGTTGGAATTTGTTTTCCAGAGGGATAAAATTCAGAGAGATATAAAATTCAGGTTATTCAGAGGGATAAAATCATTATCCATAGGGATAACTCTCATGGGAGGGTGGGAGCTGATGGAGATTTCGGACTCAGGGAAAGATCCGGAAATAGAAAAAAAAATTGGAGATTTAACTCAAAACTGGAGCTGTTCTGGGAGGGATCTGAGTCCAAAATCAGCTCTGATGGAACCAGAATATTGCAGGGGCTGCTGTGCCATGGATTTGCTCAGTCCTGGAGCTGAGGGCTGCCCTTGCTGGGGTTTTGTCAGCATTGAGCAGGGTTGGACACTCCAGAACCACCTGGATGTGGCACCTGGGGACATGGTGGCCTTGGCAGTGGCCAGGGAATGGTGGGACTCAATGGCAGAGGCTTTTTCAATGTTAATTCCTTGGAACACCAGCAGCCACCAGGAATTACCCAGCGATATTCCAGATTTTCCAACAATTTTGGCTGCACACAGGGGGTGTGGGGAGCTCTGCTCCCCAGTTCCCACAGCTCTCTCTCTTTGAGATTCCCATTTTCCTTCTGCCATTCCCGGCAGGGCCTGAAAATTGCCAGAGTTTCCCATCCCACATCTGGAGCTGAGCAAAACCGTTTTAATTCCTTGGAAATCCCCACCTCTACCTACAGCACTGTCAGGGAGGCTGCTCCAGTATTTCCTGCTCTGTGGAATTCCAGCAGAGTGGAATTGACAGGAGCTGTGCACAGATCCCTTTGGAAAAGCCCCAGGTGGATACGAAGGGATTTAGGGATTTTGGATTTACTGGGAATCGTCACGAGGGAACGGCGGAGTTTTACAAATGTACAAAGCTCCTGGGGGACAAAGGAGGGAGCATCTGGAACCGGGCGGGGAATGGGCAAATCCACAACCAGGAAAATGTGGAAACCACACGGAAACAAAGCCTGGAAAACTCTACACAAAGTGCCAGAGGAAATATCCTGGGAGTATGGAAACCCCTAGGGATAATCTTGTGCCAACACCACATTCCCATTCCCAATCCTGCGTCCCTTCAGTGACACCTCATTGTCCCTCAGAGTCCCAACGGGCACCAAGGGGACGCAAGCAGAGGCTGTGACAACATGAACATGCTCTCCTTCCTTTCCTTCATTCCAAGGATTCCCCATCCAAAGGATCCCCATCCATAAGGATCCCCATCCCGAGAATCCCAATCCAAAGGATCCTCATCCATAAGGATCCCCATTATGAGGGATCCCCATCACAAGAGATTCCCCATCCAAAAGATCCCAAATCGAAGGATCCTCATCACAAGGGATCCCCTTCCAAAAGGATCCCAATCCAAGAGATTCCCCATCATGAGGGATCCCCATCCAAAGGATCCCCATCCAAAAGATCCCAAATCGAAGGATCCTCATGACAAGGGATCCCCTTCCAAAAGGATCCCAATCCAAGAGATTCCCCATCCCAACGGATCCCCATCCAAAGGATCCCCATCCAAAAGATCCCAAATCAAAGGATCCTCATCACAAGGGATCCCCATCCTGAGGGATCCCCATCCAAATGGATCTCTGTCCCTTCCTGGGATTCTCATCCTCCATGCAATGCCAAGCAATCCCTGAGTTGAGGGCGGTGGGATGAGGGATTTCCATGCAGCCATCACCATGGGGATGGTGGGGCCATGCCGGGGCCATGCTGGGGACACGCCGGGGACACTCTGGGGACACGCGGCCGACGCCTGTCTCACCTGAGCTGGTGGTAAAGGTAATGTACGAGTGCTCGCTGGGGTGGGACCATATGGGGAACACCCACAGCTTGTACATCATCCCCGGCGTCAGATCCGCCAGCTGCACCGAGGACGGGCCCTGAGCCTTAACGGGGATTGATTTCTCTGTCTTGTTACCTGGGGAACAGAAACCGCACATCAAACCCTGCCCGGACACCCCTCGGGGACACTGCGGCCCAGGCGTGGGGCTGGCCCTGGGGCTGGCCAGGAGGGACACGGCTCCCGGGGCAGGGAGCTGCCGGCTGGGGTTGGTACTGAGACAAGGAACTGCTGGTTTGGGGTCGGTGCTGTGAGTGGAGGAGCTGCTGGTTTGGGGTCACTACTTCAGGGACAGGGAGCTGCTGGTTTGGAGTCAACACTGAGTCAAGGAACTTCTGGTTTGAGGTTGAACCAAAGCCAAGGAGCTGCTGGTTTAGGGTCAGTACTGAGCCAAAGAACTGCTGATTTGGGGTCACTGCTCTGGGGACAAGGAGCTGTTGGTTTGGGGTTGGTACTGAGCCAAGGAACTGCTGGTTTGGGGTCGGTGCTGTGAGTGAAGCAGTTGCTGGTTTGGGGTCACTACTTCAGGGACAAGGAGCTGCTGGTTTGGAGTCAACACTGAGTCAAGGAACTTCTGGTTCTGAGGTTGAACCAAAGCCAAGGAGCTGCTGGTTTCGGGTAATTTCCTGAGCCAAGGAGCTTCTGGTTTGAGGTTGATACCAAAGCCAAGTAACTGCTGGTTTGGGGTCACTGCTCTGGGGACAAGGACCTGTTGGTTTGAGGTCAGTACTGAGCCAAGAAACTGCTGGTTTGGGGTCACTGCTCTGGGGACAAGGAGCTGCTGGTCTGGGGTCAGTACTGAGCCAAGGAGCTGCTGGTTTGGGGTCATTTCCCAAGTCAAGGAACTGCTGGTTTGGGGTTGTAATACTGCAGACAAGGCACTGTGAGATCCCTGGGATTGAGTGAGAGTAATGCGGCTCTGGGGACAAGGAGCTGCTGGTTTGGGGCCACTGCCCTGGGGACAAGGAGCTGCTGGTTTGGCGTCACTACTCTAGGGAAAAGGAGCTGCTGGGGTCATTACCCACTGAGAATTGTGGCTTTGAGGTTTTGTTCCTTCAAATGCCACCAAAAAGGGGAGGATTACCACAGCTGTCCAGAAAGGGCTGAAATCTTAAAGATTTCCTCCCTCAGCCAAACTCCAGAGAGGGAATCCCAAGGGATTGGTGCTGCTGCATGGATTCAGCACCTGGGCTTGCTCCTTGTGCTTCCCAGTGATGGGAAAAAATAGGGGTGGGTTGGGAGCTGGGATATTTGAGATTTAGGGCCTGGCAAGTTCATGCATATCCTGAAATATGGAAATTTTGGAGATCAGGCACTGCTTTGTGCAGGGAATCGTTTCAAGGACAATTCAAGGTCATCTCCTAAAGGAAGTTGGAATGGCAGGAGGGGATTCCTGCCTGGAATTACAATTTCAGGGATTCTGGACCTGGCACAGCAGCGGATGCAAGGACTGGGAAATAAACTCGGGGATGAGCAGCAGCCACCACTGCCTCTCCAGAAACCCCAAACCAACCAACAAGACAAAAACCTCTCCCTAAACCAGCACCAGACCCAGAGATCCCGGCTCTGCTTCCAGCCCAGGACGGAGCCGTACAACGCTAAGGAACACCGAGGAGGAGGTTTGGGATCTTAGAGGATTCTGCCAACTCCAGGTTCAGGAATCCCATCTTCCAAATTCCCACCAATTTCATTTTCCTCTCCGTTTTCCACCTCTTCCCATCGACATCAACATTCCCAAAGATCATCAAACCCCCACGGCCGTCGGCGCACGGAGAGGGAACCCCCGGAGAGCCACCTCTGATCTACCCCAACCTCCACAACCACCACACTTTCCCCTCTGTTTGTTTTTTTTTTTTTCCAAGCTGGCCATGGAATCATGGAATTAAATCCAAGGAAAGGGCGGGAGCTGGCAGGATCTCTAAGGGCAGAGCCACCCCGTAGAGTCCCCACGCGATCTGATGCTTACTGGTGATATACTTAACCACAAAGTCAGTTCCTGCCGAGAAATTGTGGCTCCAGGTGATGTTTGCCCAGTTACTGTTTGCCATGGCTCTGATGTCCCATATGGACGATCCATTGGCGGCTGGGGGACAGGTTAGAACACGAATTAGTCTTTAGTGGGGTTAGGCCTGGCTCAGAGGTCAAAGCTGGTGAAAAAAAATCTCGAAAACCTGACAGAAAGCCTAGAAAACTCGGTAAAAACCGTACAAAACCACAAAAAACCGTAACGAAATGGTAGAAAAACCTTACAATAACTCAAAAACCTTTAAAAAGGTACCAAAACCTTATAAAATCTAAAAAAAACATTAAGAAACTGTCCCAAAACCTTACAAAACCTCAAAAAAATTAAAAAACTATACAAAAACCCTATAAAATGTCGTAAAAACCACATAAGCATTGAAAAAACTTCATAAAAAGCTTCAAAATTCCTCCAAACAACTTACAAAAAATGTCACAAAATCCTTACAAAACCTCACAAATCCTTACAAAATCCATTAAAGAGACCTTACAAAAACATTATGAAACCTCATGAAAACACATAAGCATCATAAAAACCTTTAAAAACCTTAGAGAAGCCTCACAAAAACCTTACAGAAGCCTCAAAAAAAAAAAAAAGCTTAAAAAACTTTTAAAAACTTAAGAAAAACCTTACAAAATCCTTACAAAATCCTCACAAAATCCTTACTAAAACCTCACAAAAACCTCAAAAAATCCTTTCAAAATCATTGCATAAACCTGAAGCGAACACTTTGGTCTCAGCCTAAACATGAACAAACCTCAGCCTAAGGCTCCATCGATTCTTTCCAGGATTCCCAATATTTTTAGGGAATTTTTATGGGTGTTTAAAACAAACAGCACTTGGCTCATCCTGGAATTCTTCCGGGGCACATCCCTGAGGATCTGGGCCAGCGGGGAAACCTCATCCTGGAATTCCTGCATGGATGAGCACGGATCCAGTGCTGGGAGTGGCAGGGAATTGTCACTTCCCCGTGGCCCCGGTGGGACAATGAGGTCACTCGTGTGTGAGGTTGAAGTTAAGGGATCGCGACGTTGCTCGGGATGAGTCCCGTTCCTGCAGAGGTGGGAGCCAATCCCACACTTCAGTGGGGTTTGAAGGGACAGCAGAGAAGTGACAGCTTGGGGTTTTATTGGCATTTTTCCTCGAGGTGTTTCAATGTTTGGATGCCATAAATCTGGGATTAACCGCCACAGTCCCTTGGAAAAAGCCAATTTTGGGGTTTTTAGGACCTGACACTGTGGGGTGACCTGGAATCCCTTAAATTCCAGCCTGGGCTGGATGGGGACACTGGAGGTTCCTCATTTCCTGCTGTCCTCTTTCCCTGCTCTGCTCTCTGCAGATCCCCCCTGCAGAATGTTTTGGTGGTTTTAAAGCATTTTAAACAGATTTTATGCAAAAATATAGAGAAATGGCTTTGAGCTCAGTCAAGGAATCATCCCAGACTCATTTGAGCATGAAGGGACCCTAAAACTCTTCTCATTCCACCCCCAATCCCCATTTTCCACTATCCCAGGCTACTCCAAACCCCATCCAAGTTTTTAAAGCAGATTTCATTCCCTTTTTAGCTCGATTTATTTTTCGAACAACCCTGATTATTTATAAACTGTCAATTCCGTTATCCTGGCGTTTCAATCCCAGATAAATCCTTCCAGATTTATCCCTCAAACACATCGAGGAGGGAAGATTTCCCCACCAGAGCCGAGTTTGATTCTCCTGATGGTACGAGAAGATCTGGGAAATGCCTGGCATGGGGTTGGTGCTGGAACTCCCACCCTTCCCCGGCATTCCCGGGGGCTCCGGCAGCGCAGGGAGCAGCGGGATAAACCCAAGGACTCGGATAAATCCTGACAGGTCTCCTTGCTAAACAGCTGAGGTGCTAAATCTGAGCTGACATCTCCTGCAGGAGCACCAGAACCCGTTTGTAGCAGCTCTAAACGCCACATCACACTTTGGGGGCAGTTTGTAGGGTTTTCCACCTCTTCCCAAACTGCATCCGGCATCACCACACCCCCAGAGGGGCTGGTGTGGAACCCTCCAAATTCCCACTGTCACTCCCAGATTCCAAAGAACACTCCAAATTCTGGTACTCCCAGATTGTACAGGATCCTCCAAATTCTCATTTATACACCCAGATTCCACAGAACCCTCCAAATTCCCACTGATACACTGAGATTCCACAGAACCCTCCAAATTTCCACTTGTACACCCAGATTCCACAGAACCTTCCAAATTCCAACTAGATTCCAGATTCCAAAGAACCCTCCAAATTTCCACTTGTACACCCAGATTCTACAGAACCCTCCAAATTCCAACTAGATTCCAGATTCCAAAGAACACTCCAAATTTCCACTTGTATTCTCAGATTCTACAGAACTCTCCAAATTCTCACTTATGCACTCAGATTCTGCTGAATCCTCCAAATTCCCACTTGAACACCCAGATTTCACAACCCTCCAAATTCCAACTTGATTCCAGATTCCAAAGAACCCTCCAAATTCCCACTGATACTCCCAGGTTTTACAAAACTCTCCAAATTCTCACTTGAACACCCAGATTTCACAACCCTCCAAATTCCAACTTGATTCCAGATTCCAAAGAACCCTCCAAATTTCCACTTGCACACCCAGATTCCGCGGAACCTCCAAATTCCCACTGATACACTGAGATTCCACAGAATCCTCCAAATTCTCACTTATACACTCAGATTCTACAGAACCCTACGAATTCCAACTCGCACACCCAGATTCCGCAGAACTCTCCAAATTCTCATTTGTGCACTCAGATCCCAAAGAACCCTCCAAATTCCAACGCGTACACCCATATTCCCATCCCAGAGCCGTGGGATGGCTCCGATTTTCCCGTTATCCCAAGGAATCGAGGTGGGGAAGGGTCCCAGTAGGGTTAGAGAGGGGTTAGAGGAGAAGGAAAGCTCAGTACCCAACTCGTGCCTGGTGGTGGCTGCCGGAGCCCTCTCGGCAGCGGCGCTGGTGCTGGCGGCGGTGCTGGCGGCGGTGCTGGTGGTGGTTGTGGTGGTTGTGGTGGTTGTGGTGTCGGTGGTGGTTGGGGTGGTTGTAGGGCTGACTGTAGGGCTGGTTTCAGGAGTGGTTTCTGCACTGGTTTCTGCACTGGTTTCCTCCACTGGGGTTGGAGGCGGCCCAGTTGCCTCTGGGAGAGGGAAACACCGGCTTTGTACCTGAGGTGGCGTCTCCTGGGCACTGCCCTCCCCGGGGCGGCACGGCACGGAGCAAATCCCGCCGGGAACACACGGATGGACCCCTTTCCCTGCCCCTGGCCCCATGCAAAGTTGTCCTGAGCCCATCCCAGGAGCTGGGAGAGGTGCAGGAGCAAAACCCACCAGGAACACACGGCTGGACTCTTTTTCCCTGCCCCTGGCCCCATGCATGGCCTGGGCTGGGCTGATCCCAGGGGCAGGGAGAGGTGCAGGAGCAAATCCCATTGGGAATGCCGGGCTGAGCCACTTTTCCTACCCCTGTCCCCATGCAAAGTTGTCCTGAGCCCATCCCAGGAGCTGGGAGAGGTGCAGGAGCAAATCCCGCCAGGAACGCACGGCTGGACCCCTTTCCCTGCCCCTGGCCCCACGCAGGGATGGCCTGGGCTGATCCCAGGGGCTGGGAGAGGTGCAGGAGCAAATCCTACTGGGAATGCCAGGCTGAGCCACTTTTCCTACCCCTGTCCCCATGCAAGGGTGTCCTGAGCCCATCCCACGATTTGGGAGAGGTGCAGGAACAAATCCTATTTGGAACACAGGGCTGAGCCCCTTTTTCCTGCCCCTGGCCCCATACAGGTATGGCCTGAGCCCATCCCAGGGACTGGAGCAAATCCCACTGGGAATACATTGCTGGACTCCTTTTCCTGCCCTTGTCCCCATGTAAGGGTGTCCTGAGCCCATCCCAGGATTTGGCAGAGGTGCAGGAGCAAATCCCACTGGGAATGTCAGGCTGAGCCCCTTTTCCTTCCCCTGCCCCCTGAGCCCATTCCAGAGAGGTGCTGGGGCTGCTCCTGTTCCCCCAGTTTGATCCCAATCCCAATCCCAGTCCCAAACCTGAACGAGCTGCTTTTCTTCTGCCTTTTCCCTGCCCATCACCCTCCTGGAATAAACCAGCACTGCCAGCCTGGAAAAATGCACCTAAGGGAATCCTCAGGTTTGTCCTCACCCCATTGTCCCATGGCACTCCAGGAAATGGGATTTAGCTCGAGGAAAATGCACTAATCCCATTAATCCCATTAATCCGGCTGGCCCTGCACTACACCTGCAGCATTTTTGGAGCTGCCAGCTCAGCCTGCAGCTTCCCAGCTTTTTCCAGCCTGGAGAAGGAGCAGCTCCGGCATCGAGGGAGGTTTAATTCGGGGGGAATGAGGGTTGTAGCTCGGGCGGGGCTGCCCCTCCCAATTTACATTGAAATGAGGGTTTGGAACACCCCGAGCCGTGCAGGGGGGATAACTGGGAGCGATTTGTTTGTTAATTGTCTCACTCGGGCTGTGATCCCAAGGAAAAGCGGGAATGTGCTCCAAGGAAAGGGGGAAATGTGTCCTTTAACCCACCCTGAGTGGGGTGAGGGTCCCACAGGGAGCGCTGGATGGGGCTGGAACCTTCCAGCAGAAAACGCAGCCGGAACTCAGCTCCAAATACCAAAGGTGACTCCGAGGGGACTCACCCCGGCACGCTCAGGTTAAATTATATTTATCATCAATATTCCTGCAGGCCACGGGATTCCAAATCCCTCTGATGGGCGAAGAAAGCCAGATTTTATAAATATCTCCCTCAAACCACAACAGCTCTAGGGAAGCACTTGAAAACCAGTCCTAGGAGCCAGCCAGGCTTTTCTTCCACACCCAGCTCATCCCCAAGGAGAGCCAAGCCCTGAAACTGCATCCAAAGGCTGAGAGGGGCAGGAGCTCGCTCAGCCCATCTGAGATGCAAAATTAGAGTTTGAGCACAGCTGAAAGCACCAGCCCAGGTCAGGGGTGACCCCAGAGCAGCCCCAGGTGCTCAAAAACTCCATCCCAGCTCCAGGAGTGCCCCCAGAGCTCTCCTGGGTCCTCACAGTCCCCCCAAAACTCCAGGCCAGCCTCAGGGATGTCTCCAGAGCACCCCTGGTTCCTCAAAAGTGCCCCAGGAGCAGCCGCAGTTACCCCCAAACCCCATCCATACCCAGGGGTGCCCCCAGAGCACTCCCAGCTCCTTAAAGGCACCAGCCCGGCCACCAAGAGCAGCCACAGTCACCCCAAAAACCCCATCCAGCCCCAGGAGCAGCCACAGCCACCCCAAAAATCCCATCCAGCCCTAGGAGCAGCCACAGCCACCCCAAAACCCCCATCTGACCCCCGGAGCAGCCACAGTCACCCCAAAAACCCCATCCAGCCCCAGGAGCAGCCACAGCCACCCCAAAAACCCCATCCAGCCCCAGGAGCAGCCACAGCCACCCCAAAAACCGCATCCAGCCCGAGGAGCAGCCACAGTCACCCCAAAACCCCTCTCGGCGCTGATCCCACAGCATCCCCCAATCTCATGCACCCCAATCCGAAGCTCCCCGTGCACAGCCCGTCCCTGCCCCGGCCAGGGGGAGGTGACAGGGAGGGGACACATCCAAAGGCTCGGCTTTGCCCTCGCGTGTTCGTGGTGAGCCAAAAACAAAAAACCAAAAAGGGATTTTTGCGCTTTGCCCTTGTGGGTTTGTTCCGCGGGTCTGAAGGCCGCTAAAAGCTTTTCCTGCGCTGCGATTTGTCCCCATCCATCTCCGCGGATTGCTGGAGGGTTTTTGGGGTTAAGAGATTGGTGTCGCCGGGTTAATGTCCCCATTAACGGGATGGAGCGGCGCCGGAGGCTGGGAACACTCAGCTAATGCAGGCTCGGCATTCCCACGGGAATCCCGGCTCCCCTCGGAGGAAAACGAGACCTCAAAAGGCGCAAAGTGAATTTGGGGAAGGCGGGAGCCGGTGGAAAACCTGGCACGGCTTTCCAGCTTCCATGGGGGAAGCAGAAATTCAGTTTTTAATGCTCCTCCAGATTTTAGATGGGAATTATCCGGGATAAATCTCAGAGCATCCCTCACGCACCCAAATCCTCCGGGATTCTGCCCCTGCTGGAGCAGCGGGATGAGCTGCCAGCGGCTCCAGGCGGGGTTTGCCCTCCCTGCCCCACTTCCCTGGCTCTGGGGGAAGCGATCCCCGCCAGCGGAGCCGTCACTTCCCATCAGGATAACGGGGGATGGATGCGAGAGAGAGCCGGGAGGGGATGGAGGGATGGAAATCAGCCTGGCAGGAGCGGGGACAGGTGAAGAGTGGGATGGGGTGAGCTGGAAAACTCGGGGAGGGCAGGGTGGGAGTGCTGCTCCCACGGAGAGGGAAAGGTGGGGTTTGATCCTAAACCGCCCCGGGATGCGGAGCTGAGGCCTCGTCTGGGTTTAAATCTGAAATGGATGCGGGAGGGGAGCTCGGATTTGGGGAGGGGGCGATGGGGGGCGTTCGCTGGGCTTTGGAATCCATCCCCTAATGAGGGATGGGGGGATCTCAGGGATCAGGGGGATCTCAGAGATCTCATAGGTCAAGGAGGATTTCATGGATCCCATGGATGTGATATCCACCAGAGAAAAGGGATTTCAGGGATCTCAGGGATGAGAGAGGTCACAGAGATCTCATAGGTCAAGGAGGATTTCATGGATCCCATGGATCTGATATCCACCAGAGAAAAGGGATTTCAGGGATCTCAGGGATCAGAGGGATCACAGAGATCTCATAGGTCAAGGAGGATTTCATGGATCCCATGGATCTGATATCCACCAGAGAAAAGGGATTTCAGGGATCTCAGGGATGAGAGAGGTCACAGAGATCTCATAGGTCAAGGAGGATTTCATGGATCCCATGGATCTGATACCCACCAGAGAAAAGGGATTTCAGGGATCTCAGGGATGAGAGAGGTCAAGGGTGACTTCAGGGATTTTAGGGATCCCAGGGATCCAATATCCCCCAAAGAAAAGGGATTTCAGGGATCAGAGGGATCTCAGGGATCGAGGAGGATTTCATGGATCCCATGGATCTGATATCCACCAGAGAAAAGGGATTTCGGGGACCCAGGGATCCAATATCCCCCAAACTAAAGGGATCTCAGGGATCTCAGGGATTTCAGGGATCGAGGAGGATTTCAGACATCCCATGGATCTGATATCCCTCAAAGAAAAAGGATCTCAGGGATCAGAGGGATCAATGAGGTTTTCAGGGATCCAATATCCCCAAAAGAAATGGGATCTCAGGGATCACATGGATCTCAGGAATCAAGGGGGATTTCAGGATTTTAAGGGATCACAGGGATCTGATATCCCCCAAAGAAAAGAGATTTCAGGGATTTCAAGGATCCCAGGGACCCAATATCCCCCAAAGAAAAAGGATCACAGGGATCAAGGGGTATTTCAGAGATCCAATATCCTCCAAAGAAAAGGGACCTCAGTGATCACAGGGATTTCAGAGGGAATCAAGGGGGATTTCAGGATTTTCAGGGATCCCAGGGATCCAATATCTGCCAAAGAAAAAGGATCTCAGGGATCAGAGGGATCTCAGGGATCGAGGAGGATTTCAGACATCCCATGGATCTGATATCCCTCAAAGAAAAAGGATCTCAGGGATCAGAGGGATCAATGAGGATTTCAGGGATCCAATATCCCCCAAAGAAAAGGGATCTCAGGGATCTCAGGGATTTCAGGGATCGAGGAGGATTTCAGACATCCCATGGATCTGATATCCCTCAAAGAAAAAGGATCTCAGGGATCAGAGGGATCAATGAGGATTTCAGGGATCCAATATCCCCAAAAGAAAAAGGATCACAGGGATCAAGGGGGATTTCAGAGATCCAATATCCCCCAAAGACAAGGGATCTCAGGGATCTCAGGAATTTCAGGGATCGAGGAGGATTTCAGACATCCCATGGATCTGATATCCCTCAAAGAAAAAGGATCACAGGGATCAAGGGGGATTTCAGGGATCCAATATCCCCCAAAGGAAAAGGATCTCAGGGATCTCAGGGATTTCAGGGATCGAGGAGGATTTCAGACATCCCATGGATCTGATATCCCTCAAAGCAAAAGGATCTCAGGGATCAAGGGGGATTTCAGGGATCCAATATCCCCCAAAGGAGAAGGATCTCAGGGATCCGACAGTCCCTTCCCGATGTCCCCTCTGGCTGCCATCAGGAGTGACAAAGATCCCAAAGGGGGACAGGAGACCCAGGCTGGCATTCCCCGACCTTTGGAAAGCCTGGAAATCCCATCCATCCCCCTAAAAACACCACGGTGCTCCAGGCACGGCGTTGTGGAGGAGCTGGAATTGTTCTCCTGCATTCCCAGGGCTTGGACTGAAAGTTTGGGGCCAGGATGGAGCATCTGGAATTTGTGGGATGGCAGGGAAAAAATCCCCCTTTTTCCAAAAGAGAGCAGCCAATTCCCCATCCCAGACAGGGGCAGCATCAGGAAATTGCTCCAAGGGGGGAGAAATCACCCGGGAAATTCGGATTAAAAACCACCAGCAGCAATTCCCAGCTCTTTATCCCATTTTAGCCGAGCCCGTCTTCCTGGAAAGCGCCAAACGAGCACTCAGCTCTTTAATTGCCTCCCTTTCAAGGCTTTTTCCGTCTCCAAGATCCATTATTCCCTCTCAGGGAAGGATGGGGGGAAGATGATGGATGGAAGATGCAGCAATTAATAATTTCACTAATGAGAGATGCTGAGCTCTTCGCTGCCTCCCCAGCTGGGAGTGAGCCATAAAAACAAAATAAAATAAAGAGTGCAAACCTTTCACAAAACCTGTTTGAAGCTCAGATTAGGGGGAAAAATCCCAGAGAGGGAGAATCCTAAAAGAAAACCAGGATTTTTTTAAGGGAAACTCTAAGGAAAAGACACAAATCCTGCTCAGAGTAGGATAATTCATTAAAAGTGGCTCCTTTTTTTTTCAAAATGCATAAAACAATCCCAATCTGTGCTGCCTTTTAATTATTTAAAGGTGCTTTTAATGTGTTGTTGGGCTGTGGCAACAGCTTTCCCTGGGGTGTGTCTACAAAATAATGAGGCTTGGAGAAATTGGGATGAATTTTTTATGATTTTTGATGATTGGGCCGAGGACATTGGCAGAGATTTATTTTTAATTCTCCCGGTTTTTACCAAGAGAAAGAAATTGAGAGTCCATGGCTGCGAAGTGCTGAAAATCCGAGGTGGAAAGAGAAGAAATTGGAGAAGAGAAGGAGGTGACGGAGCAGAAAGAGAGGCCTCAGCAATTCCTTCTGTTTCTAAAATGAAAAATGGGATTTTTCTCCTCAAATTCCCATTTATGGACAGACAAAAGTCAGGATTTTCCCTTTGAGTCTGAGTCTAAACACAATTTCTTTATGCTCCCTGATGAAGTATTTTCCATAAAGATAGAAAATCAAAAATCCAGTTTTGGATTTTTTTCTCTCTTGGAGCATAAATAAAAACTCTTTTTAAATCTCCTCTTTCTCCCAAATCTCCTCTCCTGTCATCCAAACCCTGGCTGAGGAAAGGTGAAGCCTTTCCTGAGGGAAAATCCCTGCACTTCACTTCGATTTCATCACCTGCTCTGGTTCCTCCTTAACCTGTGTCAGCTTTTCCCTGAAAAATGAACTTTTCATTCCCCGTCAGCACCAGGAGAATTTTCCTGCAATTCAGGACAAATTTCATAAAAATCCACCTGATCTGGGTCAGCCAGTGGAGATGGGGAAGGTCAGGGAGCATTTCCAAGGATTTTTTGGGAAGAGAAACATCCTCTGGAGCATGAGGAGAAGCAGATCCAGCTCTGGAGCAGGACTGGGGTGGAAAAGGGAATTTTCCATGCCCTGGGTCCCCTCCTGGAGCCTGGAATGGGGAGGAAGATGAGGCAGCAATTCCCGACTTCCATCTCCCCTTCCCAACTCTCCAAAGTTTCATTTCTCCTTTTGGAAAAGGGAAAATGGAGGGATGGGCTCCGGATCATTGGGGGATTATCCCTGAAATCACAAATCCAGTGGGGCAAGAAATGAATGGAGTGATTCGGTGCTGGGAGGATGAAGAGATCAGGCTGCAATTCCAGAATTCAGCAGGACCCTCTGGAAGCAGAAATGGACTTGAGGTGATCCTGATCCACAAAGGAAATCTGGATTCTGTTGGCTGAGACAAACACTGGATGGAGAAGGAGCTGGAGCGGAGGGTGGTTCCGATCCTGAGGGTTTTTATGTGGATTTTCAGGGATTTTATGTTTATTTCCAGGATTTTTTAATGTTAATTTTCAGGATTTTTTTGGTGCATTTCCAAGATTTTAAAGTGCATTTTCAAGTCCCCACCACCTAAACCTGACCAATCTGTTATTCCTCTTTTTTTTTTTGAGGGGGAAGAGTAAAAGACAGAAATGAGAAAAATTGGCATCTGTTCAGGAATGGGGGGGAAAAAAGCAAAATAATATCGGGAAGAGAAATCGCTGCAGCAAAATCCAAGGAAAAGGAACATCCACGAGGCAGGAAAGCGAATCCTGCACTTGGATCCCTCGGGAAAACCTTCCCTGGGAAGCTGTTCCTGCTTGGAATGGGCAGAGGCAAAGCAGGACCTGCTGAGAGCCTGGGAGCTGCTGCTGCTCCCAAAACAGCTTTTTTTGGGACGATTTTGGGGCCGGGTGCACTCCCTGCTTGGAAATTCCCGCTTTTCTGAGCTGGGAAAAGGCTGATTGGAATGTGGGAAATGTGTGTTGGGTGTGGGGGACATCAGAATTTTCCAAGTTTGGGAGAGTTGGAATTGTGTTGTGGCGAGGCAGGGCGGAGCTGGGATATCCGGGATCGGGTTTTCCTTGGAAACGCGAGGAGGAGGAGGAGGAGGAGCTGTCCCTGGTGCTGGAAAAGTTCTTTCCCTGCTCCCACGTTTTGGGAATAGCGAGGAGGGCAAAGCCAGCAGAAGGCTCCATGCAGGACATGCACAGCTCAAATTCCCGCTCAACCCTTCCAATGAACACCGGGAATGGGAGGAATCTCCTGGATCAAAGCCCTGGAAGAGCTACAGGGAATCTCCAAAAAAAACAAAAAAATCCCAAATTTCCAGCTGCGACCCCACAGGTGCTGGGAGCCAGAAATGTTCTGGGGTTTGTGGGGTGGGGATGGAGAGGGTTAAAAAGGGAGAGGGGGTTTGTGTAGAGCTGGGGTTAAAATCCTCTGTGAGAGGGGAAAAGTTCTTAATTAGGGAAAAAATTCTTTAAAAGGGAAAATCCCTCTTTAGTAGGGAAAAAATCCCCTTCTGTAACAAGGAAAAATGCTTCTTTAGTAGGGAGAAAATCCTTCTTTAACAGAGGAAAACCTCTATTTCCTATGAGGAAAAAAATAAATTTTTTCCTCTAAAATAGGGGGAAAGTCTTTAATAGGGGAAAAGCCCTCTTTAATAGGGTGAAAATCCCTCTTCTTAAATGGGAAAAAATTGCCTTTAATAGAGGGAAACAAAGTCTTTAATAGGGAATAAAACATTTTTCATATGTTATATATATATATATATATATATGAAAAAATCCCATCTAAAACAGGGGAAAATCCCCCTCTAATACAAGGGGGAAACCCCTCATTAATCGGGGAAAAAACCCTGTTTAACAGGTAGAAAAATTGTTTAATAGGGAAAAAACCCACAACACCTCTTTAATATGGAAAAAAAGCCCTTTAATAGGCAAAAATGCCTCTCTGTAATATGGGAAAACACCACCTCTAAAATAGGGGGAAATACCTTCATTAAAGGGGAAAAAACTGTCTGTGTTAGGGGAAAAAAACCCCCACTAATATAGGGGGAAAAAATCATTAAAATATGAAAAAAAACCCTCTTTAACATAGAAAAAAAATCTTTAATATTGAAAAAAAAAACTGTTTAACAAGAAAAAAAAAAAAAACATTTTATTAGGAAAAAAAAACCCTCTTTAATAGGGAAAAAAAAACCCCACTTAAAAAGGGAATAAAAGTCTTTAATGGGGAAAAAACCCACTTTAAAATGAAAAAAAAACCCCTCTTAAATAGGGAAAATAACCCCTTTTTAATAGGAAAAATCCCATTTTAATGGGAACTCGACTCTCCTTTGGGCTCGCCCAGCCCATGGCCACCGTGGTTTGGTTTTCAAGAGATTTTTGAGCGGCTTTTAAGCCTGGCTTCGAGACCTTTTAATCTTTGCCTGCCCCGCTGTGGAGCCGCCCTGGTGCCCTTTGTGCCTGGAAGGATTGAAATGCCCAATTGGCGTGGCCATTGGAAGGGTTTTAACGAACTTCTCGGCTTAATTGGCAGCTTAATTGGCAAGCTCCGTTGCCCCCATGCCGGTTACCTCCGGGTACGGTACCTGGGCTTGGCGTGGCTTCGGAGGCAGCGCCAGGGATAGAGAGAGAGAGAAAAGGGGGAAAAACGGGAAAACGGAGAGAAAGAGGGAAGAGAAAAACACAGGAATTTATCAAACAACCCCAACGCGCCGCCAGGACACTCGGAGTCATCGGAGAGCAGAGAGAGAGGGGGAAAATGGGATTAAATCCAACGTGAGGCAGGATCTGGAATCCAGGAATCTGGGATAAATGAGGAATCGGGGATAAACCAGGAATCGGGGATAAACCAGGAATCGGGGATAAACCATGCCAGGAAATTTGGAAAAAACCAGGAATCAGGGATAAACTACACCAGGGTATCAGGGATAAACCAGGATTGGCAATAAACCAGGAATCAGGGATAAACCACACCAGGGAATCAGGGATAAACCAAGAATCAGGGATAAACCATGCCAGGGAATCAAGGATAAACCATGCCAGAGAACCAGGGATAAACCACACCAGGGAATCAGGGATAAACCAGGAATTAAGGATAAACCAGGAATCAGGGATAAACCATGCCAGGAAATCTGGAATAAACCAGGAATCAGGGATAAACCAGGATTGGCAATAAACCAGGAATCAGGGATAAACCACACCAGGGAATCAGGGATAAACCAAGAATCAGGGATAAACCATGCCAGGGAATCAAGGATAAACCATGCCAGAGAATCAGGGATAAACCAGGAATTGAGGATAAACCAGGAATCAGGGATAAACCATGCCAGGAAATCTGGAATAAAGCAGGAATGAGGGATAAACCACACCAGGGAATCTGGAGTAAATCAAGAATGAGGGATAAATCATGCCAGGGAATCAGGGATAAACCAGGAATCAGGAAATCTGAGATAAACCAGGATTCAGGGATAAATCATGTCAGGGAATCTGGGATAAACCAGGAATCAGGAAATCTGAGATAAACCAGGATTCAGGGATAAATCATGTCAGGGAATCCGGGATAAACTGGGAATCAAGGATAAACCAGGAATCAGCGATAAACCACGCCAGGGAATCTGGGATAAACCACGCCAGGATCCAGGTTAAACACCCAAGAGAGGGCAGAGGTGGCACTGAGGTGACAACAGTGGCATCAAGGTGACAATGGTGGTGTTAAGCTGAGAACTTAAGTGGGTATTTAGGTTTAATACCAACAAAACCCGGTTTCGACACTGAATTTTGAATTTCACCATGGTTTTAAACTGGTTTTCACACTGAATTTTGAATTTTGCCTCGGTTTTTCCTTGCTCATCCCACCTGATTTAAATTCTGCGACTGGAATAATCTGGTGAGCAGGAAACCTCCTCGGAGCATGCAAATGGTTTTAATTTCTTAATCTTCTTATTTTCCTTAAATTCCAGCCTCGTTGCTCCCTCAGCCTGGCAGGAAGTCCCATCAAAGTGAGCAAAACTCACCTAATTTGTGCTTTACCTCGTGTTTGGAGTGCAAATTTCTGTGATAAGGGAGTAAATGACTTAAATTTTATAAATTTTTGTGTTTTGACAGCAAAATTTTATCTTTTTGCCTCATCCTCACCCCAAACCCCACAGAGAGGGTTCCTTAGCTTGTCCAGGAGGTTTGGGCAGCACCTGATATTTCCAATACATAAAATTGATCCAAATCAATTAAAATTTATACACCATGACTGTCATGTCATTATTATCAGTGTCCAAAATCTGGGTGTGAACCAGTTAAAAATATTCACTTTTCACCTTCAATCCAACCCCTGAGCTCTCACAATTCCTTTTAAAGCAATTCCAAGTCCCTCTCATGTTTTCCTTGGCTGTTTTCTCCCCTCATCCAATAAATTTTACCAGATCCCACCCCTAGGGGGGTCGGGAATGGTTTTATTCCCACCGGATCTGGGCAGGATTCACTTTCCCCACTCAGAGCCATTAGCTGGGATGGGGGATGGAGGGAAGGAGAGAAAACCCCATTAAATCCCAGCTCTAACCAAATCCCAGCTCTGCCAGCCGAGCCTAAAGAGGGGAGAGAGCCGCCCTTGGTTCCCTCAGGGCTCCAGAACTTCCACTTAAATTTGATGGATGTTCCACAAGGGGAATTTTATCTGATTATGGGGCTGAGATTGGGGCTCTGGAGGCTTTTAGGGTCAGGTGACACCCATGGGGTGACAGGGAGGGGATACTGGGAATTTTATCTGATTATGGGGCTGAGATTGGGGCTCTGGAGGCTTTTAGGGTCAGGTGACACCCATGGGGTGACAGGGAGGTGGCACCAGGAATTTTATCTGATTATGGGGCTGAGATTTGGGCTCTGGAGGCTTTTAGGGTCAGGTGACACCTGTAGGGTGACAGGGAGGTGGCACCAGGAATTTTATTTGATTATGGGGCTGAGACTGCGGGTCTGGAGGCTTTTAGGGTTGGGTGACACCTGTAGGGTGACAGGGAGGTGGCACCAG
This sequence comes from Zonotrichia albicollis, assembly GCF_047830755.1. NCBI lineage: Eukaryota > Metazoa > Chordata > Aves > Passeriformes > Passerellidae > Zonotrichia > Zonotrichia albicollis. The sequence continues at coordinate 4,384,693 of NC_133846.1, forward strand.
GAATTTTATCTGATTATGGGGCTGAGATTGGGGCTCTGGAGGCTTTTAGGGTTGGGTGACACCTGTAGGGTGACAGGGAGGTGGCACCAGGAATTTTATTTGGTTATGGGGCTGAGATTTGGGCTCTGGAGGCTTTTAGGGTCAGGTGACACCCATGGGGTGACAGGGAGGTGGCACCAGGAATTTTATCTGATTATGGGGCTGAGATTGGGGCTCTGGAGGCTTTTAGGGTTGGGTGACACCCATGGGGTGACAGGGAGGTGGCACCAGGAATTTTATCTGATTATGGGGCTGAGATTGGGGCTCTTCAGGTGACACCCATGGGGTGACAGGGAGGTGGCACCAGGAATTTTATCTGATTATGGGGCTGAGATTGCGGCTCTGGAGGCTTTTAGGATTGGGTGACACCTGTAGGGTGACAGGGAGGTGGCACCAGGAATTTTATCTGATTATGGGGCTGAGACTGGGGCTCTGGAGGCTTTTAGGGTTGGGTGACACCCATGGGGTGACAGGGAGGGGATACTGGGAATTTTATCTGATTATGGAGCTGAGATTGGGGCTCTTCAGGTGATACCCGTGGGGTGACAGGGAGGTGGCACCAGGAATTTTATCTGATTATGGAGCTGAGATTGCGGCTCTGGAGGCTTTTAGGGTCAGGTGACACCCATGGGGTGACAGGGAGGTGGCACCAGGAATTTTATTTGATTATGGGGCTGAGATTGGGGCTCTGGAGGCTTTTAGGGTCAGGTGACACCTGTAGGGTGACAGGGAGGTGGCACCAGGAATTTTATCTGATTATGGGGCTGAGATTTGGGCTCTGGAGGGTTTTAGGGTTGGGTGACACCCATGGGGTGACAGGGAGGGGATACTGGGAATTTTATCTGATTCTGGGGCTGAGATTTGGGGCTCTGGAGGCTTTTAGGGTCAGGTGACACCCATGGGGTGACAGGGAGGTGGCACCAGGAATTTTATCTGATTATGGAGCTGAGATTGCAGCTCTGGGGGCTTTTAGGGTTGGGTGACACCCATGGGGTGACAGGGAGGTGGCACCAGGAATTTTATTTGATTATGGAGCTGAGATTGGGGCTCTTCAGGTGATACCCGTGGGGTGACAGGGAGGTGGCACAGAGGTCCCTGCACTCAAAAATCCCCCAAAGCTGCCCCTGTTGAGCTCACACAGAAACACAGAGGAGCAAATCAGAGCTTCACCCTCAGCGCAAGGAGAGAGAGATCCCAAAATCACGGATTGGTTTGGGTTGGAAAGGATCTCAAATCTCATCCAGTCCCGTCCAGGGACATTTCTACCATCCCATGAAGCTCCAAGCTGACCTTGGACACTTCCAGGGATGCAGGAGCATCCACAACCTCTCCGTGCCAGCACTTCCAAACACTCTGAATGAGGAATTCCTTCCTGAATCCCATCTCACCCTGCCCTCTTTTGGTAAAAAAACATAAATTCTACAAATTCTCCTGCTCCAGGGCATACAAGGAATGTCCCTCCCTTGGGACAGCCCCCAGGTCACTTCAGCGTTTGGCCACTTCCACCTCTGCAAGAAAACCTCAGTGGCCATCACTGTCCTGCACTTTTTGGGATTCCCAGATTCAATTTTTGGGCTGTTCCATGGCTTGTTGTGATGCCATTTTTGGGTTCACCAGGGCCTGTCACAATTTCATTTTTGGGGGTTTACCACATCCTGTCACGATGCCATTTTTTGGCTATTCCACAGCCCATCATGATGATGTTTTTGAGATTTTCCAGGCCTGTCTTTATGTCATTTTGGTGTTTCCACATCCTGCCATGGTGCCATTTTTTGCCTGTTCCATGGCCTGTCACGATAAACTTTTTGGGTTTGCCACATCCTGTCATGATGTCATTTCTGGGCTGTTCCATAGCCTGTCATGATGATATTTTTGCAATTTCTCAAGGCCTGTCACAATACCATTTTTGGGGCTGCCACATCCTGCCACAATGCCATTTTTTGGCTATTCCATGGCCTGACATAATACCATTTTTGATGTTTGTCACATCCTGCCACAATGCCATTTTTGGGGTTGCCATATCCTATCATGGTGCCATTTTTGGGCTGTTCCATGGCCTGTCACGATACCATTTTGGGGGTTTGCCACATCCTGCCACGATGCCATTTTTGGGCTGTTCCATGGCCTGACATAATACAATTTTTGGTGTTTGTCACATCCTGCCACGATGCCATTTTTGGGGTTTCCACATCCTATCATGGTGCCATTTTTGGGCTGTTCCATGGCCTGTCGCGATACCATTTTGGGGGTTTGCCACATCCTGCCACGATGCCGTTTTTTGGGTTTGACACATCCCTGTCCCCTCGGCCGAGCCGAGTGCTGCCCTTACCTTCATCCAGCAGCGCCGGTGAATCCTCCATCAGGATCTCTCCCTCTCCCACCTGGGTGCGGGCGCGGAGCCTGAAGCGGTAGCGGGAGATGGGGTCCGACCTCTGCAGGGTGAACCTCGTCTGGTTGGGGGACAGGTTCTCCACCACCGTCCTGCCCATCCGGGACCCGTTAACTGCAGAGGGAAGGCAGGGCAGGCCGGGCTCAGGAATTTTGGGGTGTCCAGTTCATCCCTCACCCCTCAGGTGGTCTGTGAGGTCACTGTGGGGTCACTGAGGGGCTCAGAGCTGTTGCTGCTCTTGAACGTGGCCAGGTTGGGGCACTTGGTGACACCCTGGCTTGGGGAGCTGCTGGGGGGGGGACCTTCAGGCGCTCTCTACTGCCCCAGGCTCTGGGGTATCGCTTTCTAAATCTTGTGTTTGGATGAGCACCAAACCAACTCTGTCTGCACCAAAAATCCTCCTAAATTCAAGATCCAGCTGATTTTCCCTCAAAAACTGAGTCTGGGGAGCTGCTGAGCACCCATCCCCTCCTTGATTAAGTGGAGTTGTCTCCAGCTTGTCCCCCCACCCTGGAGAGATTCTGTGGGGCTCCGAGCTGTTAAATACTCCCAGTTTGGGGCACTTGGGGACACTCAGGTAGGCAGTGAAGGCTCAGGGTCATTCAGGCCCTGGATATCAACCAATTTGTGTTGTGTGAGCACAAAAATGCCTCGGGCTGCACCTAAAATCTTCCTAAATCTGAAATAAAACCAATTTCCTTTCAAAAATTGAGTCTGGGGATCTGAGCACCCACCACCCCCCCTACAGATGGCCAGGACCCCTCCCAACACCAGTTTGCCCCACCATGGGAGTCTCCAGTTCCTCAAGGATCTGGCACAAAGCAGGAAGGGAAGGATTTCCTGATTTATCGGCGGGAGGAAGGCGCGGCACGTACAGGGTGTGTACTGGAGGGTGTATCCCGTGATGATCCCGTTGGGGTGCTCGGGGTGATCCCACTCCAGGTTGATGATTTCCAGGTTGGGCTGTCGGATCCGCAGGTACCTGGGGGCGCTGGGCACTTGGAGGGGAGCGGGGAGGAGAAGGGAGAGAGGAGAAAACACACACGGGGTAACGAACCTGGCGCTGCTGCGCCCGCCAAGGCCCGGCCACGCCATGGCCACTCCGAAATCCCCACACAGACACAACCTGAATGGATCACACAGGGATTAATCCCAAAATTCAGGAGCCAGGTGAGGCTTTTGGCCAAAAAAATCCCGTGGGATTCTCCAGTGAGGCCACAGGAATGCAGCTCCAACCCTGCTGCTCCTGTTGGACCCAAACTTCCCGGCCTTCCTTACGCTCCCCTCCCATCCAAAGGTTGGGAAATTTTCATCCCAAAAATTTCTCCCTTATCCCAAAAACTTCTCTAAACTCCAGCCCTACTTCTCCTCTTGGACCCAAATTTCCTGACCTCCCTTACACCCCCAACCCATCCCAAAGATTTCTCTCAAAAGCACAAGAAGAATCCCCAAAACTTCTCTAACTCCAGCTCCACTTGGACCCAAATTTCCTGACTTTCCTTACATCCCCCACCCATCCCAAAGTTTCCATCCCACAGATTTGTCTGTTAGAAGAACAATAAATACCCCCAAAAATTCTCTTAACTCCAGCCCCATTTCTGCCCACTGGAAACAAATTTCCCAACCTTCCTTACACCCCCCTCCCATCCCAAGGTTTTCATCCCAAAGATTTCTCTCTTAGAACCCCCAAAAGTGGCTTCTCTTATCCCAAAAAATCACCGGGAAACAGAATTCCGGAGATCTCTGCTTCCCACTGCTCCTCACCCTAAGGAATATTTGGTGTTATCGCTGCTTTAACTGCTGAAGGAAGGAAAGAATTATCCAGCCTGGAGTTAAATTATTCTCCTGATTTCCTCCTAATTGCGGTGTCTTAATTGGGGAAGAGAGATGGGAGAGTTCGGGGATCTATTTTTAGTTGTTCAGGATATCCTTCAGCCTCCTCAATGTCAGTTTGAGTTGATAAAAGGGCTTGGTGGTGTAGGAAAAATAAAATCTGCCATTTTCCCCTTGATAACAGTAAAATCTGTAATTATTAATTAATGCCACCCTCATGTCCTTATCATCACCCCAAATGTCCAAAGCCACCCCAGATCCCCCAGAAATAAAGATACAATTCCCCTGACTGCAAAATCTTCAGGAATTGAACCTTTTCGTCTGAAACAACCTCAATTACCCACAGAAAATCCTTAAAAAATTGGGATTTTCCCAAGGAATTGTGAAGGAAGAGACAGCACCAAAAGGAAGAGAAAAGGGGAGACCCCAAAATATTTTGGGACAAGACTTGCAAACATTTTCTTGCATTTTTGTGACCTTCTGTGCCTGAATTCTCCCCCGTGCTGCAGGAAAAATCACTCCCAGCTGTTGGAATTGCGGCTCCAACTCGGAATTATCGGCGTGTCTAAAAATAACTCCTGTGCCAGCGACAAAATTAAACCCTTTAGTTCATCCTTGACACAAGAACGAGGTGCTCTTGCCTTAAAAGCCTGGTAGTGATTCCTGAAGGTCCTGGGAAGGTTTTCCTGCCTTTTCCAGGATGGATCCTGTCACCCTGTTTTTTCAAGATTTTCTAAGCCTTCTGATGTCGACATTCTTGTATTGAACTTTCTCACACACTTTCTGTAAATAACTCATTGTTTTGCATTTCTTTATGAAGGAGGAGAACATTGATGGGCTGTTGGTTTGACCAGTGTCATTGGAGAGGTGGCACTGTCACCCTTCCAATCCGCTGTCACTTTTAGAAAACTATAAATGTTAGAGTCAGAAAATAAACTTCTTTTTTTCTTCTTCACCTTGAGAACAGCGGTGTGAGCTTATGTTCTTTCGTGTCCTATAGTGACAGTTTCTCTGAGCCTAGGCTTTTGCAATCAGGCTGTTTCCTAACTACAGACAACTCAAAAATTCACATTTCACCTAAATCAAAATGGAATTTCCACTCTGGAAAGTTCCTACTGTGCTTCAGAGTCTCCAAGGGGGGAGCCCAGCCCCACTCACCGTACTTGATCTGGGCGATGTCACCCACCACAATGGACTGTTGGTGTGTCCAGTGTCATTGGAGAGGTGGCACTGTCACCCTTCCAATCCGCTGTCGCTTTTAGAAAACTATAAATGTTAGAGTCAGAAAATAAACTTTCCCTTTTCTTTCACCTTGAGAACAGCGGTGTGAGTTTTGTTCTTTCGTGTCCTATAGTGACAGGATCCAACCACTGCCGCGTCCCCAAACCGCAGCTCAGGGACAGCTCAGGCAGGAAACCGAGGGCGCTGTGCTGTGCCTAGGAATGGGTTTTGCAAATATTCCTCTTGTTCAGCCCAAAATCTTCTCGGCTGAGGTGTCCAGACCTCCTAACTGAGGGATTTTTGGGAATGCTGGACGGATTCAGGAGGCAACTCCAGCGGTGGCTTCAACGTTGCCACCGACGGCGACAGCGCCAAGGGACGCTCGGCTGAAATCCCTCCTCAGAGGGATCCCAAAGAATTCCCAGTGGGAACATACCTCCTTCAGGGGTGGGGAATTCCTTCATTTCGCTGCGGGGCCCGTCCCCCCGGCCGTTGGTGACCACCATCTCCAGCTTGTAGTTGCTGTAAGGGAACAGCCGGGACACGATGCCCCGGTTGCGGTCTCCAGGAAAACTCACAAACTGCCGTTTTTTGGAGACCCACAGGTTCTTCAGCAAGCTGCTGTCTCTCCAGAAATAGGCCTTCAAGAAACAGGCAGGCCAGGTGAAGCTTTTTTTTTTTCCCCCCCGTTAATAAAGAGGTTTTGGGGGTTTTTAGATGTTAAAAAGCAGAATTTTGTCTTTAAGGTGGGAGTTTTTAGAGGAATTAGTGAAGCTCCATGAGGAAAATCTGGATGTTATCCAAGGAAGAGGCTGAGCAGGGGGTTAAGAGCTTCCCAAAACATGGAGCAAAATCACTCAGACTAAAGCTGCTCCTAATTCTCAAATATTAAAATCCAAGTGGTTCTCCCTTTCCACTCGCAATGGACAAGGAAAGGTGGGACACACTCAGGCATTAATAAAATCCTGAATTTGGGAAATCTCCCATTCAAGCTCCTGACTGTAAATCCTATTTCATGCAGACACAACAATCCATTCAGAAAATCCCTCAGAATCAGGAAAAGCGGAGCCAGCAGACGATTGGGCAGGGAATGCTGGGATTCTTTGCCAGAAGTGATGTTTTGGGAATGATTTCATGCCCAGGGAAGGGCCCTGCTCAGGTTTTGGCTTGGTTTGAATGGTTCCATCCTCTGGGCATCAGCAGCAAATATAAATATTAGATATAAGTCTGGAAAGACTGATAAATATTAAATATAAACCTGGAAAGACCTGGAAAAGCACAGATCCACGCTGGCTTTAGCTCTCAGTTAGTCCTGACTGCAGGTTTAGGCTTTGCAGGGGTTGTTGATCAGTAAAAAACGCTGTCAGTATTTGGGGATGACACAAAACCAGACCTGGTTGGGGTCACTCCCTCAGAGCCCCTTGTGCTCCATGGCCAGGACCATCCCAACCCCTCCCTGTTTCCTTGGAGAATCCCAAATCCTGCAGCAAACCCGGAGGAAGCAACAGGAGACATCCCCGACCCCATCCTGACACCCCAAAGAGCAAATCCTCCATGCTGCCCCAAACCCAAAGGCTCCTGGTGACCGAAGGAAGTTTTCTGTCATCCCCACACCCAGCAGCTCCATGCCCTTGGGAGCCAGCTGGGAATTTCGGGAGGTTTAGCTGTGTTAATGGTCAGTGCTGGGCGGGGGTTTGGGATTTGGGGAGTTTGGGATTTGCTCACTCGGTACTCCTTGAGCTGTCCCTGGATGGTGTCCAGGTGCACCCGGGTCCAGGTCAGAGCTATGGCAGTGCTGTTTAACACTCTGATCCTGACATCCGTGGGCGCAGCCTTGGGATCTGGGTTTGCAGGGACAAAGCAGAGTGGCCATTAGGAACCTGGCATGACCCTGGAGCTCGGACGGATGGACAGCTGGACAGCTGGACATCCCCTGCTGTGCTTTTCCCATCGCAAATCCTGTTAGCAGAATCCCCACAGTGGCTTCACCTCTTCCGTGGGAAGAAAATAAATCCGATTTCACAGCTCCAGCCATCAGGAGAGCATTCCTGACCCAGCTAAAAGGGGAAATTTCTGCTGCAGGGAAGGACCTGGCTCACCTCCCTCTCCAGGTGAGGGATCCCAGCACGCCCAACCCTCTCCTTCCTCACCTGTCCCAAAGTTGGACCCCAAAGATCAAAAAAAACCACCTCATTTCCATATTTTTAATTAGAATTTGGTCAATTTGGATCCCAGCACGCCCAACCCTCTCCTTCCTCACCTGTCCCAAAGTTGGACCCCAAAGATCAAAAAAACCACCTCATTTCCATATTTTTAATTAGAATTTGGTCAATTTGGATCCCAGCACGCCCAACCCTCTCCTTCCTAACCTGTCCCAAAGTTGGACCCCAAAGATCATAAAAACCACCTCATTTCCATATTTTTGGTCAGTTTGCTGTTGATCCAGTTGGGATTTTACCTCCTTTCTACAGCTTCTGCTGTGTGGACAGATCTGGAGTGAAGCAGCTCAGATTTGACTATTTTTGGGACAAGTTTTTGTGGATTTTTGGGATCTTTAACCCATCCCACCCCTCAAACAAAGGCAGAAGTTTTGATCTCCCTGCTTTGCCTCCATACAACACACACACACACTTGGAGGCTCATCCAGATCCTCCCAAACCTCCAAATTATTGCAGGAATTTCCAGAAGAATTTTTAAAACTCCCCTGGGAGGACACAGACAATGGATCTTTCCCAGTAACAACCCCTGAACTGGGTTCAGTTTGCTTCCAGTGATTTGTCTTCCCCTGATTCCCAGTTTTTCGCCCCCTTTTCCTTGCCCTGTCTCCTCTGGGAGATGCCCAGCTGGAGGAGGTGTTTTCTGTGCCATCCCACCCCAAAATTCCAGCTTTACATCCAATTTCCATGCTCCGTTTGTCCCCTTTGGCTTCGAACCTGGGGTCATGGATGGTCATCTGGTTTGTCCCAGAATTCCAACTTTACTTCCAGTTTTTGTGCCTTCTTTGTGCCCCTTGGCCTCAAACCTGGACTCTCCTGCCTCATCCACCTTCCTTCTTGAAAAATCCTGAAGTCCCACGGCCAGGGGCACTTCCATAGCCCAGGTGGCCACAGAGAGGAACCCCTCCCATAGCCCAGATGGCCACGGACAGGGACACCTTCCATAGCCCAGGTGACCATGGACAGGGACACCTATCATAGCCCAGGTGGCCATGGACAGGGACACCTTCCATAGCCCAGGTGGCCATGGACAGGGAGATCTTCCATAGTCCAAGTGGCCATGGACAGGGACACCTGCCATAGCCCAGGTGGCCATGGACAGGGACACCTTCCATAGCCCAGGTGGCCACACATAGGGGCACATCTCAAAGCTGAGGTGGCCACACAGAGGGACACCTTGTATAGCCCAGGTGGCCACAGACAGGAACATCTCCCATAGCCCAAGATGACCACAGACAGGGACACCTTCCATAGCCCAGGTGGCCATGGACAGGACCACCTTTTACAGCCCAGGTGGCCACAGACAAGAACAAATCCCATAGCCCAGGTTGCCATTGTCAGGGACACCTCCCATAGCCCAGGTGGCCACAGACAGGGACAATTTTTATAGCCCAGGTAGCCATGGACAGGAAGATCTTCCATAGCCCAGGTGGCCATGGACAAGGACACCTCCCATAGCTGAGATGGCCACAGACAGGAACAATTTTTATAGCCCAGGTGGCCATGGACCAGAAGATCTTCCATAGCCCAGGTGGCCATGGACAAGGACACCTCCCATAGCTGAGATGGCCACAGACAGGGACAATTTTTATAGCCCAGGTGGCCATGGACCAGAAGATCTTCCATAGCCCAGGAGGCCATGGATAGGGACACCTTCCATAGCCCAGGTGGCCATGGAAAAGGACACCTCCCATAGCTGAGATGGCCACAGACAGGAACAATTTTTATAGCCCAGATGGCCACAGAAAGGAAGATCTTCCATAGCCCAGGTGGCCATGGATAGGAACACCTTCCACAGCCCAGATCCTCCAAGCCTTCTCCAAACTAAAAGCAGATTTTTGTCCCAAATCCCTCAGTGCCTCGCCCACATCCCCAACACGCTTTGCCCTCGGATGGGCCCATGTCCAAAATCCCACCTGCGGCCGATGGAATACTCACAATCCTCCCCGGAGTATCCGATGTAGGTGTCGGGCTCGGGGGCTCTGCCGAAGTCGTTCTCAGCCTGCACCTTGATCTCGTAGGGGACGAAGATGGGCGTGTTCCACACCACGTGCCGCGCGCTCCGCACCGTCTCGTTGTACCAGCTCCCGCGCGGGTCCCGCCGCCGCCACCGCACGATGTACCTGAGGTTGGGCCCGTACGCCTGGGTTGCGTTCAGAGGCTTGGGTGGGGTGAAACAGAGAAGAAGAATGAGAAGGAGGAAAAAAAATTTAAAAAAAAATTAATTTTTCTGCCAGGGATATCTCATCTCAAAGTTCTGCTCAGCAGTGGGGTTGTGTTCCAAGCTCCATCAGCAAATCCCAAAGGAGGGTGAGGTTTGAGGTTTTGCTCCCAAGGAGAGGCAGAACGAGTTCTTGCCCTCCAGAGCCATGGCAGGGTCGGGAAATTTTATTCACAAAAATCCAAGATTTTATTCCTGGAATGGTTTGGGTTGAATGGCATTTAAATTCCAAGCCCCTTCCATGGGTAGGGACACTTCCACTAGCCCAGCTTCCTTATCTATATATAACATAAAATAAATCAAATATGTGCATAATATCAGATTATACAGTATATATTCCATATTTACTATCCCCATATTCCAGCCTCTGTTCCCGCTGCCATTCCAGCTCTCCCCACGGCTCATCCCTGATTTGTGGCTGACACCTGCTGGTGCAGGGAGCAAAGCAGGAGCAGCCCCATAAATCCTCTGAGCTGCTCAAGGACTCGACTTCATCCTTGGGAAGCCGAGTCTGGAATCCGGCATCTTTGGAGGCCATGTCTTTGAATTATTTTGTTTTCAATTTTTTGAATTATTCTTTTTATCACAGCACTAAAAGTGGCTTTTCTTGTACGTCTTGTGTTTCATTTCATGGAATCCTGGAGTGGTTTGGGTTGGGAGGGACCTGAAATCCCTTTGCATTCCACCTCCATAAGCAGGGACACTTTCCATGATCTCAGGTTGCTCCAACCTGGCCTGGGACACTTCCAGGATTGGGACAACCATGGATTTTCTGGGAATTCCATCCCAACCCCTCCCCACGCTCCCAGTGAAGGATTTATTCCCAATATCCCACCTATCCCTGCCCTCTGGCACTCTGAACCCATTCCCCCTCATCCCACAGCTCCATCCCAAAAGGCATCCAAGAAGAACTCACTGTCCACGTTATCTCCATGTTGTTCTTTTGGGTCCCTGCCCCTTGAACTCCTGTTGGATTTATTTCAGGACCTGAAATTCACATTGAAAACCAAAAACAATGAATTTTTCAATGTGAAAAATCAACCACTGAGGGGTTAAAACCCTGCAAGCCAAAAGTCCTTCCAAGGCAGAAGTTAATGGCCTGATTTTTCCAGAAGTTCCCATTCAGGTTAATGGGACACGAGACTCTCAGTCCTCTGGAAAAACCAGGCCATTTATTTAGGAGCCTCTTTTTTGTCCCCTAAATGTCCTAAATCTTTGAAAAGGAACCATTGTGGAGGGAGCAGAGTTTGTCACTCTGAGCCTGAATCACGGCGGGCAGTGTCAGGAGCCAACACTAGATGCCAGCAGATCCTCCAAAAAAAGCCCTGGAATGGGTAAAGGGAGAAATGCAGCAGAAATGCTGAGATTCCTGTGAGTTCCTCGTGTGGAATTTTCCCAAATATTCTCTGACAAAGAACTGGACAGACAAACTCAAATCTTGGTTGTGGATTTGGAGATTGTTTTGTTCTTTTGTCATGGAATTTGGGTGGGAAGGGATCTTAAAATCACCCAATTCCACCTTTCCCTAGCCCAGGCTGCTCCAAGCCCCATCAAACCTGGCCTTGGATGCTTCCAGGGATCCAGGGGCAGCCAAATTTTTTCTGGATAATCTGTGCCAGGGCCTCGCCACCCCCACACCATCAACCAGCTTTAACAGCAGCCAATAATTAACAATATTTGCACTCAAGTCTGATTTTCCTACAGATTTCTGAGCTTCCTGTAGTCTGAAAGGACTGGAAAGATTCCTTTAGGATTCTTCCCTTTGGGGAAAAGAATTAAAACCAGGTTTTTTCTATAACAAATTACTAACTTTTGCATAAACCTCTGCGTTTTGCTGCCCCCGAAGGACACCACCCCCAAGCTCGAGAATTCCACACGGAAAATTCCCCACGCCGCCCTTACCAACCTATCCCTGGGATGGAGGGAGGAGCCTCCATGGAGAGGGGTGGATTCCAAGGACCAAAAAAAAACTCACGTGCCCCGTTGGTCTGGTAGCGCTCGGAGGGCGCGCTGGGCACGCTGCTGCCCACGTCGTTGACGGCGATCACCCGGAATTGGTAATTCACGTACGGCGACAGGCTCAGCACGGCCGAGTTGACGCTGCCGGGGTACCTGGAGTGGTCGTGCCACACTCCGGGCTGGAAGCGATCCTCCTCGAACTGCACCACGTAGCCTGGGAGGAGCAGGGAGAGGCGGGTTGTGGGATCTCAGGATCTGAGTCCTGAGATGCCGGGCCCCCGAGACCACCCTTGGGGGGCCCGGGAGTCCTGGAATGTTGCCAGAAGTGTCTGGTGGCTGGACTTTGACCCTACACGGGAGACGACACCTTTATGAAGATAAGAGGACTTCACCGGGGTGAATGGTGAAGGGATTAGCTAATTAGAGGGTGAGAAACAGGGTTTAGGATTTATGTACAGGGGGGTTTGGAGGAGTAAGATGGAGGAATTGGGGTGTGTCCTGTCCTCCTTCTTCTTCCTCTTCTCCTCCATATTCTTTGGCCACGGTGGCACCTTTGGATTGGTTATTACTGAGAGTGCACAGAGTTATAAGAATAGATGGTATTGGGGAAAAACGATAAATATTGTACACGTAACAATGGGTATAAAGATACGTGGCGGTCCGGGGGACGGCACAGTGTGCCCATGGCTGACTGCTGAGCAGATCTTTGTTCGGCTGAAAGAACATCTTTTAGATAAACAATTAATAAACATAAAAACCGAAAGAAGAACTGAAGCCTCTTCTCGTCCTTCGATACGCGGGCTGCCCCAAGGCCACCTCGGGCCTTTCCAGGCCCCTCAAACAGCCGAGATAAACCGGACAGTGGGTGAGGTCTCGGAATCTCTGCTGGTCACAGTGACCCTGAGATGGGTTACGAAGTCTCTTTTGCCAGCCCGGCGGTCGAAGGAGTCAGAACTCTTCAGTTCTTGTTCTCAAGGCTGTTTATTGTTTCTTTTCTATAAAATTCTTTCTCCTGGCCTGCCGAGGTCCGTTCAGCAGGTCAGACAGAGGCACTCTGCCCACCTCAGAGGCAGTGTTATCTTTTTATACTAAAAATTACCTGGTTTTAGCATAAAGTTATGGTAAATAATGTATTATTTACCATAACTTCCCAATACCTATCACCTATGTCAGACACTGAGTTTCTACTCCAAACCAATCCAAAAGTGCCAACATCACCCAGAAGATGGAGGCTAGGAAGGAAAAGGAAAAAGGACAAGGAACGCCCAAATTCCTCCATCTTGGGACCCCCAGCTCCCATTCTATAAATCTCAAAAATCTATTTTTCACCCTGTGATAAATTCACTATCATTCTACTTAAACTTTTGTGGCTTGTAAATCTTCCTATAAAGGCTGGGAATTTTTTTCCATGGATCAAGATCAAAGGCACAGGGGTCTTGGGCGCTTCCGGGGTAGCCAGAGGAATTTTCTGTGTTCTGACACGAAGGGTTTGGATGGGAAGGTGTGGGATCTCAGCACCTCAGGACTGAGGTGCCACCGAGAGCACCCTTGGGGGGCTCAGGAGTCCTGGAATGTTGCCAGAAGTGTCTGGTGGCTGCACTTTGATCCTACACGGGAGATGACACCTGTATGAGGATAGGAGGGTTTCACCGGGGTGAATGGTGAAGGGATGAGTTAATTAGAGAGTGAAACACAGGGTTTAGGATTTATGTACAGGGGGGTTTAGAGAAGTAAGATGGAGGAATTGGGGCGTGTCCTGTCCTTCTTCTTCTTCTTCTTCTCCTCCATCTTCTGTGGTGATGGTGGCACTTTGGGATTGGTCATTACTAAAAGTGCACCGGACAATAAAAATAAAAAGGATTGGGGAAAAATGATAAATATTGTACACGTAACTATGGCTATAAAGATAGGTGACTGCCCGGAGGGAGGGGAGTGTGCTCATGGCTGACTGCTGAGCAGAGCTCTGTCGGGCCGAAAGAAAATCTTTTAGATAAACAATTAATAAACATAAAGACCGAAAGAAGAACTGAAGCCTCTTCTCGTCCTTTGATACGCGGGCTGCCCCAAGGCCACTCCGGGCCTTTCCAGGCCCTTCAAACAGCCGAAAACCGGACAGGAAGGGATTTTCCACCACAGGGATTTTGGGGACAGACCTGTGATGGGGCTGTTGTTGTCATCGCCAGGGATCCACGTCAGCCGCACGCTCCTCTCGGCCAGATCCGTCAGCTCCAAGTCCCGGGGCTGGTCAGGTCGTGCTGTTGGAATGGGATAAATGGGATAAATGGGAGGCTGGAATTGTCCCAGGAGTGAGTCCCAGTTCCCATCACCTCTCCCAGGGCAGGACGCGCTCCAGGGCACAGTCCACATCCTGCAGCTCTTTAGGGGACTGGAGTGATTTTTAAAATATAAATGTGGTCATTTCTGACAGTGTCTTGGCTGGAAATCTTGCCTTTCCCAGGGAAAATCTTCCTTTCCCTGGAAAAATCCTCCTTTTCCAGGAAAAATCCTGTCTTTCCCAAAAAAAAAAGGTGGGAAAAGCACCAGGTTCTGGTTTAGGGAGTTTTGTGACCTTACACAGAGAAATGCAAATGAACAGCAGAAAAAGGACACAAAACCTTAGTGGAAATATAAATTTGATAGAAATCTGCCTTCTCTTTGAATGTGATCACAAGGACCAGCTCATGCAACAACAGGAATAAATTCCAGGTAAAAATGTGAGAATTCCATGCATTTCTGGGGTTTTTTTCCATCAGGATTTTCAAACACAGGTAAAGTGATTCCTGCACTCGGGAACTGCCACCATGGGACGCAAAACGTGGCAGAACAGGAGCTTTCCACCCAACTGGTTGGATTTTCAAGGACAATTTGGATGGAACTTGGAAAAATCAGCTGCTTCAAGGACAGCTTGGGAAGGACTTGGAGCTCCAGATCCTTCAAGGACAACTGGAAGCCTCAACTCTTCCATGGACAGCTTGGGCAGGACTTGGTTCCAGATCCTTCAAGGACAACCTGGAAGCCTCAACTCCTTCAAGAACGACTTGGGCAGGACTTGGAGCTTCAGATCCTTCAGGGACAACCTGGAAGCCTCAACTCCTTCAAGGACAATTTGGGCAGGACTTGGAGCTCCAGCTCCTTCAAGGACAACCTGGAAGCCTCAACTCCTCCAAGGACAACTTGGGCAGGACTTGGAGCTCCAGATCCTTCAAGGACAACCTGGAAGCCTCAACTCTTTCAAGGACAATTTGGGCAGGACTTGGAGCTCCAGATCCTTCAAGGACAACCTGGAAGCCTCAACTCCTCCAAGAACCACTTGGGCAGGACTTGGAGCTCCAGCTCCTTCAAGGACAACCTGGAAGCCTCAACTCCTTCAAGGACAACTTGGGCAGGACTTGGAGCTCCAGATCCTTCAAGGACAACCTGGAAGCCTCAACTCCTTCAAGGACAATTTGGGCAGGACTTGGAGCTCCAGATCCTTCAAGGACAACCTGGAAGCCTCAACTCCTCCAAGAACAACTTGGGCAGGACTTGGAGCTTCAGCTCCTTCAACCTGGAAGCATCACCCCCCAGTTTTTCCAGCTGCCACCCATTTCTCTTGGAGTTACTGGTGAGGGAAAACCAAAACCAAGGTGGGAAATCAAAGGAAGGCGAGGAATTAGTGACGATTACCTTTGGGTAAATCTCTCAACCGATTAGCGGGGATGGCTGCAAGGTAAGACAGTGCTTGTTAAACCGGGTTAGTTTAAGCTTGGGTGGCCAAAGGAGCACCTGGCAAACATAAAGTTGCAGATTTCAGTGGGATTTGATCCAGTTTGGGAAGCAGAGCAGGAATATCCTTCCCCCAGAGACCTCCGTGTGTTACCCACACTGGTAGTTGGCAGCAAAAGGGAAATATCAGTTTGGTGTGGGGTTAATGAGCCATTAGGGGAAAGGAGGGGAAATAAATCAACCCCAGGGGAATTATTTGGGATTATGTGGGATTCCTGTTCCAGCTGTGGAGGGGCACTGGCAGGTTGTGGCATTCCCGGGAATCTGAGGTGGCCAGGGGATGATAAATCCCTGTTTGCCAAGCAGAGCTTGCAGTGGCACAAATGGGAATGGGGTGAAGTTGGTCCCTCCCTGTGCTGCAAAGGGGACACACAAAGGGGGACACACAGGGCCAGGAGCAGCTGGCTCAGCCCCAATCCCATTGCTCAGCACCCCAACATCTCACTAAATTCACCCCCAAATTTGGGACTTTTCTCATGGATCTTCAACATCCACCTGGGGATAATTTAGGCTGTTTGCCACAATCCCTATTCAGCTTTTTTCCCTCAAATCCCAGTGTTTTGCAGTATTTCAGTGCCATCATCGGGGATGAGGCAGCAAATCCTGTGACAATGGAACCCCTGCTCTGCCAGCACCACCCTGAGCATCCAGGGGACAATCTTGGAGCCCAGATCCCCCTTCCAGCCTGACCTCGAGGTTGGGGTGTCCTGTTCAAAGCCAAGCACTCAGCTGTGGGGTCAGGGGGGCTTTACCCAGCACGGTGAGATAGGCCTTGGCCAAGTCCTTGTCCAGCTCCGTGTTGGCCACACACGTGTAATCACCCTGGTCCTTCTCAGTCACTCCATAGATCATCAGACCATCCTCTTCCTTCTTCATCCTTCAAAGAAACAACGTCCCAGAATTCTGCCCCAACATATTTAGGAAGCAGCGTTGAAGGCTGGATGCTCCCTGACAAAATCCAGCTGGAAACCCAACCAGAGCAGGAGAACATCTCTGGTCTGGAGGTTGCATCAGCTGAGGATGTGCTGGGTTATTCTGGGAAAGCTCATTTCCTAAGGAATCACGCGCCCTGGGGTGTATCTGGGGAATAATCACATTTTTAGGACAACAGCCAGCCCTGGGCTCGTGCCCTGGGATCAGACCTTGCCTCACAAGAAACAGGAGTCAGGTACGGAAAGGAAATTAGAGCTGTGCCAGCCGCAGCAGAGGAACATTAATTCTGGAGCGGCTCGTTATGAACTCCCAGGTTTTATCAAGATGTCCTGAAATATCCGGGAATAAAACCCACTGCAAAGTCTGGATTTACTGATAAATCAACAGAAATTGCTGGAGGGAGCCAATGAAATTAAAAGTGCCAAAAACATCAGATGTTGCTTAGGTGGGAGCTCAATATTTATCCCTGGGGACACCTGGAATGTTCTGCTAAAAACCCAACAATTCTGGGAGAGAAATCGATGGAGTTTTTGGGCACAGACCTGTTCCCCAGGTACAGGGGGGCATCGTCCTTGAGCCAGCTGACCATGAGCCGCAGCGTGGGGTCGTGCCTGACGCGGCAGTGCAGCCGGAGCATGGTGCCCTTCGTCACCACCTGGTCCTCGGGGCCCCTCACGATCCTGGTGGGGTCTGCGTGGGGTCACAAACAAAGGGACACGTTCCAAACTCCTCAGGACCCCTCAGGATCCCTGTGGGGTCTGCATGAATTCAGGGGCTTTCTCCCAGACTTCTCATGTCCTCCCGTGACATTGGTGGGGTCTGCACAGGGTCAAGGGTTAAGACCCAAACTCCTCAAGTTCCCTCACAACCTTTGCGAGGGTCTGCACAGGGTCACAAACATAGGGTCACACCCCAGACCCCTCAATTTCCCTCACAACTTTGGTGGGGTCTGCATGGGGTCAAGGGTTATGTCCCAAACTCCTCAGGTCCCCTCATGATCCTGGTGGGGTCTGCAGGAGGTCACAAAGGGTCATGTCCCAAAACCGTGGGGCTTGGCTGAGGGACTCAACAGAGAGCAGGGAAGGACAAGCACAGCTGGGGTGTTTGTCCAGCTTTGAACAAATAAATTAATTTAACGAGTCATTAATTTGTGCTGAGCTTTTAAAAGAGCCCCATTTTTTTTGAGTCAGCAGCCAGATTTGCTGAGCGGGGTAAAAACAATTCCAAAAATGTTTTATTGTCCTCAGCTAACCCCAAGGAACACTTGGGGTCAGTGCTGACATTGCTGGTGGCATCTCCCAGCCTGACACCCAACCCAAAACCCTCCCACCAACCCCGGCCTTGGCTTTTCCCAACATTAAAATGGAATCTCTGCCATTTCAAAGCTCCCAGCCCTGACCTGCTGGAAGATCAGATCAGCCACAACCAACCCCCCTCCACCTCAAGGGTTATTCCTGATGCAACTCCCAGAAAATCCAAGATTTTAGCCTCGACTCTTTCTACTGCAACTTCCAGAAGATCCAAGATTTTGGCACCTCCATGCCCCTACCTTTGACCTCCAGGCGGACCTGGGCCTCAGCTTTCCCCAGGATGTTGGTGGCCACGCAGGTGTAGAGTCCCTGGTCCTCCTTCCGAGCCATGAACATCTCCAAGCTCCCGTTCTCGTAGGCTTTGTAGTTGCCTCCATCCAGCGTGTTCCCCTGGCCGTCCTTAAACCTCCCAACACCACAAAGTGCTGTTGGAAGGGAAGGAAAAGCAGGAAACCCCCCCTTTCCCACCCCTCAGGATGGGATCCGGCTCTTACCAGCGCAGGGTGGGGATGGGGGACCCAAAAAAGGGACAATCCAGGCGCGTCCTGTTGTTCTGGATCACCCTGATCAGCTGGTTCCGGGGGCCCAGGATCCGGGGAGGAACATCTGCCAAGCATCAAAATTCCAGCCATGGAGAAGGAGGACAAATGGATTCTGCTGCTCTTTTCCAGCCTTTTCCCTGTTTTTTTTTTTTTGGTTCATTTTTCCTACTGGAGCTTTCAAAACCTAGTAGAGCTTCTCCATTCCACCTCACCTCTCCTTCCAGCCTCGTTTAGTGACTCCCTGGAGTTTTGTATCCCTGGATTTGCCCAGCCTTTGCCTGGTTTGAATCCATGGCAATGGATTCCTGCTCCAAAACCTGGGTGCCTTTGAGCATTCCCTCAGAACAGCAAAGGGGAAAACTCATGGAAAACTTTGGCAGGGAAAAGGGGGCTTGGAAAAGCCAGGGAGAGTGATTTTTACATGTGAGTATGTAATGGGATAAAAGGGAATGATTTTAAACCAAAATAGGAGAGTTTTTGGGGAATATTGGGAAGAAATTCCTGGCTGGGAGTCTGAGAAGGGGCTGGGATGGAATTCCCAGAGAAGTCGTGGCCGCCCCTGGATTCCTGGAAGTCCAAAGCCAGGTAGGATAGGGCTTGGAGCACCTTGGGATAGTGTAAGGTTCCATGACACGCCCTTCCAAAAGGGTGCAATTTTAGATGAATCCCAGAACCAACCAGTTGGAAAAGGTTTCCAGCAAGGTTGGAAAAGACATTTACGATCATCAAAACCAACCTATGACCCAACCTATGAAACCAACCTTGGCACTAAGAGCCACATCCACCCTTTTAAGACGAGCTTTGAGCTGAGCTTTAAGGTCCTTTCCAACCTTGGGAAATTCCTGTGGGAATTTGAGTTTGGGAGCTCCTCTTGCCGCAGACTCACCCAGCACGCTGACGAAGGCGTTGGCCAGCAGGTAGCCGTGCTCGTTGGACGCGTTGCACTGGTACACGGCGCTGCTGCCGATCTGCGTGTCCCGGAACACGATGGTGTCGCCGGCCACCTCCCGGCTCGGGTTGGGGGGAGACGCTTCAAAACAAGGACAGCTCCTTTAGTTCCGTTCCGAATTAAAATCCACCCCGTAATCTCATGGAGCGTCCTCCCAGCTCAGCCCAGTTCAAACCCGGTTGCGCGGGGGCGTACACGGCCCTGGAATCCGGCTATCTGGTGAGGGGCGAAGGCCAGGGCCCCTGCGCAGCTGAAGCCAGCCCCCCTCGGCGTCTTGGCCTCGGGCTGAGCTGGGGGATAGCTCGGAGCAGAGCGGTGAGAGATGAATTAGGAGGTGACCACTTGCTGGGGGTAAACTGTCGGTTTATTACAGAAGAACCAACAAGGAGGGGAAACACCCAGCAAATGGCGCCGAGCAGGGGGCAGGAGAGGGTTTTAAGGGAAAAGGGGGGAAGAAGGCAGGGAAACCCAGCTAACCAATAGAAATACATATTTGGAGGTACGAAACATAACTGATATACCAAAGTAACCAACTGTTATAAATCATAGGAGGGGCTCCGGGGCTACAGCCAACCATAACTCCCAGAGAAAAGAAAATTCTCAAAACCTGGGAGGAGAAAAGGAGTGATTGACTGAGCCCAAGGAGGAAACAACTTTCACTTTATAAGAGAAACCAGGGGAGGAGCAGTTTCATTTCCATAGCAACCTAACTGACAGGGTAGCAGCAGGAAGTCCTGGGAAAGGAAGAAACCATTTAATACAGAAAATAGGGGGAGCAAACTAACAAACTTAAGAACACACCACAGCACCCGGTGACGGTGTGTGAGTTCCACAGACACAACTGGGAGCCAGTGGGTGAACTGGGCCCATCCCAGAGAAGGGGGGTTTCAAGTGGGTGTTGGACCCCACCAGCTGCTCTGGCTCGTGCTCAGCCATGAGATCCTTGGCTGGAATTTTGGTGGGATTTGGGTGAGATTTTGGAGAAGGTGGCAACAGTGGCTCATGCTCAGCCATGAGATCCTTGGCTAGGATTTTGGTGAGATTTTGGCTGAGATTTTGGACAAGGAGGCAACTCCATCTCATGCTCAGCCATGGGATCCTTGGCTAGGATTTTGGTGGAATTTTGGCTGATATTTTGGAAAAGAAAGCAACTCCGTCTCATGCTCAGCCATGGGATCCTTTGCTAGGATTTTGGTGGAATTTTGGCTGAGACTTTGGAAAAGGAAGCAACTGTGGCTCATGCTCAGCCAGGATATCCTTGGCTGGGATTTTGGTGGGATTTTGGCTGGAAATTTGGAGAAAGAAGCAACTCTGGCTCATGCTCAGTTATGAGACCCTCGGCTGGAATTTTGCTGGGATTTTCTCTGGGATTTGGGCTGGGATTTGGGCTGAGATTTTGGAGGAGGAGGCAACTGTGGCTCATGGTCGGCCATGAGATGCTTCCTGGGATTTTGGTGGAATTTTGGCTGATATTTTGGAAAAGAAAGCAACTCCGTCTCATGCTCAGCCATGAGATCCTTCGCTAGGATTTTGGTGGAATTTTGGCTGAGACTTTGGAAAAGGAAGCAACTGTGGCTCATGCTCAGCCAGGATATCCTTGCTGGGATTTTGGCTGGAATTTTGGAGAAAGAAGCAACTCTGGCTCATGCTCAGTTATGAGACCCTCGGCTGGAATTTTGCTGGGATTTTCTCTGGGATTTTGGTGTGATTTTGGCTGAGATTTTGGAGGAGGAAGCCAATCAGGCTAGTGCTCAGCTAGGATATCCTTGGCTGGGATTTTGGGCTGGGATTTAGGCAGGGATGTTGGAGAAGGAGGCCCAGTCTCTCCCGCACTCACATTCGATGGGCTCTCCGTTCACCAGCCACTGGATGGTCGGTTTGGGGTTGCCGTTGGCCCGGCACACGAGCCTGCCGTCCTCACCGGGGGCCAGGATCAGGTTCTCCGGCTCATCCAGCCAGTAGGGAGCAGCTGGAAAACAGCCCCACCCCGGTGACACAGGGACAGCGGCACCACCCCGAACAACCCCCTCCAACACTCCCTGGGGGAGGAAGATGATGGAAAAACCGAGTGGGTTTCCCGGGATTCAGTGAAGGAGGAGAGACCCCTTTCTCCCATGCCACACAAACCCACCACAATTTCTATCAGAGGGTTCCCATCCCCTCCTGCTTTTGGGGCCATTTGGACAAGATTTAATTCAAAAAAGGGAAGATTTAGATGGGTTATTGGGATGGGATCAGGGTGAGGAGGGGCTGGGATGGAATTCCCAGAGAAGCTGTGGCTGCTCCATCCCTGGAAGTGCCCAAGGCTGGGTTGGATGGTGCTTGGAGCAGCATGGGACCATGGAACGTGTCCCAGAACTGGGCGATCTCTGACGTCCTTCCAACCCAACCCATTCCATGATTCCCTGAGGAACATGGACCCATTCCCAGGGAAAGGCCTCGCTGTCCCTCCCAGCATTCCATGAACGTCCCCTCCTGGCTCCAGACGGCCGGGACGCGAAGAGGGAAGGTAAAGGTGACGTACCCTTCACTCTCACGGAGATGGTGTGGCGGATGCTGCCCATCTTGTTGGAGGCCAGGCAGAAATATTCCCCGGAGTCCTCCTCGGACACATTGGAGATGCGCAGGGCCTTGTTGAAGTTCTCCAGCTTGGTTTTACCCACCGGGAGCTCCCCGCCTTTCTTGTACCACATGATGTCCGGTGCTGGTCTGAGGAGAGGGGGTGCAGATCAGAGCTTTTCTGAAGGCCAGGGAATGACTCCCAAGAGAAGAGTTGTGATTCCTAAATAACAGTGAAATTCCCACCCTGGGAACCACCAAAAGCCAGGGGGAAGGTCTGATCTAACTGGTGGGCCAGCCTTATTCCCATCACCTTTTCCATCACCCTCCTTCCCACCATCACCCCTAAACCACGGCCCTGAGCATTCCCAGTGGGTCAGGAATGGTGTTCTTGCCTCATCATAGTGGGAATGCAAGATCATGGAATTCTGGAATGGTTTGGGGTGGAAGGAACTTCAAAGCCCATCCCAGACCATGGTCTGATGGTGTGGGCTGGACCACGAGCCCAGGACAATTCTGGGGGACACAAATGTCCTCCCCCACAGTGTGATGAGAAGCTCATGGGAAATTCCCAAATTTTAGGGCAAACCAGTGAGGAGTTATCCTTGGACAAGGGTCTGAAGACACCTGGAAACCTCAGCATTCCTGTTTGCTCATCGAGCAGCTTATGGGAGCATTGTAAACAGCTAAAAGGAAGGAATGATTCCTTTTTCCCAATCCAGGGGTGATTCCTTGCGCTGATCCCGCTGGGAATTGCTGGGAATCGCCCTCTCCGTGGTACATACACTCCGGAGGCGATGCATTCCAGCAGGAGATCCACCCCTCGGAGCACCATCTGGCTGCTGGAAGTTCCGTAGGGATACATGAAGCTGGGAGTGGTTTCTGAGATCCCTCGGGCTGGAATCAGTGGGAGAGAAGGAAAAACGGAACAAAACCAAACATAAAAGGAAAAAAAAAAAGAAAAAAGAAAACAGAACACAGGTCTTTTAAAAGTCTCCGGGAATTCATGGAAGGCATCACCTCCCCGGCCATCCCGGGATTCTGAACTCACCCAGGAGTGTGCCTGGAAAGGGAAGGAGGGCTCCAAATGAATTTGGGATTGGGAAAAAGGAGGGGAGAGAGAGGAAATTTGGCAGGCAGGGGAGAGAAGGAGCAGCAGAGGGGACTGAGCGCTGGGAACGGTCCCCATTCCATCAGTTCCTGCTTTTCCTGCCCTTCCCTGCCTCTGGAAAATGGGCTGGAATCAGATGGAATTGGGGAATATTGATGGATGTAACACATAACAAAGGACAGCAGGAAAAATGGGCGTGGAAAGGGTTTATTCAGACCCAGAGCTGCTTTTCCACAGAATTCTGCGGGATGCAGAGCATTCCCAGGGCTCCAGCAGCTCCAAGGAGGTTTTCCAGCTTTCCTGGAGGCCTGGAAGGATGGTTCCCCTTGGAAAGGGACAGCTCAGCCACCAAAATGACCCATTTAGGGCTGGACAGGGAAGTTTAATGGGAAAAAACACAAAGGGAAGACACGAGACAATTCCCTATGGATCCACACACAGCGAAGGCCTCTGTGCAAGGGGGAAAAAATTAATTATTCATGGAAAAAATTCCATTAAGGAGTGGAATGATTGACCTAGATCCGGATCAGTGAGGACAAAACAGCCTGAGATGGGTGGGAAAGCAGCAGTAGCAGGGATGGAAGTTATGGGATTAGGAAAGGGATGGGATGGGATCAGAATAGGGACACAAAAAATCCTGGAGTGATCCATGGGGAGAGGCCAAAATTTCCTTGGCTCAGTGAGTGGGAGGATTTGGGGAATTTTTGGAAACTTCCAGAGCTGCAGCAAGGGAAAGAAGAGGGGAGTGAGGATGGGGGGGCTCTTCCTGAAATTCCCACCTTAGGGAAGGAAAACCCAACCCCAGGATTCATCCATGGAATGTTTGGAATTGGCTCCACGCCCACATCCCGCCGCTCCCACGGGCTCCGCGTGCGCTCCCGGTTAGTCAATTACGGATTAATGGATTACCAGGGCAGGAAAATCCCAACTTTATCCCGCAAATCCGACTTCTCCGGGTCTGTCTGCATCCCTGCTCCTGGTTTAGTCCCATTCCTGGTGAAACCAACTCGACCCATCCCAGGGCAGAGCTCCCAAACCTCCACCACAAGCGGGAGCTTCTCCCGCCAAATTGGAAAATGGGAATGAATTATTTTATCAGCCAAGATTGGCTTTGATCAGGATTTATTCCCACTCTGGATCCTGTGGGATAGCTGGAAGCGCTAAGCGGAGCAAGCTGGATTTTACAAGCCTGTATTAATGATGGCAATTAAAAATCAGGGGGATTAATTAGTACCCTCCTGGTTTTAATGAACCAAAGGACAGCATGGAAAAAACCCTGACTTTTGCCTCAGCACAGCACTATTAATAAATAATAAATAACAATTAATAAATAATAAATATTTTGCTGTTTCTAACAGGGAGCAGCCAGAAATTCCCTCAGAACCTGAGGCTCTGAGCATGTGGAAGTTCCAGCTGGAAATGTCAAGGTTTCCCTCATCCCTCTGGATGGATCCAAGCTGGAAAAACAAATCCTGGGGCTGTTTATTTCGGCTTAAAAACTGACTCTGATCCCAAACTTGGCTGTGAACTGGGATCATCCCAGAAACATCTGATTCCCATCCCAGAACTGCCCCTTTCCCCTCTAAAATTCCTCCATCAGCTCTGTTTTCCAAGGATGTGCTCATCCCAACATATCCCAGCTGCTCAGCCCCAGCACAAGCTCAGGTTTGGCAAAAAAAAAAGAAAGGAAAAGGAACAAAACAATGTTTTAATTCCATTGAAAAGGGGAAAAAAGTGGGAAATTCTGCTGGGAAATGAAATGCTCCATTTATCCTTTTGGATTGTTTTTCCCTGATAATTATCCACAGAATTCTGGGAATCATCACTCCAAGCCCTGGGGACAAGGGGTGGGTGACACTTCCTGTGGTTATCCCGGTCCTGGAGAGGAATTTGGGACAAGTGTCCCACAAATCTCCCGTGCTCCACGTCCCCACCAGCACACCCCACATTCCCAAGCTCAGGAACATCCTGGGAATGGGATTCCCAGCCTTCCAGACCCCTTTTCCAACTTCCTCTGGAGCTGAGCCGGGATCACGGGGATCTGCACCCCAAGGAAGAACAGCCAAGAGCCCCAAATCCCCCCAGCACCTCAAATCCTTGGGATTCACATCCCAAGCTCCAGAACTCCCAGCCAGGTCATTCCAGGGAGGAACGCTGCTTCAGCCACAGGAAAATGATTGAGGAGAAGAATTGTTACCCCCAGCTCATTAATTATTGAGTTAATTAAGGCCTGGGTTGGAGTTCAGGTCTGCACAGGGGTGGGAGAGGGGGATCTGAATCCTCTGGAGCCAGGAAGTTTTCCATGGAATGTTACAACACGAAGAGCAGGAAGTTTCTCCTTCACAGCCATGAAACGAGGGACAGAATGGGATTGTGTGGATAAAATCCCATTTTCCTGATGGAGCCACTCTCAAGATCCCTTTTCCCTGAACAAAGATATCCAGTGGGAAATCCAGAAGCCCAGGAAAGCTCTTCACTGGAATTCCCTTTGTCCTTGTCCTATCTCCCTTCCAGCTGGTTGATGCCGCTCCCACCACAGCTGATTTTGCTGCCAATCCCTTTTCCCAGTCGTTTTTCCAAATATTTCAGCCCATTCCAGCATTTCCTCCCAGGCCAGTTCTGCTGCTGAGCCTTTCCCGGTTCCTCAGCTCCCTCCAAACCATCCTGCTCCCGATGCCAGGATCCCAATTCCCTTTTCCGTGCCCTGGCCTGGCACATCCCGCTCTTCTCCAGCTCTCCCAGCTGGCAACGCCCTCCTTGTCCCCAAAAGTCCCCTTGGGATGGGAATTGTGCCCTGGGCTGTGCCAGGCCCTGAGGAAGCTCCGGCTCCACAGGGATTTCACTCCAGGACATGGTGGGGACAGCAAGGGACAATCCCAGCCCCAAAAGCAGCAGGAAGGGCAGGAAGGGAATCCTGTCTGGGACAGCTCCGGATCTGGGAGCAGCTGGAATCTGGTGGCTTTGGAGAGGTGGTGACATTCCCAGGATTCCCAAACCTGCCCCGTCTCCCGCTCCCTAAAATCCCTCACGGCTGCCCTTGTCACCCCAACACATCCCTGACAATTCCAACCCACTCCCAGGGCAGCCACCCTGGAGTTTTCGTGCCTGAAGCACAATTTAGGCTTTTGGGAGGAGCTTCTCCCAGAAGGGGCAGAATCCAGAGGGAATTCCCTGCCCAGATTTAGCATTTTGAGATGGGATTCTCCCACCAGGCACAGAATCCAGAGGGAATTCCCTAACCATATTTAAGATTTTGGGATAGGATTTTCCCAATATGCACAGAATCCGGAGGGAATTCCTTGCCCAGATTTAGGATTTTGGGATAGGATTCTCCCAATATGCACAGAATCCAGAGGGAATTCCCTAACCATATTTAAGATTTTGGGATAGGATTCTCCCAATATGCACAGAATCCGGAGGGAATTCCCTGCCCAGATTTAGGATTTTGGGATAGGATTCTCCCACCAGGCACAGAATCCAGAGGGAACTCCCTAACCATATTTAAGATTTTGAGATGGGATTCTCCCACCAGGCACAGAATCCAGAGGGAATTCCCTAACCATATTTAAGATTTTGAGATGGGATTCTCCCACCAGGCACAGAATCCAGAGGGAATTCCCTAACCATATTTAAGATTTTGGGATGGGATTCTCCCACCAGGCACAGAATCCAGAGGGAATTCCCTAACCATATTTAAGATTTTGGGATAGGATTTTCCCAATATGCACAGAATCCGGAGGGAATTCCCTGCCCAGATTTAGGATTTTGAGATGGGATTCTCCCACCAGGCACAGAATCCAGAGGGAATTCCCTGCCCAGATTTAGGATTTTGGGATAGGATTCTCCCACCAGGCACAGAATCCAGAGGGAATTTTCTGTTCCAACAAAGGATCCAGCTCATGTCCAACCTCTCTGCAAAAGAATCACCCAGATTTCAGGAAAACCCAAATATTCCTCTTTTTCTTCCCTCTTTTTATCCCTTTTTTCAGCGGGAAATCCCAGGAATGTTCCTGCTGGAAATGTTCTGGAGACACAGAAAAGCGGGATGAGGATCTGACATTTAAATCCTGAGCAGACCAAACTCCGCTCAGCCACGTGGGGCAGACCCTACAAACCCAAACCTCCCAAGCTGGGCTTAACTCACTTAAACCCCGCTCAGCAGGAATGGGGAAATTTGTGGGGTTTTGTGGTGGCTTGGGTGGATTTATGCCGATAAATTTTGGCAAATCTGAGGCCACGATGGGGACATGGTGACATCAGAAGGGACACGGGCAGGGAATGGGGTCAGTGGGGTTAGGCAGGACTGGGTTAAGCCGGGACTCCCAAAGCCAGCGTGGACTCACCGCGGTACATGGCGGGGGAATTTCCTAAAGACGTTTCGTTATGGGACTTCTCTGCAATTGAACAAAACACCGTGAGCAGCGCCGGGGAGGCGGGGACAGCATGGGAAGGGGACACGGGAATTCCCAAAAAACAGCCAGGGTGGGGGGGGACGCTGGGACAACCCAAAAAACAGCCAGGGTGGGACAGGGTGGGGAACACTGGGACATCCCAAAAAATAGCCAGGATGGGCACACAGGGAATTCCCAAAAAACAGCCAGGATGGGGGGACACTGGGACAACCCAAAAAATAGCCAGGATGGGGGACATGGGGAATTCAGAAAAACCAGCAAGGACAGGGGACATGGAAATGCCCAAAACCCAGCCAGGATGGGGGACACTGGGACATCCCAAAAAACAGCCAGAATAGAGAGACACGGGGACATCTCAAAAAACAGCAAGGAAGGGGACATGGGAATTCCTAAAAAACAGCCAGGATGGGGGACACTGGGACGTCCCAAAAACAGCCAGGGTGGGGAACACTGGGACATCCCAAAAACAGCCAGGATGGGCACACAGGAAATTCCCATAAAACAGCCAGGATGAGGGACATGGGGACGTCCCAAAAAACAGCCAGGGTGGGACAGGGTGGGGAACGCTGGGACATCCCAAAAACAGCCAGGATGGGCACACAGGGAATTCCCAAAAAACAGCCAGGGTGGGGGACGCTGGGACAACCCAAAAAACAGCCAGGGTGGGACAGGGTGGGGGACACTGGGACATCCCAAAAACAGCCAGGATGGGCACACAGGGAATTCCAAAAAAACAGCCAGGGTGGGACAGGGTGGGGGACACTGGGACATCCCAAAAAACAGCCAGGATGGGCACACAGGGAATTCCCAAAAAACAGCCAGGATGGGGGGACACTGGGACAACCCAAAAAATAGCCAGGATGGGGGACATGGGAAATTCAGAAAAACCAGCAAGGACAGGGGACATGGAAATGCCCAAAAACCAGCCAGGATGGGGGACACGGGGACATCCCAAAAAACAGCCAGGATAGAGAGACACAGACACATCTCAAAAAACAGCAAGGAAGGGGACATGGGAATTCCTAAAAAACAGCCAGGATGAGGGACATGGGGACGTCCCAAAAAACAGCCAGGGTGGGACAGGGTGGGGAACGCTGGGACATCCCAAAAACCAGCCAGGATGGGCACACGGGGACATCCCAAAAAACAGCCAGGATGGGCACACAGGGAATTCTCAAAAAACAGCCAGGATGAGGGACACGGGGACGTCCCAAAAAACAGCCAGGGTGGGACAGGGTGGGGAACACTGGGACATCCCAAAAAACAGCCAGGATGGGCACACAGGGAATTCCCAAAAAACAGCCAGGATGGGGGGACACTGGGACAACCCAAAAAATAGCCAGGATGGGGGACATGGGGAATTCAGAAAAACCGGCAAGGACAGGGGACATGGAAATGCCCAAAAACCAGCCAGGATGGGGGACACGGGGACATCCCAAAAAACAGCCAGGATAGAGAGACACAGGGACATCTCAAAAAACAGCAAGGAAGGGGACATGGGAATTCCTAAAAAACAGCCAGGATGGGGGACACTGGGACAACCCAAAAAACAGCCAGGGTGGGACAGGGTGGGGAACGCTGGGACATCCCAAAAACAGCCAGGATGGGCACACAGGGAATTCCCAAAAAACAGCCAGGATGAGGGACACGGGGACGTCCCAAAAAACAGCCAGAGTGAGGGACATCCCAAAAAACAGCCAGGATGGGGGACATGGGGAATTCCCAAAAAACAGCCAGGACAGGGGACATGGTGACATTTGAAAAAACAGCTAGGATGGATACATGGGGAATTCCCAAAAAAACCAGCAAGGATGGGACAGGGTGAGGAACAGTGGGACATCCCAAAAACCAGCCAGGATGGGGACATGGTGACATTCCAAAAAGCAGCCAGGATGGGGGACATGGGGACAGCCCAAAACCACAAGGACAGGGGACACGGAAATTCCCAAAAACAGCCAGGATGGGGACATGGGAATTCCCCAAAACCAGCCAGGATGGGGACACAGGGACATCCCAAAAAGAGACAGGATGGGGGACATGGAGACATCCCAAAAACCACAAGGATGGGGGACATGGAAATTCTCAAAAACAGCCAGGATGGGGGACATTAGGACATCTCAAAAAACAGCCAGAATGGGACAGGGTGGGGAACACTGGGACATCCCAAAAAACAGCCAGGATGGAGACATGGGAATTCCCAAAAAAAAGACCAAGGATAGGACAGGATGGGGGACATGGGGAATTCCCAAAAACCAGCAATGACAGGACAGGGCAGGGAACACCAGAATTCCCAGAAATCAGCAAGCATGGGAGAGGCCGGAGCAGGGATCCAAAAGCACTCGGAGCGCGGCGCCTTCCAGGACAAACACAGGAGGAGCAGCAGGAAAAGGGGCTGATTTCCCTCTCCAAGGGGTGGGAAGAACTAAAAGTGTGAGAATTGTAGAGCAAATATTTCCTTGGAATGTTTTACTCTTTGGAATCTTTGGGAAAACCCAAAAATCAGAGCAATTTGGAGGGGGAAATGTTTTTTTTTTTCTCTGTTTTTTGACTACAAAAATTCCGTATTCCAGCTGTTTTTTTCCATGGGATGGACACAGCTGGACAATGATGTAGGAAGGCAAGGAGGAGATGAACTAATAATAATAATAATAATAATAATAATAATAATAATAATAATAATAATAATAATAATAATAATAGTTATTTTAATTATTATTATTAGGTTTTAAAAGCACAAGCTGCTGTAACATAATAATAATAATAATAATAATAATAATAATAATAATAATAATAATAATAGTAATAATTTTTTTTTTTTTAGAGCACAACCTGCTGTAAAATCCCTTTGAAGGACCCAAACTCAAGGATTGAGGCTGAGATGATCCAAGAGCTTGGGACAAATCCGACCTCATTCCCTTCCAAAACTTTATGGATAAAGAATTTTTAAACTGGAAATTAAAGCCTCAGTTGCAAATTTTTTAAGGAATCTGGGAGGTTCCTGGGGTAGAATTTGCCTCTGATCCTACAACAGTTTTATCCCAAGGAAAACTGGAAGAAAGGGATTTGATTTTCCAAGGTCTGGGAGTGAAGGGATGTGGGGGCACCTGAGGGGAGCTCAAATCCATGAAAATCCACCAGGATTTCATCCAGGTCACTTCCAGAGCTGGATCAATCACCAGGGTGGAGCCCTTGGAGGCTCCAAACCCCACAGATCTTTGTTTGCTGGGATTTTTCCCAAAAATAAACACCAGGATTTTCTTTGCCCAGCTCTTCAAACAGACAAATATTCACAACTCACAAATAATATCCAGAATTTACAAATTGTATCCAGAATGAGCTGCCCACATTCCCAGCACTGGGAAAGAACCCGTTGGAATGATTTAAATCCCTGATTCCCTACTCCAGCTTTGCACCGAGGAGGAGCTGCTACACCGAGGTGGAAAACTCGTCACTCCCAGGTCCCTCTCATCACATTCCTGTTCATTCAAGCTGCCGGGAAATCAAATTAAATTCCTCCCACCAGCACTCAGGAGCGCCTGGTGCTTCCCAAAAACCCGCCAGCACCTCCCAGCTGGATTTTCCTGGGAATGCTGGGAGTGGGTGGGAGCTCCTGCCCACTGCTGGTTGGTGTTCATGGAGGATTTTGTCACCTCAAGCCCCTGTGACAGCTCAAGGTCGTTGTGTCCCTCAAACTGCCCCCATTCCCTGCTCCAGAGTCACCCCAGTGAACCAGGAATTCCTTTTCCTTGAGGAATTCTCATTCCTGGAGGAAAATGTGCCCTGGAAAAGCTCTGGAGAAAGCCCCTGGTGTCCCCTCATCCGTGCTCGGTGGGGACACCTGGGGATGCCCATCCCGAGTGTCCCACCAGATTCCAGAGGCTCCCACCAGATTCCAGAGGCTCCCAAATTCCTGGAGCGAAGGAGGCCCCGGAATATCCACAGCCACATTCCACACTCGTTTTTCCACCTCCAATCCCCTGGAGCAAGCCACGGCCAACTCCACCTTCCCAAAATATCCCTGGACATTTTACATTTCCGTGAACCTGGTGGGAATGTGGCAGCACTCCCAGTTTTATCCCAAAGATGTGGAATTGGTGATTCCTGCTCCAAGTTACCTCTGGGTATTTTACACTTCCCTGGAGAGGAATTTCCCTTGATGATACAGAAACGTTCTCCAGTTTATCCCAAACACACGGAATTGGCGATTCCTGCCCTAAATCACCTCTGGATATTTTACATTTCTCTGGAGACATAGGAATGCTCCAGAAGTGTCAAAACTCTGCAATTTATCCCAAACACACAGAATTGGTGATCCCTGGGTTTCCATGGAGATGATGGGAGCGCTCCATATGGACAGAAACCCTCCCTGTTTTATCCCAAACACACGGAATTGGCGATTCCTGCACCAAAGATCCCATTTCCCTGGAGATGGCGGGAATGCGGGAATGCCCCATTTGCAAAACCCTCTCCAGTTTACCCAAAACATGGAATTGGTGATCCCTGCGTTTTCCTGGAGGTGGTGGGAATGTCCCAACTGTGCTGAAACACTCCCGGTTTTATCTCAACATCGGGATTTGGTGTTGAGATAAACCGAATCTCTTCAAGCTACCTCTGGATATTTTACACTTCCCTGGGGACAGTGGGAATGCCACATCTCTGTCAAAACACTCCCAGTTTTACCCAAAATGCACGGAATTGGCAATTCCTGCGTTTCCCTGGAGACAGTTTGGGGTAAAACCCTCCCTGTTTTATCCCAAACACACGGAATTGGCGATTCCTGCACCAAAGATCCCATTTCCCTGGAGATGGCGGGAATGCGGGAATGCCCCATTTGCAAAACACTCTCCAGTTTACCCAAAACACATGGAATTGGTGATCCCATGGAATTGGAGGTGGTGGGAATGCCCTGAATGTGCTGAATGTGCTGAAACACTCCCGGTTTTATCTCAACATCGGGATTTGGTGAGTCCGGCTTCAAGCTACCTCTGGATATTTTACACTTCCCTGGGGACAGTGGGAATGCCACATCTCTGTCAAAACACTCCCAGTTTTACCCAAAATGCACAGAATTGGCAATTCCTGCATTTCCCTGGAGACAGTTTGGGGTAAAACACTCCCTGTTTTACCCCAAAACCACGATATTGGCAATTCCTGCATTTCCCTGGAGACATTGGGAATGCCACATCTGCAAAACACTCCCAGTTTTACCCCAAACACACAAAACTGGCAATTCCTACACCAAACCACCTCTAAAACACGGAAGCTGCAACCCCTCCCTCCCCATCCACCCCAAAACCACCCAAACCCATCCTCACCCCACCCAAACCAAACCATGGGAGCCGCTCTTCCCTTAGTGGATTCCCAGCCGGAAAACCCTTTGGGATGGAGACCAAACTGGTCGCCCAGTGAGCCACTTACTGGTTTTGACCTTGAGGGTGTAAGGGTTCTTCTGCTGGATGGTGTGGGTGAAGTGGAAGCGGGCGTTGCAGCTGTAGTCGGTCAGCGCGTCCTGCGCCAGCACGTTGGAGAAGTAAAGGTCCCCGTTGTGGCCCTGGGACACGCGCTTGTCCTGTGGGATCGGCTCCATGGCTGGGGGGGAAGAGGTGGGAATTCAGGGCCAGGCAGGAATTCAGGGCCAGGCAGGAATTCAGGATCAGGTGGGAATTCAGGGCCAGGTGGGAATACAGGGTCAGGTGGGAATTCAGGGCCAGGCGGGAATTCAGGGCCAGGTGAGAATTCAGGGCCAGGCAGGAATTCAGGATCAGGAGGGAATTCAGGATCAGGAGGGAATTCAGGGCCAGGTGGGAATTCAGGGCCAGGCAGGAATTCAGGACCAGGTGGGAATTCAGGGCCAGGCGGGGAATTCAGGACCAGCAGGGAATTCAGGGCCAGGCGGGAATTCAGGGCCAGGTGAGAATTCAGGAGCAGGCGGGAATTCAGGGCCAGGCGGGAATTCAGGGCCAGGCGGGAATTCAGGATGAGGCGGGAATTCAGGACAAGGCGGGAATTCAGGACCAGGTGAGAATTCAGGGCCAGGTGGGAATTCAGGGCCAGGTGAGAATTCAGGACCAGGCGGGAATTCAGGGCCAGGTGCGAATTCAGGGTCAGGTGAGAATTCAGGGCCAGGCAGGAATTCAGGGCCAGGTGCGAATTCAGGAACAGGGAGGAATTCAGGGCCAGGTGGGAATTCAGGACCAGATGGGAATTCAGGGCCAGGCGGGAATTCAGGACCAGGCGGGAATTCAGGACCAGGCAGGAATTCAGGGCCAGGCAGGAATTCAGGATCAGGTGGGAATTCAGGGCCAGGCGGGAATTCAGGACCAGGCAGGAATTCAGGATCAGGCAGGAATTCAGGGCCAGGCGGGAATTCAGGACCAGGTGGGAATTCAGGGCCAGGCAGGAATTCAGGGCCAGGCAGGAATTCAGGACCAGGCAGGAATTCAGGGCCAGGCGGGAATTCAGGACCAGGCAGGAATTCAGGATCAGGTGGGAATTCAGGGCCAGGCAGGAATTCAGGGCCAGGTGGGAATTCAGGACCAGGCAGGAATTCAGGGCCAGGCGGGAATTCAGGGCCAGGTGGGAATTCAGGACCAGGTGGGAATTCAGGATCAGGTGGGAATTCAGGATCAGGTGGGAATTCAGGAGCCAGGTGAGAATTCAGGGCCAGGCGGGAATTCAGGGCCAGGTGGGAATTCAGGATCAGGTGGGAATTCAGGACCAGGTGGGAATTCAGGAACAAGGAGGAATTCAGGGCCAGGCGGGAATTCAGGGCCAGGCAGGAATTCAGGATCAGGCGAGAATTCAGGATCAGGTGGGAATTCAGGAGCAGGCGGGAATTCAGGGCCAGGCGGGAATTCAGGATGAGGCGGGAATTCAGGAGCAGGCGGGAATTCAGGACCAGGTGGGAATTCAGGACCAGGAGGGAATTCAGGGTCAGGCAGGAATTCAGGACCAGGCGGGAATTCAGGGCCAGGCGGGAATTCAGGATCAGGTGGGAATTCAGGGCCAGGCAGGAATTCAGGGCCAGGCGGGAATTCAGGACCAGGCAAGAATTCAGGACCAGGTGGGAATTCAGGGCCAGGCGGGAATTCAGGGCCAGGTGGGAATTCAGGATCAGGTGGGAATTCAGGGCCAGTCAGGAATTCAGGATCAGGCGGGAATTCAGGACCAGGCGGGAATTCAGGACCAGGTGGGAATTCAGGGCCAGGCGGGAATTCAGGGCCAGGTGGGAATTCAGGACCAGGTGGGAATTCAGGATCAGGCAGGAATTCAGGGCCAGGCGGGAATTCAGGGCCAGGTGGGAATTCAGGGCCAGGTGGGAATTCAGGATCAGGTGGGAATTCAGGGCCAGGTGGGAATTCAGGACCAGGCAGGAATTCAGGGCCAGGCGGGAATTCAGGACCAGATGGGAATTCAGGGCCAGGCAGGAATTCAGGGCCAGGCGGGAATTCAGGACCAGGTGGGAATTCAGGGCCAGGCAGGAATTCAGGACCAGATGGGAATTCAGGGCCAGGTGGGAATTCAGGACCAGGCAGGAATTCAGGGCCAGGCGGGAATTCAGGGCCAGGCGGGAATTCAGGGCCAAGCGGGAATTCAGAGCCAGGTGGGAATTCAGGATCAGGCGGGAATTCAGGACCAGGCGGGAATTCAGGACCAGGTGGGAATTCAGGACCAGGTGAGAATTCAGGATCAGGTGGGAATTCAGGACCAGGCAGGAATTCAGGATCAGGTGGGAATTCAGGACCAGGCAGAAAATCAGGGCCAGGTGGGAATTCAGGACCAGGTGGGAATTCAGGATCAGGCGGGAATTCAGGGCCAGGCAGGAATTCAGGACCAGGTGAGAATTCAGGACCAGGTGGGAATTCAGGATCAGGTGGGAATTCAGGGCCAGGCAGGAATTCAGGACCAGGTGGGAATTCAGGGCCAGGCGGGAATTCAGGACCAGGCGGGAATTCAGGGCCAGGCGGGAATTCAGGGCCAGGTGGGAATTCAGGACCAGGTGAGAATTCAGGACCAGGTGGGAATTCAGGATCAGGTGGGAATTCAGGGCCAGGTGAGAATTCAGGGCCAGGTGGGAATTCAGGACCAGGCAGGAATTCAGGGCCAGGCAGGAATTCAGGGCCAGGTGAGAATTCAGGGCCAGGTGGGAATTCAGGGCCAGGCGGGAATTCAAGGCCAGGTGGAAATTCAGGATCAGGCAGGAATTCAGGATCAGGCAGGAATTCAGGACCAGGCAGGAAATTCAGGGCCAGGCAGGAATTCAGGACCAGGTGGGAAATTCAGGGCCAGATGGGAATTCAGGATCAGGTGGGAATTCAGGACCAGGCAGGAATTGAGGGCCAGGTGGGAATTCAGGATCAGGCAGGAATTCAGGATCAGGCAGGAATTCAGGACCAGGCAGGAATTCAGGACCAGGCGGGAATTCAGGGCCAGATGGGAATTCAGGACCAGGCAGGAATTCAGGGCCATGCAGGAATTCAGGATCAGGTGGGAATTCAGGACCAGGCAGGAATTGAGGGCCAGGTGGGAATTCAGGGCCAGGCAGGAATTCAGGATCAGGTGGGAATTCAGGATCAGGCGGGAATTCAGGGCCAGGTGGGAATTCAGGGCCAGGCGGGAATTCTGGACCAGGCAGGAATTCAGGGCCAGGCGGGAATTCAGGGCCAGGCAGGAATTCAGGACCAGGCGGGAATTCAGGGCCAGGCAGGAATTCAGGGCCAGGCGGGAATTCAGGACCAGGTGGGAATTCAGGATCAGGTGGGAATTCAGGATCAGGTGGGAATCCAGGACCAGGCGGGAATTCAGGACCAGGTGGGAATTCAGGACCAGGCGGGAATTCAGGGCCAGGCGGGAATTACGGAGAACGGGAATGGTGAAGGAATGGAGCATGTGACGTGGAGAGCAGGGATGGTGAGCCCGAAGGAGGAGGACGGGCTCTAAACTAACAGAAGCTGCCCTAAATTAACAGGAAGTGCCCTAAATTAGGGGTTATGAGCCTAAACTAGAAGAAAGTGTTGGAAGTTAGCAGGAAAAAAACCCTCAATTACAGTAACAACCTTAAATTACAATAAAGACCCAAAATAAGCAGATAGTGCCCTAAATTAGCAAAACAAAACCCCTAAATTACAATAACAACCCTAAATTAGCAGAAAGTGCCCTTAATCAGCAATAATTTACCTAAACTACCAGCAATGACCCTAAGCTAGAAGCCACGATCCTAAACTAGCAGAAAGTGTTCGAAGTTAACAGAAAAAGCTCCTAAACTACCAGTAAATACCTTAAACTACTAAAAACTACCCCAAACTAGCAGAAAGTGCCCTTAATTAGCAGTAATTACCCTAAACTACCAGTAATGACCCTAAGCTAGCAGCCATGATCAGAAACCAGCAGAAACAACCCCAATCAAGCAGAAACGACCCTAAACTATCAGGACCAGCCCTAAAGTAGCAGAAAATGCCCTCAACTAATAGAAATTACCCTAAACTAGCAGGAACAACCCTAAACTACCAGGACCAGCCCTAAACTAACAGGAATAACCCCAGGCTGACAGAACCAACCCCAAACTATCAGCAACAACCCCACCCAGGGTTATTTTAAATCCCACAGGTGATGGAGCCGCCATTCCCAGAATTCCAGGTGGGAAACGTGCTCCCAACTTGTTGTAGTGTGTTGTTAAGTTTCTTGTGTTATTCCCCCAATTTATGTATTGTTCTCCCCTATTATGTGTAAAATGGTTTCGTCCCCCCAGTTTTTCCCGCCAGTGCTAGCCTGTCAGCTAAGTTGCTATAGCAACCGCTATTCATAGTTGCCGATATGTAATTGCTCCTCCCCTGGTTTCCCTTATAAGTGAAAGTTGTTTCCTCCCTGGGCCCAGTCAATCACCCCCTTTCTCCTCCCAGGTTTCGAGAACCTTCTCCTCTCTGGAGGTGTTGGTTGGCTGGGGTCCCAGGACACCTCCTTTACCTTTTGATTATTGGTCTCCATGGAGTGTCAGTTCTGTGAAATTCATCCCCTCACCTTTCCCGATTGGCTCCGCCTGTACCCACCCCCCTCCTTTATAATCCTGTTTTCACCCCCTATGAAAAAAAACTTTTTCCCGGTTGGTTTCCCAGTGTTTGGATCCCGCAACACCTTCAATAAACCGATGTTTAACCCCCGGGAAATGGTCAGCTCCGTTCCTCCCCTATACCAGCGGTGTGAGCCAGTCCGCAGCCAGCACAGCCCGAGGCCCTCAGACACCCAAGGGTGCTGGCCAGGAATTGCAGAGGGGCGTCGGCCTTTCGCCCTCAGCGAGCCGGACTCTAAACTTCGGGCCACATATGCCCCCCTCTGCACCAACTCACAGCTGCTCATCCAGAAGATGACGGGCTCGGGGAGGCCGGGTGGGGGATTGCACTGCAGGCTCAGCGGGGCCCCCTCGTCCACCTCGATCACATCCACCTTTTCCTTGGGCCACAGCGGAGATTCTGCCACAGGAAGCAAAGGAAAGTGAGGAAAGGAGGGAAGGATCCCTCAGGAGTGATTCCCGCTGGATCTGGCCTGGTTTCAGAGCAAAATTCATCTGGGAGTGTGCAAAACTCCCTGGAATTCATCCCCCGAAATCCATGCCCCCAAATCCATCCCTCAAATCTATATTCCTAAATCCAAACATCCCAAATCCATACTCTCCAAATCCATCCCTGGAATCCATACCCTTGAATTCATATCCTCAATTCCATCCCCTCAAATCCATGTCCTCAAGCCTATATTCAAATCCATACCCTGAAATCCATCCCTTTAAATTCATCAAATCCATCCCTGAAATCCTTACCCTTAAATTCATATCCTCAATTCCACACCCACAAATCCATCCCTGGAATCTATACCCCTGAATCCAAACCCCCCAAATCCATACCCTCAAATCCATCCCTGGAATCCTCACCCTTGAATTCATATCCTCAATTCTGTGCCCTCAATTCCATCCCCTCAATTCCATCCCCATAAATCCATGTCCTCAGGTCCATATTCAAATCCATCCCCCAAATCCATCCCTGAAATCCATACCCTTAAATTCATATCCTCAATTCCACACCCTCAAATCCATCCCTTCCACCCTGAGCCATTCCCAACCACAACCCCATCTCTTCCCTGTCTCCTGGACACACCTGGACACACCTGGAGACATTTGAGAGCTGGATTTTCCCCCCAACCCTCCCGTGGCCCTGCTCTGCTTCCCTGGAATCACTCACTGGAAACCTGGAGGTGGATTTTGCTGGAAAGGGCCGTGCCGTAGTCGTTCCTGGCGAAGCACTGGTACTCGCCCTCGTAGTCATCGGGCCGGCCCCCGCTGTGGAAGTCGATGACCAAAGTCCCCGATCTCCTCCTCATGGACACCTTGGGATCCTTGGCCACGTTGAAGAACTTCCCGTTCCGCGTCCAGGAGAAGCTGGAATGGCAAGGAAAAGCTGGGTTTGGAACCGTGTCCCCAAGGAGGTCCCTACCTGTGGTGGGGCAGTGGTGGGATGGATTTGGAGGGAGGGTGGGAGAGGCTCTGGAGCCGTGAGGGACAGCGGGATGAGCTGGGCAGGGAGGGTGGGAGAGGCTCTGGAGTGACCAGGGATGGTGGGATGAGTGTTGGGAATGCACTCACATGGGAACGGGGTTGCCTTTGGCTTCGCATTCGATGAAGATGTTATCCCTGGGATCCACGATGTAATCCTTGATGGATTGCTTGGTGATCGTGGGGGGCTGCGGCACTGCGAGGAACGGGAAATTCGTGAGGAACTGGGGGAGATCCTTCAGTGCCATCCCACAGCACTTCCTGCTGGGATCTCAGCTCCTTCCCCCAGCCGGGTGTGTGATTTGGAGGTGGAATCCTGAGGAAATTCCTGCGAATTCCCTGAATTCATCACCTCTCAGAGCATCACAGTATCCTCAATTCCCTCCCTGTATCTTGGTCTCCTTAGGGAATGTCCCAGTTCCAGCCTCCTGTTCCCACAAGGTGAACCCAGTGGGAATTCATCCTGGAGCTGCAGCTCAGAAGGGGCTGGGTCAGGGATCCTGAGAAATTCCTGGTGCAAGGAAGAGATCCCAACCCACCAGGGTGAGCCCAAAGGAGCTCAGACCTGGAATTTCGGAGGGCCGGGATGGAAAGGGGACACAGGAACCCCATGGATGGGATAGGACCCGGCCCTGATCTCTGAACTGCAGATCCCATCTCCTGGGGAGAAGATCCAAGGCTGTGAAGATCCAAAGATGCTCCCAACTCATCAGGATGTGAGGCTGAGCCTGGAACTGGAGCCAGGAGGGGATTCCTGCCCTTTTCCAAACCCAAATCCTGCAGGAACAACTTTTCCACGGCAAACACAGCCTGGCCCCACTCTGGGAAGAGCACAGAGAGCTGGGAGCTCTTCCCAAGCTGCTCCAGCCTTTCCATGACTTTCCCAACATGGACATGCAGGGAAAGTGGCTCAGAAGGGGCCACGTCCCCCTTGTGCCACCACCAGCCCCTGCTCAGGGACCCCTCATGCAGTTCTGGGGAAGGGAACACTTACATTCACTCTGGATATTTGCTGTTATTCCCAAAGGGAAAGCATAGAGGGAAAAAGACAGGAGGTTAATTCAACCTGTTCCAACCCTGTTCCCAGCAGAGCCAGAAAGCAAATCCAGTTTTTTGCAGGCCTTGGAAACCCTACACAAAAAACCCTTTTCCTTATTCGAATGTGGAGGAGAAAACCTAATCATGGTGGAGAAAACCTAATTGTGGAGGAGAAAAGCCAACTGTGGAGGAGAAAACCCAAATTTGGATAAGAAAATTCAAATGTGGAGGAGAAAATCCAAATGTGGAGGAGAAAATTCAATTGTCAAGGAGAAAACCCAACTAGTGGAGGAGAAACCCCAAATTTGGATAAGAAAATTCAAATGCGGAGGAGAAAAATCCAAATGTGGAGGAGAAAATTTGATTGTCAAGGAGAAAACCCAAATGTGGAGGAGAAAATTCAATTGTCAAGGAAAAAAACCCAAATGTGGAGGAGAAAACCCAACTGTGGAGGAGAAAACCCAAATTTGGATAAGAAAATTCAAATGCGGAGGAGAAAAATCCAAATGTGGAGGAGAAAATTTGATTGTCAAGGAAAAAACCCAAATGTGGAGGAGAAAATTCAATTGTCAAGGAAAAAAACCCAAATGTGGAGGAGAAAACCCAAATTTGGATAAGAAAATTCAAATGCAGAGGAGAAAAATCCAAATGTGGAGGAGATAATTTGATTGTCAAGGAGAAAACCCAACTGTGGAGGAGAAAACCCAACTGTGGAGGAGAAAACTCAGCTGTGGAGGAGAAAATCCACCTGGGATGTTCCCACCTCCTCCTCATCCCAGCAAGGAATTTTTGGGAGAGGATAAATCCCAAACTTACGGTCCAGGGGGACCTCGATGGCGCTGACGAGGTGCTGGAGGCAGAGGGCGAAGGCAATTCCGGCGCAGGTGACCTGGGCTCTCCTCGGGATCATCTTGGAGCTTCCCTGTGTGGCCTCAGGACCTTGGGATGTCCCTTGGGGTGACTTTGGGGTGTCCCCTGGGGTGGTGGCACGTGCAGAGAGATCCTCAGCTGGAAACAAACCAACCCCGGAGTCACACCACTGAGCCAATCCTGGTGTTTTTCCTTTTGGAAACTTCGGGAACGCGGCGTTTCCGCCCAAAAAAAATGGTGGGAATGAGGCCAGGAATGGTGGCCAGGATTTGGGGAACACGTGGGAACAGCTCTCCCGAGCCCACGATTGTCCTGCTGGAAGGATTTATGGGGTTGTTTGGGCTCCTGTCCTGGAGTGAGCACCCAGGGACAAAGAGAAAATTCCTGGGAGCAGTGGGATCCAAATGGAGCCCGTGGGATTGAATAAAAATGTGGATTTGCTGTTTAAAACATTAACAGCAATTGTATTTTGTGTGTAAAAATCACTGAGGAATATCCAACCCCTCAGGGCATCGGGATGAGCTCAGGGGTCTGGAGCTGCTGTCCCAAAAATCCTGGCATTCATCCAGCAGAATTCTAGGATTGGGATTTTTTCCCAACTGGTCTCCAAACAATCCTATTCCCAGCCAGGATCCAGATGTTCCCCTCACTGCTACCAGATGCTGTGGATGTGACAGCCTGGCCAGAGAGTGAGAAAAACCAGATAAGTTTTCCCAGAATCGACTGGTGAGGATTTAGGGAGTTGAAGATAAAACATGATAGCTTATTTTTATTATAACCAACCTGCAGGTGTTGTTTTCCTACTCTCTGTTTTCCTGTTTTTCTCAAAAATTGTTTAGAAGAAGGGCGCT
Source organism: Zonotrichia albicollis (assembly GCF_047830755.1). Taxonomy (NCBI): domain Eukaryota; kingdom Metazoa; phylum Chordata; class Aves; order Passeriformes; family Passerellidae; genus Zonotrichia; species Zonotrichia albicollis. Next base: position 4,426,450 of record NC_133846.1, read on the forward strand.
TTGTTAATGAGCCAATCAGGTGAAATGTATTGATTAATTGAGAAATCAGGTCTATCTGTATGGGAAGAATGCATAAAAAAATGGGGAATCTGAAGAAAAGTTGTGTTTTGCTGTCCAAACCATCCTTCTGGTGAGTCTGTGTCATTTCTTACTCTACAGAGACAAGATCCCAACCAAGCTCCCAGGATTTTCCACTCAGACACCTTTAATCCCTCTGGTAACAAATGCAGACCCCAAAAGGACAACAAAAAGCTCTAAATCCATTTCAAACACGGATATTTTAGGGGAGGGAAGCAGTGAGGGTTAAAAAGGGTCCAAATAGGAAGAGTTTGGGCCTGAAAAATGAGGAATTTCATTTTTTTTTGTTTGTTTCAAAATTTGTTTTGCTTGGATTTGAGGATGCAGAATAGCTGAGAGGGAAGGAGGAAGTTCCTGGCACAGATTCCTGGGGAATATTTGTAAATACGGGAATAGAAATGGGCTGAGCCCAAGCTCTGATGGGAAATCACGGAATCCTGGAATGGTTGGGGTTGGGAAGGGAATTTAAAGCTCATCCTTTAGGAAAGGGCACCTTCTCCTATCCCAGATTGCTCCAACCTGGTACTGGGCACTTCCAGGGATCCAAGGGCAGCTTCTCCCTACAAATCCCTCTAGGCCCCACTACAAAAATAAAGGAATATCAGGAAGAAACGAAATTCCAGACAATTCCTGAGCTGTGAAAGCAACACAGAATCTCTGGCGTGAACGGAATCCTGCAGGAACGCCCCGGCTGGATGATACAGGATGATCCTTAGGATTGCATGGAGCAGAGCTGGCCGGGAGCAGGGAAAAGCACACAGGGAATTCATCCCCTAGAAAATGCCAGGCTCCTCCAGGCTCCTCCAGGCTCCTCCAGGCTCCTCCAGGGCCCCTTTGTCCGGAGCAGATGTGGGCAGAGGGAACAATCCCTGGGAACAATCCACGGGAACAATTCCTGCGCGTGTAGGTGGCTCCTGGAGAACACAGCCCCGCATTGTCCCGGCTGCTCCCGCCGGGAACGGGGAATTCTCCTGTCACACAGAGGCTGGAGCTGCCACGGGGAGCAGGGACATTCTGAACTCGGGGTGCTGGAGACAGGGGAGAAGCTTTTCCCAAAAATCAGCGTTTTTCCGGCTTTTTTTTCTGGCATAGAAAGGATCTGACACCAGCCCAAAAAGCAGGAAAAATCCGTCCGGCTCATCCCTATATCCCAAAGGGAGGCACAGAGAGGGAAAGATTGGGGTTGGTCCCTCACCAGCAGGACAAGCTGAGCCCTGCTCTGCTCCTCAGAATTCCATGAAATTCCCTCTTTTGTCCCTCCAGGATCTGATATCACAACCCGTGGGAACAGCTCCTTTTCCTGGAGAAATTCCCAGGAGATCCCACTCCAGCACCAACCAGGATATGGATCCCCCTGCAGGGAATCTGCCTCAAAGTCATCTCCATATCAGAATTCCCAAAATCCCTGCAAACAGCACCTGGAATGTCCCCTGGGATCCACTGGGTGCACAAACCACTCTGAGGATGGACTGGAATTCATTTATTCCCGTTTCTTAAAATGAGATTTTTTTGGGAAAACAATGGGAAAAATCCCTTCCTTACATCCCTGCTCCAGGAAAACACCCCCAGCTTCCAGAGCAGGAAATGGGAAGCAAAGGGAACCTGGGCTTGGAATCCAACAAAATTAAACAGTGAGGGGTTTGATTTAATCAGCTCCTTAGGACCAGCAGGATGCTCCCAGCAGCAGTTGGATTTTTATCCCAGTTTATCCCGATTTATGGCTGCAGGAGGAACAGTAAAACTTTGGGAATTGCTGTTCCCGGGGAACATTCCGGCAGCTCCATTTATTGCTTCATTAAAGCTGATTGAGGAGCACAGAGCAGCTTTGCCACCGGCAGAAAATCCCCTTGGGTTGGTGTCATGGTATAAAAAAAAATAAATAAAAACCTGCTTTTTATCTTTAAACAATTAATCTTTACAACAAAACCCCACAAGTCAACAGAACGCACAAACAAGCTGTAAAAAACTGGGGGGCACTGAGGCTGCTCCAGGACCATTTTTCCAGGAATCCCAACAGAAAATCCCAAAGAATCCGTGGGGTGGTGACTCAGGGACGCTCCGGTCCCCTTGTCCTGTTCCCGATGGAGCAGCAAATCCCACCCCAGCAAATCCCATCCCAATAAATCCCATCCCAACCCCCCTGGCAGCTCAGGACAGGTGGAGGTGACGCTGTGCCATTGTCACCTCGTTCCAGGGCCATCCATCCCACGCTGCTCCCAGAAAACCCCCGGAGCTGGTGGCACGGGGGGACACGGGCTGTGCCTGTCCCCAGAGTGTCCCCAGGCCCCCCCTCCCTGGTGGCATCTGGCCCTGGGATCAGCCAAGGGTTAAACCAGGTGGGAAAACAGCCCTGGGATGGATCCGGAGCCTCTGGAAAAGATTCCCAGCTCCCACCTCCGCTCCTGCTGCCGGATTCTGCACCCGGGCTTGGAGCAGCCTGAGCCTCCTCAAGGATGGGAATATTTGGGATTTTTGGGGTCCCCAGGAGTCCTTTCCCACTCAGGATGTTTCATGGTTTTGTGAATAAAATGATGGATGCAGCACTCAGAGAGAGGAAAACTCCGCGTTTTTCCGATCACACGGAGCTGGGAGAGGGTTTGGCTGGAATTCCCTTCCCTGCTGGACACAACCCACAGCTCGTCCGTGCCAGGGACGTCTGTTCCCATGGGAAAATCCACCCGGGGAAGCTGGGACACTTGGGATTCCTCTCCTGTGTGAGAGGAACCCTTGGACACAGGAACAGCAGATCCTGATCCCATCCTGGGATCCCAGACCTGGCTCTCCATCCTGCCAAGGGCATCAGGCATGGGCGATCCCAGCGGGAACGGATTTGTCCCAGCAGGAACTGACTGATCCCAGTGGGAATTGAGCGATCCCAGTGGGAATTGAGCGATCTCAGTGGGAATTGAGCGATCCCAGCGAGAACTGATTTATCCCAGTGAGAACTGAGTGATCCCCATAAGATTCCCAGTGGGAGTTGACTGATCCCAGTGGGAGTTGACTGATCCCAGTGGGATTCCCAGTGGGAACCAACTGATCCCAGTGGGAACTGAATTATCCCAGCAGGAACCAACTGATCCCACTGGGAATTGATTTATCCCAATGGGAACTGAGTGATCCCAGTAGGAACCAAGTGACCCCATTGGGAATTGTTTTATCCCAATGGGAACTAAATGATCCCTGTAGGAACCAAGTGATCCCAGTGGGAACTGAATGATCCCAGCAGGAACTAACTGATCCCAGCAGGAACTGAATGATCCCAGTGGGAACTGATTTATCCCAATGGGAACTGAGTGATCCCAGTAGGAACCAAGTGATCCCACTGGGAATTGATTTATCCCAATGGAAACTGAGTGATCCCAGCAGGAACTAACTGATCCCAGCAGGAACCAACTGATCCCAGTGGGAACCAAATGATCCCACTGGGAACTGATTTATCCTAATGGGAACTGAGTGATCCCAGTGGGAACCAAGTGATCCCTCTGGGAATTGATTTATCCCAATGGGAACTGAGTGATCCCAGTGGGAACCAAATGATCCCACTGGGAATTGATTTATCCCAATGGGAACTAAATGATCCCAGTAGGAACCAAGTGATCCCAGCGGGAACTGAATGATCCCAGTGGGAACTGATTTATCCCAATGGGAACTGAGTGATCCCAGTAGGAACCAACTGATCCCAATGGGAACTGAGTGATCCCAGTGGGAACCAAATGATCCCATTGGGAATTGTTTTATCCCAATGGGAACTGAGTGATCCCAGTAGGAACCAAGTGATCCCAGTGGGAACTGACCTGGCCTCGGACACTTCCATGAAGCTCATTCCCAAAAACCCCACCTGGTGACCCAAAGCTGATGCTCCAGGTGTGTCCCACCATTCCTGGCAGGTTTTGGTGATCCCATTCCCAACTCTTTCCCCAGGAATTGTGACAACCCTCGAGGACATTTTCCACAGGAACGCGATGAAATTTCAAATTTATTCATTCCCCGAAGAGGGCAAAACCCTTCCCTGCTATTTCCCACCATTCCCTGCTTTTTCTCACTATTCCCTGGCATTTCTCACAACTTTTCCTTTCGCTCTCCATGGAATTGTCACCCTTTGTCACTCAATCATCAAATCCCGGTGTCACCACCTCTCCATCTGCCACCAGAGCTGCCTCCGGAATGGGAATAAATTAATTGGGAGAAGCTTTTGGCTCTGGGATAATGAAGTTGGCACAAACCCAGCTCGGGAGGGAGCCCAGGGATGCCGTGGTTAAGAATTCCATAAAAATAAAAGGGATTTTGGGGAATTAAAAAGCCGGGTTGGAATTCAGGATTTCCTTGGAAAACGTCAAAGGATGGATTGAGCCAGGGATGAATGGAGTGAGGATTTTTATCTGCTAAAACTTTCCAAAATCCCTGGAAAAGGTGGAATCCATGTCCTGCAAATCCTTGGAGACACAAATCTCCCCTTTGCTGACACCACTGGAAGAGGGAGGGGAAATCCACAGGAAAATCGCAGAGTTTAAATTTGAGGGAAAACACAAAGGAAAGGGAAATTTCAATATTTAACTCCTCCCACCCCATCTCTCATCCACCAAAGTTTCCTGCTGGGAATATTCAATGGGAAAAGCGTGAAAATCCATTAAAACCCCGGAGCTGAGTGAAACAAAGAGCAGGAATTGGGACTGAGGGTTGGATCAGCAAATTCCTTGAATTCTGCACATCGGAAATTGGAGCTGGAATTCAACTTTGGTAAAATACTGAGAAGATTTTCCATGAAAAATTGAGGAGAGGAGGAAGGATCCCACCTCTGGCACATCTAAAACGCAGGATCCGGGCACAACCTGTCCCAAAAAAACCATCCCAAGTTTTTCCCTGCATAATGTGGGAATGTGGATCGTGTTCCACCTTGGCTGAGGTGATGTGGAAAATTGGGAATCTCCCTCACGTGGCTTTGGGAAAGATTTCGCTCCCTTTTTCCAAGCTCAAGATGGAACGAGCGCTCAGAGCATGGGAAAAACAGAATTTCCATATGGGAGGGATGAATCCCACAAAATCCAGGCACAAAACCCCTTTAGGATGTCGGGGAATCCCACAAAAAACTGGGAGCGGGATTATCTGGAGCATCCCTGCAGGATGCCAGAGCCCTTTTGGGGATTTTCCCATTTTCCCATTTTCCCAACCCTTTTCCTGCCGCTCTCCCGCATCCCTCAGGATCGCATCCCTCGCTGGTAGCCATGGCAACGCCAATCCATGCAGGACAGGGGAGGAATCCGGAAAATTATTCATGAGGAATGAGAGAGAGCTGGGAGCAGACCCTCTGGAAGCTGGTGGGAAAAGGCTCGGTGCTCCCATCGGGAAAACGCTCCTGATTTATTATTAAAAAGGGAAAAATTCCTTTTTGTTGTTGTTATTGTTGAGCTTAATTAGGAGGAAAATCTTCCTGGAGGAATCCATGGTGATCCCAGCCCTGCTCCCACTCCTCTGGTTTTCCAGAGCCTCTGGGCTCAGAGCATCTCAACAGGACGGGAATTTGGGAAAGCAGAGCAGGCAAAGCCTGGCTTTGAATAGTCCTGGAATTACCCCATTCCTGGGTGCTGATTCCCTGTTCCCGAGGGAATTCTGCTCCATCAGCTCCCGCTCTGAATTCCCAAACTTCCTGCCTGTTCTTCCCACTGCTCCATCCCTGCCCTTGGAAGGGGCACCCCAGCTCTGGAATTACCCCCATCCCAAAAATCCCACTTCCCTCGGAATTCCTGGAGGCTGCAGGGAGCTCCAAACCTTCTCCCGTGTGCTTCCCACTGCTCCGGAATGTCCCCATCCCACAGCGGGGCAGATCCCACAATCTCCAAGGATTTGATTTATTCCTCCTCCTCATCGTCCAAGGGCAGGGAGTAACCTCCCTTTCCCTCTCCCATGTCCAGCACAGTTTTCCATCTCTTTATCCCCAAAAAAAAAAGTCACAAATCCAAGGATTTACAGGAAATCTCCACCCTGTCACAGGTTATTCCAGGGATGGGGAGCCACTTCCCTTTCCCTCTCCCACATCAGGCAGTTTTCCCCTCCAAAGCTGAGGTTGAGGTTTTCCCTCTCTTTATCTCAAATAAAAAATGTCTAAAATCCAAGGATTTACAGAAAATCTCCACCTTGTCACAGATTTTTCCAAGGGCAGGGAATTACCCCCAAAAATGCTTCAAATCCCAGGATTTACAGGAAATCTCCGTCTCCTCACACATTATTCCAACAGCAGGGAAATATCTCCCTTTCCCTCTCCCATTTTTTCCCCCTCCAAAGCTCAGGTTGGGCTTCTCCCTCTCTCTATCCCAAACTCAAAGATTTTCCACTTCCTGAGAAAGATGCCCTGAGATCCCAAATATCCTCATTTCCCTCTAAGATTTTCCACATCCCGAGAAGGACATCCTGAAATCTCCACATCCCAAAAAATCCCTATTTCCCCCTAAGATTTTCCACATTCTGAGAAATACACCCTGAGCTTCCCACATCCCAAAAATCCCGATTTCCCTTTAAGATTTTCTACCTCCTGAGAAGGACAACCTGAGCTCCCCATGTCCCAAAAATCCTCATTTCCCTCTAAGATTTTCCACATCCCGAGAAGGACATCCTGAAATCTCCACATCCCAAAAAAATCCCTATTTCCCCCTAAGATTTTCCACGTCCTGAGAAACACACCCTGAGCTTCCCACATCCCAAAAATCCCGATTTCCCTTTAAGATTTTCTACCTCCTGAGAAGGACAACCTGAGCTCCCCACATCCCAAAAATCCTCATTTCCCTCCAAGATTTTCCACATGCCGAGAAGGACATCCTGAACTCCCCGCATCCCAAAAAATTCCCATTTCCTCCTAAAATTTCCCACATCTTGAGGATGCCCTGAGTCCCCCACACCCCAAAAAATCCCCCTTTCCCTCTCCCTGATTTTTCCCAACCCCTCCATCCCGGAGAAGCGCGGAGGCTCCACAGCCCTGATCCGTAATTCCGACTTTCTCCGTCCTTCCCTTCTTTCCCTGCCTTTTCCCTCGGGAACAATGGGGCACAGGACACTGCCCACTCTGTGCCCTCCCCGTGCCCGAGTGCCAGCCTGGGCCTGTCCCCGTGTCCCCAGCGGGTGACACGCTCCCAGAGCGTTTTGTTCCCAGATGCAGCTTCCTTTTGTTCCCAGCCCTTGGGGAAAAGCAGAGCAGAGACATCCCCAGCGCTGAGAATTCCCGGCTGGGAATTTCTGACTATCCCACCGATATTCCAGCTTGGAATTGTTGGATTTTCGCCTCTGCAATGGAGCACAGAGAGAAAATTCCAGAGGGATTGGGGAGTGGATCACAGGGATCTGTATTTCCCAACCTCCTGCACCCTCATCGCTCATCCTGGGATTTTCCAGCTGGGAAAGAGCCAACCCCAGTCAGGGAAAAGAGGGAATTTTAAAAAATTTAAATTTTTAAAATAAAATTAAAAATCCAGAAGAGGCCTGGCTGCCTATCCCAGCTCCAGCAGAAATTTGGGAATAGATGGGGGAGGGAGGAAATGGGGAGAGGAATCTTTGTTGGGATAATTGTCCTGGATTTCCCTGAAGGGTGGTGCAGGAACTTGGGGAGAGACTTCCCAAAGAATAAAAGTGGGAATTTCCCAACGGAGAGCAGCGGGAGATTGGGACTAATCAGGCGGGCCCAGCAGCGATAAACCCACCTTAAAAACAAAGCTCCGCTTTGTAGCTTTAAATGAGGATTCGCCCGATCCCTTCCACGGCTTCATTAGCATCTCATTAATATGCAATTCCCATTTTCCTGATTAAACGGCTGGGAGTAGGGAAGGCAGGGAGGAGGAGGTGTCCCGGTGCCGGCTCCGAGCCCTTTTGGGGCAAGAATTCCCATTTTCCTGCTTCCCAAAGTGCTCTCCAAGGATTCACCTTTTTCCTGGCCCGGGTGAACCCAAACTCTGATATTTGGGAATGAACACAGCAACATTCCCAGTTTTCCAGCTGCCCCATCCCAATATGGAATGAACATCATGCCAAGGGGAATTTTCTTATCTCCACCACCAAAAATTCCCACTTTAGGGAGATTCTGAGAATTTGGAGCTTCCAGGAGCCAATCCCGAGGTTTTGGCGCTTCCCTGAATCCCATCCCGGCTCCCTCCACCTCCAGGAACACCCAAATTCTCCCTTCTCCACCACAAACCCCTTTTGGTTCCACTTTGAGCCTCATTAAACCCTCAGGAGCCTCCAGGATAATTCCAGGCTGGCTGATCCCGGATTTTCTAGGATTGGGCGATGCCCACCGGGCACGGCAGAGAGATTTCCAACGGCTGGAAAATCGGAATGGGGCCGGGAGGGAGAAGGACGGGACAGCGAGAGGAGCAAAACTCAGGATTTGAAACCATCAAACCCCATCCCTGCTGATGGATTTGTTCCTTCTCCCAGTTTTCCCTGGATTTGCTGGAATTAAAAACCACTCCAGCCTCTTGGAGAGGGAACATGAAAGAGAGACAAGATCTGAGCGGGGCCGAGCGGGTTTTAATTTCATTCCCTAAAGCAGCTCCTGGGATGTTCTGCTGGGATATCAAAGGGAAAATGGGATTTGGAGAGGATCTGCTCCTTCCCTGGGTATTCCGGCCATTCCATGACTCCATGAGGGAGAGGAGGAGGGAACAGCAGCATTCCCAAGGCTGGCCATGGTGGCACTTCCCAGACCCGCCCAGGTCCCTCTGACAGTGCTGGACTGGTCCTCTACAAGGATTTTGGGATTTCCCAGTGCCCAGAACCAGGAAATCCCACCTGGAGAAGCCTCAGCTTCCCGATTTTGCAGTTTGGAGCTGGCTCTGTGGGGCTGGAGCTGTGCTGGCCCTGGGACATCTCCTGGTGGTGTCCCCAGGATCTTCCCTGGGGAGCCGAGGTGTCCACAGGAATTCCTCCTGACCCTGGAGAATTGGGAGGAATTCTCTTGGAATTCCTCAGGAATTCCTCCTGATCCTGGAGGGTGGAGATGTCCCCAGGATTATCCCTGATTCTGGAGACATCCCCGGGACCTTCCCCGACTCTGGAGAGTGGAAATGTTCCCCAGAAATTTCTCCTGACCCTGGAAATGTCCCAAAAATTTCTCCTGGCGGGAATAAAGGGAAGAACAAGGGGGAATAAAGGGAAGAATTAAAGGGGATAAAGGGAAGAATTTTCCTGCTGATCACTCACGGCTGAATCGCAAAAACCCTCCAGAAATCCCAATTAACACTTCAGAAATCCCAATTATCACCTCAGTGCACCCTGAACTTCCCGCTCCTGTTCCTCCAGCGTTCCCAGCTATTCCTGCATTCCTATTTCATCTTTCCCTGCTTAAAATCACATCCCACCCCCTCCCCTGGCTCCCAGGGGGATACTTTGAGTTCTTTTCCCACAAAAACCCCCCAAGATGAGGTTTTGGGATGGGATTCCAGCTGGATGAATCCCACACCCTGGATCAGAGGGCTCAGCTCCATCCCAGGGCACCATTCCCACTCCTCCCTCTCCTCCAGTGGAGCACAGGGCTAAAATTATCCCCGAGCAGCTCAAATCCCAAATCCTGTGGGATTTTTGTGGCCTCTGGAGGTCCAGCCCAAGGACAGCTCTGGCTGTGGCACAGATCGGGAGCAGAAATAGCAGGAGGGTGGCACGGAGCGCTCCGAGGTGGCATAATTTGGGATTGGCACATCCCAAATTGGCACGTCCCAAATTGGCACATCCACCTGCACCCGGGGGATCTCCTGGGAACGGCCCCTCTAAAGCCTCTCCCATCTCAGATTGGTGGGAATAAAATCCTAAAATTCCCAAAGAACTTCCCTTAGTGGGAAAGGAATCCCAAAACTTCCCAAACCCCCTCCATGGCTTGTCCTCCCTCAGATTTAGGGGAAAAAAGGATCCCAAAATCTCCCAAAGCCCCTCCATGTCTTCTCCCAACTCAGGTTTTCTGGGAAAGGGATCCCAAAATCTCCCAAAGCCCCTCCATGGCTTGTCCTCGCACAGATTTACGGGGAAAAGGATCCCAAAATCTCCCAAAGCCTCTCCATGGGTTCTCCCAGCTCAGATTTAGTGGGAAAGGATCCCAAAATCTCCCAAAGCCCCTCCACGGGTTCTCCCAGCTCAGATTTAGTGGGAAAGGATCCCAAAATCTCCCAAATCCCCTCCACATCCTCTCCTCACTCAGGTTTACAGGGAAGGGGATCCCAAATCTCCCAAAGACCCTCCCGTAGTGAGAAAGGGATCCCAAAGCTTCCCAAACCCCCTCCATGGCTTGTCCTCGCACAGATTTAGGGGAAAAAAGGATCCCAAAATCTCCCAAAGCCCCTCCATGGGTTCTCCCAACTCAGGTTTTCTGGGAAAGGGATCCCAAAATCTCCCAAAGCCCCTCCACGGGTTCTCCCAGCTCAGATTTAGTGGGAAAGGATCCCAAAATCTCCCAAAGCCCCTCCACATCCTCTCCTCACTCAGGTTTACAGGGAAGGGGATCCCAAAATCTCCCAAAGACCTCCCTTAGTGAGAAAGGGATCCCAAAGTTTCCCAAAGCCCCTCCATGGCTTGTCCTCGCTCAGATTTAGTGGGAAATGATCCCAAAATCTCCCAAACCCCCTCCATGGGTTCTCCCAGCTCAGATTTAGTGAGAAAGGATCCCAAAATCTCCCAAAGCCCCTCCACATCCTCTCTCACTCAGGTTTACAGGGAAGGGGATCCCAAAATCTCCCAAAGACCTTCCCTAGTGAGAAAGGGATCCCAAAACTTCCCAAAGCCCCTCCATGGCTTGTCCTTGCTCAGATTTAGTGGAAAAGGATCCTAAAATCTCCCAAACCCCCTTCATAGCCTCTCCTGGCTCAGGTTTACGGGGAAGGGGATCCCAAAATCTCCCAAATCCCCTCCTTTACAGAAAAGGGGATCCCAAAATCTCCCAAATCCCCTCCTTTAGTGAAAAGGGGATCCCAAAATCTCCCAAATCCCCTCCTTTAGTGAAAAGGGGATCCCAAAATCTCCCAAATTCCCTCCTTTTAGTGAAAAGGGGATCCCAAAATCTCCCAAATCCCCTCCTTTAGTGAAAAGGGGATCCCAAAATCTCCCAAATTCCCTCCTTTTAGTGAAAAGGGGATCCCAAAATCTCCCAAATTCCCTCCTTTTAGTGAAAAGGGGATCCCAAAGCCTCCCAAATCCCCTCCTTTTAGTGAAAAGGGGATCCCAAAATCTCCCAAATTCCCTCCTTTTAGTGAAAAGGGGATCCCAAAATCTCCCAAATTCCCTCCTTTAGTGAAAAGGGGATCCCAAAATCTCCCAAATCCCCTCCTTTAGTGAAAAGGGGATCCCAAAATCTCCCAAATCCCCTCCTTTAGTGAAAAGGGGATCCCAAAATCTCCCAAATCCCCTCCTTTTAGTGAAAAGTGGATCCCAAAATCTCCCAAGGGCCCTCCTTTACAGAAAAGGGGATCCCAAAATCTCCCAAATCCCCTCCTTTAGTGAAAAGGGGATCCCAAAATCTCCCAAATCCCCTCCTTTTAGTGAAAAGGGGATCCCAAAATCTCCCAAATTCCCTCCTTTAGTGAAAAGGGGATCCCAAAATCTCCCAAATCCCCTCCTTTTAGTGAAAAGGGGATCCCAAAATCTCCCAAGGCCCCTCCTTTAGTGAAAAGGGGATCTCAAAATCTCCCAAATTCCCTCCACAGCCTCTCCCAGCTCAGTTTTCCAGGGAAAAGGATCCCAAAGCCTCCCAAACCCCGCACTGCCCATCCCATTCTGGACATAATTGAGCCATCTGTCCTCCCACGTCCCAGCAGCTGTTTGGGATCAATCCCAGCCATTCCCACCCCCTTTTCGCCGGACAATAGGGCAGGAACTGCTTTTCTCTTGGGAAAAAGGGTTTTGTTTTTCTTCCTGGGGGGTTTCATCCCTGGATATCCCTGTTTTTCACGTTACTCTGGGGTTTGGAAGAGGAATTGTGAGAACTATTCACAGATAGGAATTCCCAAGAAGTGTCTATTCTCAAATCTGAGATTTGGGTCAAAAATCCTGCCAGGAACACTTAGAAAACCCCAAATTCCCTCCAGCTCAGCTGTGTCAGTCCCAGGAATCATTCCCACCCCCATCCCAATCCAAGGCCTGTCCAAAATGCTGGAAAAGGGAGACAAAGAAGCCAGAATTCCATGGAATCAAACATGGGGGAGCAGCCTGCTGTCCTGGGCCGGGGCCAGCTCAGCCTCGCAGCTGTCATTGGGGCCAGCACGATTCAGAAGAGGTCAACCAAAAATCCCCAGGCTGGTCCCAGCTGCTGGGATGGGCAGGAATAAAATCCCTGGGGAGCGCTGGCAGCTGGATCCCGGAGCTGTCAGCAGGAAATGGCAGCCTGGGATGTGCAGAATCGGGTTTTGAAGGACATTCGGGAAAAATCCGCCCTCTAAAATGTGCAGTTCTGGTGTTGGATGTAAAAAAAAAAATACGTGGATGAATTAGGCCAAATTTCAGCTTTTCTGGGATTTATGGGGGTTTGGATAGGAAGTTTGGGTTTGAGGTATTTTCTGTTAGAATTGAAATTTTCCAGATACGGGGGAAGAAGGAAATGGGATTGCCAGTTTGTTGAGGGGATTTGAGGTGGAATCACAGAATCACGGAATGTTTGGGCTGGGAGGGAGGTTAAGGTCCCCCAGTGCCACCAAAGGGACACCTTCCACTATCCCAGGTGGCTCCAGCCTGGCCTGGGACACTTCCAGGGATCAGCCACCCATGGATTCTCTGGGAATTCCATCCCAGGGCCTCCCCACCCTCACAGGGAAGAATTCTTCCCAATATCCCACCCAATTTTCCCCTTTTTCAGCCTGAACCCATCCCCTTGTCTTGTCACCCCGATTCCTGCTGCAGATTCCCTTTTCCTTCCTTGTAACTCCTTTAGATCCCAAGGTTTCACACAAATCAAATCCCGAAGTCTCCACATGATTGAAATTCTGATATCTCCACTTCCAGGGATGGGCCAGCCATGGATTCTCTGGGAATTCCATCCCAGGGCCTCCCCACCATCACAGGGAAAAATTCTTTCCCAAATTTCCACCCAAATCTCCCTGAACCCATCCTCTTGTCCCACCACCCCAATTCCTGTGGCAGATTCCCTTTTCATTCCTTGTAACCCCTTCACATCCCGAGTTTTCCACACCAATCAAATCCTGAGGTCTCCACACCAATGAAATCCGCACAAATTAAATTCCGAGGTTTCCTCACAAATTAAATGCTGGGTTTCCACACAAATCAAATCCTGAGGTCTCCACACAAGTCCAAGCCCAATATCCCCGCACAAAATAAATCCCGATATCCTCACACAAAACAAATCCCAGTTTCCCCACACAAACCAAATCCTGTTATCCTCACACAAACCAAACCCCGATATCCCCACACAAACCAAATTCCAGTTTCCCCACACAAACCAAATCCCGATATCCCCACACAAACCAAACCCTAATATCCTCACACAAAACAAATCCCAGTTTCCCCACACAAACCAAATCCCACTATCCCCACACAAACCAAATCCCGTTATCCCCACACAAACCAAATTCCAGTTTCCCCACACAAACCAAACCCTCATATCCTCACACAAACCAAATCCCAGTTTCCCCACACAAACCAAATCCCGATATCCCCACACAAACCAAACCCCAGTTTCCCACACAAACCAAATCCCAGTTTCCCCACACAAACCAAATCCCAGTTTCCCCACACAAACCAAATCCCAATATCCCCACACAAACCAAATCCCAGTTTCCCCACACAAACCAAACCCCAGTTTCCCACACAAACCAAATCCCAATATCCCCACACAAACCAAACCCTGATATCCCCACACAAACCAAATCCCAGTTTCCCCACGCAAACCAAATTCCAGTTTCCCCACACAAACCAAACCCCGATATCCCCACACAAACCAACCCCTCATATTCTCACACAAACCAAACCCCAGTTTCCCACACAAAACAAATCCCGATATCCCCACACAAACCAAATCCCGTTATCCCCACACAAACCAAATCCCGTTATCCCCACACAAACCAAATCCCGATATCCCCACACAAACCAAATCCCGTTATCCCCACACAAACCAAATCCCGATATCCCCACACAAACCAAATCCCAGTTTCCCCACACAAATCAAACCCCAATATCCCCACACAATCCAAATCCCAATATCCTCACACAAACCAAATCCCGATATCCCCACACAAACCAAATCCCGATATCCCCACACAAACCAAATCCCAGTTTCCCCACGCAAACCAAACAAATCCCGATATTCCCACACAAACCAAACCCCAGTTTCCCACACAAACCAAATTCCGATATCTCCACACAAACCAAATCCCAGTTTCCCACACAAACCAAATCCCAGTTTCCCACACAATCCAAATCCTGATATCCCCACACAAACCAAATCCCAGTTTCCCCACACAAACCAAATCCCGATATCCTCACACAAACCAAATCCCGATATCCCCACACAAACCAAATCCCAGTTTCCCCACACAAATCAAATCCCAGTTTCCCACACAAACCAAACCCCGGTATCCTCACACAAACTAAACCCCAGTTTCCCACACAAACCAAGTCCCGATATCCCCACACAAACCAAATCCCAATATCCCCACACAAACCAAACCCCAGTTTCCCCACACAAACCAAATCCCGTTATCCCCACACAAACCAAATCCCGATATTCCCACACAAACCAAACCCCAGTTTCCCACACAACATTCCCTCCTCCAGGCTGACCATCCCCACCACGCCCAGCCTGTCGGAAGTGCCACCAGAGGAGCTCCCTGGGCGCCCTGGCACGTGCGGGTGGCACAAAGCCCCGTCCTGTCCCTCCCCTCCTCCCGCTCCCAGCTGGGATTGCCTCAGCCCCATCCCAAAGGAGACCCCAACAAGGAGCCTTTGTGGCCGGCTCTGCTGGGAATGTCAAAGCCAGATTTCAGGAATGTGACACCACCGAGGTGACAGCAGGGACGGGAGCTTCTCCTGCGCCCCGCACTCCATCGGCCCCGGCTGGAATCACAGAGGGGCCTTTATCCCACACGGAGCCATCCCGGCCCCACAAATGGGGCAGTGTCTGCAAATCCAGAGTGGCTGGTGGTGTCACCATCCTGGATGGCTGAGAAGGCTTCGGCAAGAGGGGGAAAAAAAGGAAAACATGGAACACAAGTCATCCAAAAATGAGGGAAATTAGTTTGGAAAGGAATTCCCTCCAGGGCAGGAAGGAATCCAGGACTCCCTGACAAGATTTGAGAAAGATTGTAAAGGAATCCAAGCCCTGGGTGGATCCTGGCGGGTTTAAAATCCAAGGGGATACTTTGGGAAGGGCAAACAAAACCCAAGGGAAGAGTCTGTGGGATTGGGAAGAGCCTGAGGGGCTGGCTGATCTTCACCTGGGGAAAAAGGGAAGGCTGGGATTCTTTCCCTGCTCACAGGTTGGGGGAATATCCTATAAAAACTGCAGGGAATATCAAATAAAAACTATCAGTAATATCTAAATAAAAAGCTGCTGGGAATATCTAAAAAACTGTGAATATCCAACAAAGCCTGCTCTGAATTTCCACCAAAAACTATTGGGAATATCCAATAAAAACATTGTGAATATCCAACAAAACTTGCTCTGAATATTCAGCAAAAACTGCAGGGAATATCCAGTAAAAACTGCTGAGAATATCCCAAAAAAGTGCTCTAAATATTCACCAAAACCTGCTCTGGATATCCACCAAAAACTGCTGGGAATATCCAATAAAAACTGCTGGGAATATCCAATAAAAAGAAATATCCCATAAATCTGCTCCAACAAGGATGGGCAGCCGAGCTTTGCCCAGGAGAACAAAAATCCCCAAAGCCACACAAAGAGGGAGAGGGTCTTATTCCCTGCTCCCAAAAATCCCAGGGGCAGCCGGATCCCCAGACAATTCCAGCTGGAATCACCTCAGGAGGTCACCACCATCAGGAGCGGGATCAGCCCTAAACTTAACCCAGATTTACCCAGGTGGGGTTTAAAATCCATCCTAAATTGTGGAGACCACCCAAACTCCAGCTTAAAAACCACAGCGGGGGTGGAAAAGGGGGAATTCCCACATTCCCTGCATTCTGTTGTTCCAGTGTATCCCAGTTTTCCCTTTTCATCCAGGATTCCAGTGGGAGCAGGGAGATGGGAATTTGGGGAATGACGTGCGGTTCCCAAATCCCCAGGAGGGGCTTCAGCACCCTGGAGAGCGGACGGATCCAGCAGGATTTTCCTACCCACGGACATTCCCGGCCTCGGCATTCCCAGGATTTCCAGAGAATTTGTGGCTGCCCCATCCTTGGGAATTGTCCAAGGCCAGCTTGGAGCAACCTGGGATAGGGGAATTTGTCCTTGCTCGTGGAATGGGATGAGCTTTAATTTTCCAACCCAAATTATTCCATGATTCTGCAGCTCTCTGAACTCGGGATAAGCAGGGAAAGGGAACAATTCAGAGGGGAAAAAAGGGAAATTTTGGTGCATTTTCCACCGATCCAAGCAGAACCTTCCGGCCCTCCCAGTTCCCACTCGGAGCTGCCAGCCCGGCCTATCCATGCCAGGAAATTTCAGGAGGAATTTGGGATTCAGGCTGACAGAGCCGCAGGATCAGATTCCGACTGTCCCCGGGAAAAAGGAGCAAAATTCCGCTGCCAAGGAGGCAGAAAGAGACGGAAAACCTGCCAGGAATTGCGGTGAACCTCCGGCTTCACCTGGCTCCAACCCCGGGGGTTGTTCTCCTACTTCCCCACTCCTCGTGATCTCCAGGTTTGCTTCCAGAGGTGGGAAAGGAGCATCCCAGAATCCAGGACAGGGATTCATCCGCTCTTCCCAAGCCTGGATTGCTCAAAGCTCCAACTGCACTCCCAGCAAACTGGGAACGCGCCAACCTCTTGCTCAAGGCTCGCAGGCAGAGGAATGCAAGAAAAAAAACCCTCCAAATTCTCATTTTATGGTAAAATTTCCACTATTCCCATTTTATGGTAAAATTTCCCCTATTCTCACTCTCCTGTGCCCTTTGGATGCTCCCTCCCAGTTGCATCTCTGAGGAAAACAGAGCTGGGTCTCAAAATTCCAAGATGAGATCCAAAGATGAGAGCAAAATTCCGCTGCCAAGGAGATGGAAAGCAGTGGAAAACCTGCCAGGAATTGCGGTGAACCTCCGGCTTCACCTTGCTCCAACCCCGGGGGTTGTGCTCCTACATCCCCACTCCTCGTGATCTCCAGGTTTGCTTCCAGAGGTGGGAAAGGAGCATCCCAGAATCCAGGACAGGGATTCATCCGCTCTTCCCAAGCCTGGATTGCTCAAAGCTCCAACTGCACTCCCAGCAAACTGGGAACGCACCAACCTCTTGCTTAAGGCTCGCAGGCAGAGGAATGTAAAGGAAAAAAACCCTCCAAATTCTCATTTTATGGCAAAATTTCCACTATTCCCCCTCTCCTGTGCCCTTTGGATGCTCCCTCCCAGTTGCATCTCTGAGGAAAACAGAGCTGGGTCTCAAAATTCCAAGATGAGATCCAAAGATGAGAGCAAAATTCCTCTGCCAAGGAGGTGGAAAGCAGTGGAAAACCTGCCAGGAATTGTGGTGAACCTCCGGCTTCACCTTGCTCCAACACTGGGGTTGTGCTCCCGCTCTCCCACTCCTCGTGATCTCCAGGTTTGCTTCCAGAGGTGGGAAAGGAGCATCCCAGAATCCAGGACAGGGATTCATCCGCTCTTCCCAAGCCTGGATTGCTCAAAGCTCCAACTGCACTCCCAGCAAACTGGGAAGGCGCCAACCTCTTGCTTAAGGCTCGCAGGCAGAGGAATGAAAGAAAAAAAACCCCAAATTCTCATTTTATGGTAAAATTTCCACTATTCCCCCTCTCCTGTGCCCTTTGGATGCTCCCTCCCAGTTGCATCTCTGAGGAAAACAGAGCTGGGTCTCAAAATTCCAAGATGAGATCCAAAGATGAGAACAAAATTCCGCTGCCAAGGAGGCAGACAGAGACGGAAAACCTGCCAGGAATTGCGGTGAACCTCCGGCTTCACCTTGCTCCAACCCCGGGGGTTGTGCTCCTACTTCCCCACTCCTCGTGATCTCCAGGTTTGCTTCCAGAGGTGGGAAAGGAGATCCCAGAATCCAGGACAAGGATTCATCCGCTCTTCCCAAGCCTGGATTGCTCAAAGCTCCAACTGCACTCCCAGCAAACTGGGAATGTGCCAACCTCTTGCTTAAGGCTCGCAGGCAGAGGAATGAAAGAAAAAAAACCTCCAAATTCTCATTTTATGGTAAAATTTCCCCTATTCCCCCTCTCCTGTGCCCTTTGGCTGCTCCCTCCCAGTTGCATCCCTGAGGAAAACAGAGCTGGGTCTCAAAATTCCAAGATGAGATCCAAAGATGAGAGCAAAATTCCACTGCCAAGGAGGCAGAAAGGGACGGAAAACCTGCCAGGAAAAGACGGAAAACCTGCAAGAAAAAAAACCTCCAAATTCTCATTTTATGGTAAAATTTCCACTATTCCCCCTCTCCTGTGCCCTTTGGATGCTCCCTCCCAGTTGCATCTCTGAGGAAAACAGAGCTGGGTCTCAAAATTCCAGGATGGGACATCAGGAGACGTTGTCAGGAATTTCTGTCCACCTCAGCTCATCCCTGTTTTTTTCCCCATTGATAATCCTTGTCCTCCGATCTCATTAAGTGGGAATGGTGATCCCGATAAGCCGAGGGATAAATCCTCCTCTTTTTTAATCCGTAATAACCCAGCCCTGTTTCTTTCAACTCGGGATTAAAGGGAAAAAAAAAGGGAAAGGGAGGGGGACGGGGATTATGGAACATTTAAACTTCCAGCAAGTTCATTCCGAGCTGGAATCCCTGGAATTATGCAATAATTATCCTGGACAGCCCGGAAAGGAATGAAGGGGTTTCGGGAAGAGGGGGGAAAATGGAAAAGATGGAGCAGAAGTCATCCAGCAACATGGAAAATGAGGAAAATGAGGTTGGAAAGGAATTCCCTCCGGGGCAGGAAGGAATCCAGACCTCCCTGACAAGATCTGACAAATTTGTAAGGGAATCCAAGCCCTGGATGGATCCTGGCAGGGTTTAGGAATATTTTGGGAAGGGGAAACAAAACCTGAGGAATAAAGGGAAGTGCCAGAGGTTTTTTTCCTTGTTTTTTTTAGGAGTCTCCTCACAGGTTTTGCTGTTTAAATTAAAATAAAATCTGATATTTCTTATCTGAAAATCTGATTTTTTTTTTTCACTGGGTTTGAATCCCCCCAATTCAGCTGCACCTAAAAAGTGTGGAAAACAGGGAATTCCACAGCTCCCAGAAAACAAAGAAATGAAGGAATTCTGCCTGAATTCCCAGGTTTTTCCTCCCTGGGAATGAAGATCTGCTGGGATTTGGAAGGTTGGTGCTTCCCAGACGAGTAAATTACAACCCCACAGAAAATCCACCCCCACGGTGGAAAACAAATCCAGAAATTCCTGCCGAGCGCTCCCAGATAAAATCAGAGCCTGAGGAACGTCCTGGGGATGGGGCTGCTCCATTTTCCCAGATTCCTCAAACAAATCCCAAACTTTTCCCTGGAGACTCCTCCTCCCCTGAGCAAGGGCAGGACAGAGCTGAAAAATTCCAAAGCTCCAGATGGAACCAACAAATTCCAAAGTTTCCACTTCCAAGTTCCACCTGGCCAGGTGAGCTCCACTGGTCTTTATCCAGGGAATATTTCCTTGGAGCATCCCATAACTTCTTCATTCCTAATAATTTCTGGATTTCTGGATAAAACTCATTTTTATCCAGGGAATATTTCTTTGGAAAGCCCCAGATCTTCTCCATTCCTGCTATATTCTGAATTTCTGGATAAAACTCTTTTTTTATCCAGGGAATTTTCCTTTGGAGAGCCCCAGAACTTCCCCATTTTTCTCAGCAGGATGACAGGACCAGAGGGAGGATCCCATCCAGGACCATGATCCTTATGGATAATTCCTTTTCCCAAGGTGACCCCAGCTGGGATGGAGCCCTGGGATTCACAATGGCTCCAATGAGAAGCCAAACTTCCTTAAATCCATTTATTCCCCCTTTTCCCACCAAAGGAAACACCAAAAAAAATCCCTTTTCCTGCTGCTCATGTCCATCCCTTTCCTCACATTCTTGGGAATCTCCAAGAGTTTCCTGGGGTGGGATTCTCATTCCCAAATTCCCATTTTCATTCCCAGATTCCCATTCCCAAATTCCCATTTTCATTCCCAGATTCTTATTCCCAAATTCCCATTTTCACTCCCAGATTCCCATTCCCTTTCTGCTCCCAACTCACTTTGTGCTTCACGCCTGATCCCAATCCCTTCCCAGCTCACACCTCTACACCCAGGAGTATCTCATGAGTATCCTACTCAGAGTATCCCAACCACTTGCCAGGAGCAAAAACATGGAAAAAAAATCCTCATTTTTCCCATTATTATTCACTATTTTCCTCCCATTTTTGGGACCCTTTGTGGTGGAGTTTTTCCAGCGGATTTTGGGGGGTTTTATCCCCCCCCAAAAAAAACACCCAGAGAGAATGAGAAGGAAAAAAAAATCCTCATTAATTAATTTGGAAAACTTGGGATATTCCGCATTTAATCATCAGCTGGGAGAAGGGATGATTGGATTGGGCTGGGTTTAAACCAAATCCCTTGGGATGAGGATGAGGATGGAGCTTTGTTAAGGCCAGAATTAACACAAAACCAGGCCCAGGTCCCAACTCCTGTAAACAAAGTCACTTTTCCAACCAAACAACTCCTGCCTGCCAGCCCAGCGCTTTTCCATGCATTATTTATGTTGGATTCACGTTACAACCACACAGAAAAAATGGGAAAAGCAGCAAAGGCCCAGCCCTGAACTGGGAAACAGCAAAATTAAAAACAGAAATCGAGCAAAAAAAAAAAAAAAAAAGCCAAATTTGAGTTTTCTTTCAGGAGAGAAAGCAAAGTTTTCTTGGAACAAAGCACCCCCTCGGTGTCTGCCAAAGAAGGGGGAGGTTTTCCAGGAAAGAAAGGAGTCAGCATCCCTGGAAAAGTCACAGGATTCCTGCTTTTGTCCTCGGCAGCTGCCAGGAGCACCCCGGAAACACCACAGCGCCACAGGATCCATCTTAAAGCAGCCGGGCCTCTGCTGGGCATGTCAGAATTCCAGCTTTTCCCGCAATTCCCGCATCCCCGGCACTGCCCCTCCGCCGGGACCCGGCCGGGAGCGGCCCGCGGTGACTTTGGGGAGTGCTCCTGAGCCATGCCAGGGAGCTGACCTTGAGGAAGGAGCCCACAGGCAGAATTCCAAAGGGAAAAGCAAAACCCACCCGTGCCAGACGCACCGGTTTTAGCAGGGATGGGATTTTTTTTGGCAAAACCTCCGTTTTCCCACCCAAACCTCCTCTGGGTGCGAATGTGCGTTTTCCCGGCTCCCTGCCCTCCACGGAGCACCTGAGGCCATGGAAAAGGGAGGACCCCTCTCCATCCCCGCTCCATCCCCGCTCCATCCCCGCTCCATCCCAACCATCCCTCTCCCCCAGGGCCCAGCGCTCCCTCCTCGCCCTCCTCACCCCATTCCCGAGCTTCTCGCGGCCCTGGAGAGCCGGGATCCCAATGATTCAGCACTTTCCCCGCTCTTCCCGATGGAGATCGATCCCCGGCAGCGGCTGCGGGAGGATGCGGATCCCGCGGCCGCCACTCACCGCTCGCCGCCGGGGCCCATCCCAAGCCCAGGTGCGTTTTCCCGATGGATTTTTCCGGCCCAGGATGTTCTTCCGGAGGGAAGGCGGCAGGGAAGGAGCGAGCCGAGTCCCCCGCAGAGCAATCCGCCCTCCCCTCCTGCTCTCGGCGCCCCAAAGTTGCGCTGTCACCCCAAGGTCCCCGCCCGGGCTGCGCTCCCCGTGCCCCCGCACTGCCACCGCGGGGTTTTGTCACACGCAGGGACACGGAGCCGTGACGTAAGAGCCAAAATCCCATCACATGCCCCAGCTCCCCCCTCCCGGGGTCCTGACAGCCAAAACCGGCAGGTTCTGGGGGTCACCGAGCGGGTTTAGGAGCCCAAATCGGCGCTGAGGATGCGCGGATCGCCCTCCGTGCGCATCCCCGAGCATCCCCCGAGAGATTCCCGCATCCCGGTTTGTCCTTACCCGGAGGAGCTGAGGTGGCCGCAGCCGGGGCTCGGTGCGGGCTCGGTGCGCCGCACTGCGCGCTCCCGGGCGCGGCCGCGCCGCACTGCGCGCTCCCGAGCGGGCGGAGAGCGAGCGCGGCCCGGCAGCGGCAGCAGCAGCAGGAGGAGGAGGAGGATGAGGCAGGGAAAGGAGGGAGGAAGGCACGGGCAGGAGGGGAGGGGGCAGAGCAGGGGGAGGAGCTCATTAGCGGCGCCCTTAATGAGCAGCCGCAGGCGCTCAGCGCGGGGCTGAGCCCTGCCAAGGCTGGAGGCGCAATCCGGGGACAGAAATGCGAATTTTGGGCAAGGAAAGGAGGAGTTTGGGTCACCTCGAAGGGCTGACACCTCCCAAAGCCCCGCACGCAATCCAGGGGCAGAAATGCGAATTTTGGGCAAGGAAAGGAGGAGTTTGGGTCACCCCAAGGAGCTGACCCCTCCCAAAACCCCGCACTCAATCCAGGGACAGAAATGCGAATTTTGGGCAAGGAGAGGAGGAGTTTGGGTCACCCCGAGGGTGCGGAGGGTCCCTAAGGGCGAGGAGCGTCCCCCGGTGCTGCTGGAGAGGAGCGAGAGTGGCACCGCTCGGCTGGGGGCGACATCGGCTGCTGGCACCGGTGACACTGCTGGCACCGGTGACACTTGGTGGCACTGCTGGCACTGCTGGCACCGATGTAATGCCGGTACTGGTGGCACTGGTGACACTGCTGGCACCGGTGACACTTGGTGGCACTGCTGGCACTGCTGGCACCGGTGTAATGCCGGTACTGGTGGCACCGGTGACACTGCTGGCACCGGTGACACTTGGTGGCACTGCTGGCACCGGTGTAATGCCGGTACTGGTGGCACCGGTGACACTGCTGGCACCGGTGACACTTGGTGGCACTGCTGGCACTGCTGGCACCGGTGTAATGCCGTTATTGGTGGCACTGGTGGCATTGCTGGCACTGGGGCACCGGTGGCACCGGTGGCACTGCTGGTACCGGTGTAATGCCGGTACTGGTGGCACTGTTGGCATTGCTGGCACTGGGGCACCGGTGGCACTGCTGGCACTGCTGGCACCGGTGTAATGCCGGTATTGGTGGCACCGGTGGCACTGCTGGCACTGGTGGCTGGTGGCACCGGTGGCACTGCTGGTACCGGTGGCATTTCTGGCACTGCTGGCACTGGTGCGCGGGTGGCACCGGTGGCACTGTCCCCTCGTGTGACCCCGCAGAGGTGACCGAGCCCGGACGTCCCCGCAGCCTCTCGGCCATCAGAGCTCTCGGTTTAATTAAAGCTCCCCCCGCCACTCCCAGCGAGATTTGTGGCCTCTCCTTCCCGGGGTTTTTTATTAAATTCCCGATTTTCTGCTGAGGCTGCAGAGCTGGGATTGATGGAGGTGAAATGTCTGGGAGCGCCAGAGGGAGCCTGGGTTTCGTCTCGCTGCTGGATTGAATATAAAATATGAAATATTTGATTATAGAGATGGATTAATGTATGAATTAAATATATCGAACATGCCAGTGGAAATCGTGGAATCAGGAATCAGGGAACAGGTTGGGTGGGAAGGGTCCTTAAATGGATCCAATTCCATGGAATTGCATTCCATGATCCCAGGTTTTTCCAACCTGCCCTGGGACACTCCCAGGGTCAGAATTCTCTGGGAATTCCATCCCCACCCTCCCAGGGAAGGATTTATTCCCAATATCCAACTGAACTTTCCCCTCGTTCAGTCTGAGCCCATTCCCCCTTTCCCTGTCACTCCATCCCTTGTCCAAAATCCTTTTCCATCTTTCCTGTCATTCCCTCAGCTCCTGGAAAGCCACAGCTGGATCATCCCAAAATCTTCCCTTATCCAGATGGAACAATCCCAATTTCCCAGCCTGGAATTCCAGCTGAGGGAATCTTACCTGAGGGGGCAGAGGGGCTGAATCCGCCCCCTCTCCTGCTCCATTTTTATCCCAAAAATCCATTTCCAATGTCACCATCCCATGGAAATGAGGGAGGAATTCCCGTGGCAGAAATTCCATGGGGATCCCCGCTTTTGTTGGATCGCCAGAGGGGGAAAAACTTCCTGGGGGGATGTGGGGACACAGCTGGAAACCCCAGGTTTGGAAATCCCAATTTCCCTATGGAATAACAGATCCAGGGAGCAGCTGCTGGGAAAGGAGGGAGAGAAATTAATCAGGAATATTCGGGGATGGAGCAGAATTCCAGACACCCGTGCCCAGCTGCTGGGAGCTGGGAAAATGAGGAAAAAAACATAGGGAAAAATGGGGAAAAGCCATGGGGAAAACCAGGAAAAAGCCGTGGGGAAAACTGGGAAAAAAAACATGGAGAAAATTGGGAAAAAACATGGGGAAAAACAGGAAAAGAACATGGGAAAAACCAGGGGAAAAACATGGGGGAAAACAGGGAAAAAATAGGAAAAACTGGAAAAAAAACCATAGGGAAAATCAGGAAAAAACCATGAGGAAAACGAGGGAAAAGCCATGGGGAAAATAAAGAAAAAAACATGGGGAAAACCAAGGAAAAAACATGGAAAAGTCAGGGAAAACCTACGGGGAAAACCAGGAAAAAGCCATGAGGAAAATCAAAAAAAAATATGGGGAAAACCAGGAAAAAGCCATGGGGAAAATAGGGGGAAAAGCCATGGGGAAAAACAGGAAAAAGTCATGGGGAAAACTGGGAAAAAACTTGGGGAAAAACAGGAAAAAGTCATGGGGAAAAAATGGAGAAAAGCCATGGGGAAAACCAAGAAAAAACCACGGGGAAAACTGAGGGAAAAAACATGGAGAAAATTGGGAAAAAACATGTGGAAAAACAGGAAAAGAACATGGGAAAAACCAGGGGAAAAACATGGGGGAAAACAGGGAAACAAATAAGGAAAACTGGAAAAAAAACCATGGGGAAAAACAGGAAAAAGCCATGGGGAAAATCAAGAAAAAAACATGGGGAAAAACAAGGAAAAAACATGGGGAAGTCAGGGAAAACCTATGGGGAAAACCAGGAAAAAACCATGAGGATAATTTAAAAAATTATGGGGAAAACCAGGAAAAAGTCGTGGGGAAAATAGGGGGAAAAGCCATGGGGAAAAACAGGAAAAAGTCATGAGGAAAACTGGGAAAAAACTTGGGAAAAAACAGGAAAAAGTCATGGGGAAAAAATGGAGAAAAAACTTGGGGAAAACCTGGGAAAAGCCATGGGGAAAACCAGGAAAAAGCCATGGGGAAAACTGAGGAAAAAAACATGGAGAAAATTGGGAAAAAACATGGGGAAAACCAGGAAAAGAACATGGGAAAAACCAGGGGAAGACCAGGGAAAAAAATAGGGAAAACTGGAAAAAAATATGGGGAAAATCAGGAAAAAGCCATGAGGAAAACGAGGGAAAAGCCATGGGGAAAATCAAGAAAAAAACATGGGGGAAAACAAGGAAAAAACATGGGGAAGTCAGGGAAAACCTATGGGGAAAACCAGGAAAAAGCCATGAGGAAAATTTAAAAAATTATGGGGAAAACCAGGAAAAAGCCAGGAGGAAAATAGGGGGAAAAGCCATGGGGAAAAGCCATGGGGAAAAACAGGAAAAAGTCATGAGGAAAACTGGGAAAAAACTTGGGAAAAAACAGGAAAAAGTCATGAGGAAAACTGGAAAAAACTTGGGGAAAAACAGGAAAAAGTCATGGGGGAAAAATGGAGAAAAAACTTGGGGAAAAACAGGAAAAAGTCATGGGGAAAACTGAGGAAAAAAAACATGGAGAAAATTGGGAAAAAACATGGGGAAAGCCAGGAAAAGAACATGGGAAAAACCAGGGGAAGAACAGGGAAAAAAAATAGGGAAAACTGGAAAAAAAAAAAACATAGGGAAAATCAGGAAAAAGCCATGAGGAAAACCAGGGAAAAGCCATGGGGAAAATCAAGAAAAAAACATGGGGAAAACCAAGGAAAAAACATGGGAAAGTCAGGGAAAACCTATGGGGAAAACCAGGAAAAAGCCAGGAGGAAAATTTAAAAAAATATGGGGAAAACCAGGAAAAAGCCATGGGGAAAACTGGGAAAAAAAACATGGAGAAAATTGGGAAAAAACATGGGGAAAACCAGGAAAAGAACATGGGAAAAACCAAGGGAAGAACAGGGAAAAAAATAGGGAAAACTGGAAAAAAAAACCATAGGGAAAATCAGGAAAAAGCCAGGAGGAAAACCAGGGAAAAGCCATGGGGAAAATAAAGAAAAAAATATGGGGAAAAACAAGGAAAAAACATGGGGAAGTCAGGGAAAACTTATGGGGAAAACCAGGAAAAAGCCAGGAGGAAAATAGGGGAAAAAGCCATGGGGAAAAACAGGAAAAATCATGAGGAAAACTGGGAAAAAACTTGGGAAAAAACAGGAAAAAGCCATGAGGAAAACGAGGGAAAAGCCATGGGGAAAATAAAGAAAAAAACATGGGGAAAACCAAGGAAAAAACATGGAAATGTCAGGGAAAACCTATGGGGAAAACCAGGAAAAAGCCAGGAGGAAAATTAAAAAAAATATGGGGAAAACCAGGAAAAAGCCATGGGGAAAATAGGGGAAAAAGCCATGGGGAAAAATGGAGAAAAGCCATGGGGAAAACCTGGAAAAGCCATGGGGAAAAACAGGAAAAAGTCATGAGGAAAACTGGAAAAAACCTTGGGAAAAAACAGGAAAAAGTCATGGGGAAAAAATGGAGAAAATCATGGGGAAAACCTGGGAAAAGCCATGGGGAAAACCAGGAAAAAGCCATAGGGAAAACTCGGAAAAAAACATGGGAAAAACTGGGAAAAAGCCATAGGGAAATCTCGGAAAATAACATGTGAAAAACCAAACCATCCTCAAGGATCAGCAACAAAGGACAAAAAAAAAAAAAAATCTGAGAGTTAAATTTGGGGATGTTTTTCCATGGATGTCACCAAAGTCAGGGATCCTGTCCCTGACGCTGCAGCTTTGGGAACATCGGATTTCACCGGGCTCTGCCTTTTCTGCCCGGATCCTGCTGGATTTGGGTGGGAGAAGGGAATTTCACCCCGGAGCTGCCTCTCCAGCACTGCTGACTGCTCCTCCAAGATGCTGATCCCGGAGAATTCCAGAGGGATCCAAGGGCACGCTGCACTTCTGGAGATGCTCAAAGCCTTGAAAAGCTTTTCCCCCTTTTTTCCCCTTTTTTTTTTTTCCTTTTTTTCCCCCTTTTTTCCCCCTTTTTTCCCCTTTTTTATTTTCCCTTTTTCCCCTTTTTTTCCCCCTTTTTTTCCCCTTTTTCCTCCCTTTTTTCCCCTCTTTTTCCCCTCTTTTTTCCCCTCTTTTTTCCCCTTTTTTCCCCCTTTTTCCCCCTTTTTCCCCCCTTTTTTTCCCCTTTTTCCTCCCTTTTTTCCCCTCTTTTTCCCCTTTTTCCCCCCCTTTTTCCCCTTTTTTCCCTCTTTTTTCCCCTTTTTTTCCCCTTTTTTCCCCTTTTTTCCCTCTTTTTTCCCCTTTTCCCCCTTTCCCCCCCCTTTTTTTTCCCCTTTTTCCCCCTTTTTCCCCTTTTTTCCCCCTTTTTTCCCCTTTTTCGCCCCCTTTTTCCCCCCTTTTTCCCTTTTTTCCCCCTTTTCCCCCCTTTTTTCCCTCTTTTTTCCCCCTTTTCCCCCCTTCTTCCCCATTTTTCCCCCATTATCCCCTTCTTTCCCATTGTTCCCCTTTTCCCCCTTTCCTTCCCTTTTTTTCCCCTTTTTCCCCCTTTTCCCCCCCTTTTCCCCCTTTTCCCCCTTTTCCCCCTTTTCCCCCCTTCTTCCCCATTTTTCCCCCTTTTTCCCCTTCTTTCCCCTTTTTCCCTTTTTCCCCTTTTCCCCCCTTTCCCCCCTTTTTCCCCCCTTTTCCCCCTTCTTCCCCATTTTTCCCCCATTATCCCCTTCTTTCCCATTTTTCCCCTTTTCCCCCTTTCCTTCCCTTTTTTTCCCATTTTTTCCTCTTTTTCCC
Source organism: Zonotrichia albicollis (assembly GCF_047830755.1). NCBI lineage: Eukaryota > Metazoa > Chordata > Aves > Passeriformes > Passerellidae > Zonotrichia > Zonotrichia albicollis. The sequence goes on from NC_133846.1 coordinate 4,454,645, forward strand.
CCTTATTCTCCCTTTTCCCCCCCTTTTCCCCCCTTCTTCCCCATTTTTCCCCCGTTTTCCCCTTCTTTCCCCTTTTTTTCCCCCTTTTTCCCCCTTTTCCCCCCCTTTTTTCCCCTTTTCCCCCTTTCCCCCCCTTTCCCCCCCTTTTCCCCCCTTCTTCCCCATTTTCCCCCATTATCCCCTTCTTTCCCATTTTTCCCCTTTTCCCCCTTTCCTTCCCTTTTTTCCCCCTTTTTTCCCCTTTTCTCCACATTTTTCCCCCTTTTCCCCCCTTTCCCCCCATTTTTCCCCCGTTTTCCCCTTCTTTCCCTTTTTTCCCCTTTTCCCCATTTTTCCTCCCTTTTTTCCCCCCCATTCCCCCCTTTTATCCCATTTTTTTCCCATTTTCCCCTTTTCCCTTTTTCCTACAAAGATTTCTCTCTCATTCATGGCCACAAATGGCTGGGAAGGAATTGAAATATCCCTTTTTTTTTGGGCAGTTTCCATGGAAAATCCCATCTGGAAAAGGCCACAGCCCTCACAAAATCTGATTTACACCACAACAAAAATCTGATTTGCACATCACAAAATGTGATTTACGGGGCTGAGCTCTTTGGGCTGTGAGCCAAAATTCCCTCATTTTTCCATGTAGGAAAAATTTCCATTTTCCTCTGAAAGAGGGAGGAGAGAGCAGGAAGAAAAGCTTGGAATTTGCTCATGGATTAAAGAAAACCAGGATGTGTCTCCTGGCCTTATTGAAGTAACCAAATCTGGTGTAAAAATGATCAAAATTCCTCAAAAAAAAAGTTGGAAATTCAAAAAAAAATCCCATAAATGGGATGGAAAAGGCATCCTGAAATTCCAGGATTTGTTTGGGACAGGGGAGGGCTGGGATCAGCTGGAATTTGGGCATTTCCCAGCAGGGAAATCCCTTCCCAGATCCAGCCTGGATCTTCATCCTCGCCCCAGACCCCATGGAAGGTCCCTTCCCTTGGCTTCTCCCCGGAGATTCCCAGCAATCCAATTATCCCGGTGAATCACGGGATGGAAAAGCGGGAAAATGAGTTCCTCCGACCTCTTTGGGAAAATATTGATCAGCCTGAAAGCCTCGGGAATGATGGATTTGTGGGGAGGCTTTGGGGACAAGATGGTGATGGATGCACATCCCAGGAACTCGGATTTTATGGATGCACATCCCAGAATCTTGGCTTTTATGGATACACATCCCAGAAACTCAATTTTATGGATACATATCCCAGGAACTCAATTTTCATGGATGCACATCCCAGAATCTTGATTTTCAGGGATGCGCATCCAGGAGTCTCGGATTTTATGGATGTGCATCCCAGGAACTCAATTTTATGGATACATATCCCAGGAACTCAATCTTCATGGATACACATCCCAGAATTTTGAATTTCATGGATGCACATCCCAGGAACTCAGATTTTATGGATGCACATCCCAGGAACTCAATTTTATGGATACATATCCCAGAATTTTGAATTTCATGGATGCACATCCCAGGAACTCAATTTTTATGGACTCTCATCCCAGAATCTCTATTTTTATGGATACACATCCCAGAATCTCAGATTTTATGGAGTTTCTCCAGCCCCAGGACACGGATGATCCCATGCAGGAAATCCTGGGACACGGAGCTTTTCCAAGAAATCCACAGGAGCACGGGCAGAGGGGTTTGGCCTCGTCCATTGTTTATTCCCTGTTAATCCAGGAATTAAAACCTGGATTGGGATTTAGATGAACTCATCCCAAATTTGTTATTCCAAAAAAAAAAAAAAAAACAAAAAACAACACAGATTCCAAAGTGGATTCCCTTGGGAGCAAATTACTGGAATTAAAGGAGAAGGGATCGCTCCTTCCAGTGATCCAGATTTGGAGCTGTTGGATTTCCCAATCCCAAAGGATGGAAAATCCCATTTGAAATTCCCAAAAAATCCCAAAAAGCTGAGGTTTGGGGCTGCCCGTGGTCGGGGAGTGCCACCTGCTGTCCCCGCCTGTCCCTGCTCCGGGGATTGATCCATCCCAAATCCTGGCACCGGGAATTCCCGGCCATTCCCAAACATTCAGGATGGGAAAATCATCACCTGGAAAAATCAGGGATCCCAAAAATTGTTCCCTTCATCCCACTGGGAGAGCAGCAGGAATTTCCTCCTGGGAAAGGAGGAATCCAGAATTTAGAAGGAGCAGCTCAAAAAGCTTTGGAATCTCGGCATTCCTGGAGGTATCCAAGGAATTCTTGGATGTGGCTTTAGGGTGGGGATCGGGCAAGGGCTGAGGATCCTGGAGGGATTTTTCCGGCCTCAGGAATCTGGGAATTCTACACGGCCACAGCTCCTGGATTCCATCCCTGGCAGGGTGGGATATCCAAAGGGAAAGGCCAAAATTCCCAGGGAGGAGAGGCTGGGATGGGGCTGGAGCTGAGCAGGATTTGGGAAAAGGAAAATCACTGCAGGGAAAAGGGAAAGAATTCCCGCAGGGCAAGGTTGGGGAATGCAGGAAAAGAAGGAAAAACAGCAAAGCTGGGCTTGATTGTTAATTAAAAACCTGTCTATAATTAAGGATATTTAAAGGATGATCCAGAGCTGATCCCATGGAAAAATTCCCTCTTGGATTTGATGATCCAGAGCTGATCCCACGGCAAAATTCCCTCTTGGATTTGATGATCCAGAGCTGATCCGGTGGAAAAATTCCCGCTTGGATTTGATGATCCAGAGCTGATCCCGTGGCAAAATTCCCGCTTGGATTTGATGATCCAGAGCTGATCCTGTGGCAAAATTCCTGCTTGGATTTGATGATCCAGAGCTGATCCCATGACAAAATTCCCGCTTGGATTCGATGATCCAGAGCTGATCCCGTGGCAAAATTCCCGCTTGGATTTGATGATCCAGAGCTGATCCCACGGCAAAATTCCCGCTTGGATTTGATGATCCAGAGCTGATCCCATGGCAAAATTCCCGCTTGGATTTGATGATCCAGAGCTGATCCCATGGCAAAATTCCCGCTTGGATTCGATGATCCAGAGCTGATCCCGTGGCAAAATTCCCACTTGGATTTGATGATCCAGAGCTGATCCCATGGAAAAATTCCCTCTTGGATTTGATGATCCAGAGCTGATCCCGTGGCAAAATTCCCGCTTGGATTTAATGATCCAGAGCTGATCCCGTGGAAAAATTCCCTCTTGGATTTGATGATCCAGAGCTGATCCCATGGCAAAATTCCCTCTTGGATTTGATGATCCAGAGCTGATCCCATGGCAAAATTCCCTCTTGGATTTGATGATCCAGAGCTGATCCCATGGCAAAATTCCCACTTGGATTTGATGATCCAGAGCTGATCCCATGGCAAAATTCCCACTTGGATTTGATGATCCAGAGCTGATCCCATGGCAAAATTCCCGCTTGGATTTGATGATCCAGAGCTGATCCCATGGCAAAATTCCCGCTTGGACTTGATGATCCAGAGCTGATCCCATGGAAAAATTCCCTATTGGATTTGATGATCCAGAGCTGATCCCATGGAAAAATTCCTGCTTGGATTTGATGATCCAGAGCTGATCCCACGGCAAAATTCCCGCTTGGATTTGATGATCCAGAGCTGATCCCATGGCAAAATTCTCGCTTGGATTCGATGATCCAGAGCTGATCCCGTGGCAAAATTCCCGCTTGGATTTGATGATCCAGAGCTGATCCCACGGCAAAATTCCCTCTTGGATTTGATGATCCAGAGCTGATCCCATGGCAAAATTCCTGCTTGGATTTGATGATCCAGAGCTGATCCCGTGGCAAAATTCCCACTTGGATTTGATGATCCAGAGCTGATCCAGTGGCAAAATTCCCACTTGGATTTGATGATCCAGAGCTGATCCCGTGGAAAAATTCCCGCTTGGATTTGATTATCCAGAGCTGATCCCGTGGCAAAATTCCCACTTGGATTTGATGATCCAGAGCTGATCCCGTGGCAAAATTCCTGCTTGGATTTGATGATCCAGAGCTGATCCCACGGCAAAATTCCCACTTGGATTTGATGATCCAGAGCTGATCCCGTGGAAAAATTCCCGCTTGGATTTGATGATCCAGAGCTGATCCCACGGCAAAATTCCCGCTTGGATTTGATGATCCAGAGCTGATCCCATGGCAAAATTCCCGCTTGGATTCGATGGTCCAGAGCTGATCCCGTGGAAAAATTCCCGCTTGGATTTGATGATCCAGAGCTGATCCCGTGGAAAAATTCCCGCTTGGATTTGATGATCCAGAGCTGATCCCACGGCAAAATTCCCACTTGGATTTGTTTCCTGGGATGTGTCCAGAGAATTTTGGGAGGAATTTTTGCCCAGGTAGGCTCCAGGAGCGGAACAGGATTTGATGGAGGAACGGGAATCTCTTGGATCCTACAGGAATCAGAATTTTCCCAGGAAAACAGCCTGGAAAATCTTGCTTGGGAAGGCTGAATCCATCCTGGAGCCGATTCCAGGATCCTCCTTCACCACTAGATCGCAGCACATCCCCAATTTCCGCCTCCAGCGCATTCCCGGGCAGGGAAAAGGAGCCGCTGGAACATCTCGGAATTAGCGGAGCAAAAATCCAGGTGGGAAATGGTGCAGGAAGAAGGACACGGCCGAGAACATTCCTGCCCTTAGGATGAATCCAACCCGAGGGAATTTCCTGGATGGGCTGGGAAAAAATGCCCTGGGCAGCGTCCGGGATGTCCAGGGCTTCCCAATTTCCCTTTTTCCATCAGGAAAAAGGTTGGAATGGGATCACTGGGGTCTGCTGGTCTCCCAAAGTCCTTTGGGAATGCCAACATTCCCAAAATCCCAACCTTGGCCAAAACAACAATTCCTTTGGGAATTCTGAGACCTTTTCTTAGAATTTGTGGGATTTGGTGGCCACAATCCTGGGAATGGCTCCAGAATCCCTCTCCTGTGGGGTTTTTTTTGGGATATTTCTCCCATTTTTAACCCAGCTCCCATTAATCCATCCATTCCTCAGCAGGGAGTTGTATCCAGCTCCAAAATTCCATTTATTCCCGTCAGGAAGCAGAGAAATCCCTTAACGTCCCTCAGTTAATAAAACCAACATTTAGAATATCAGGATTTTATTCCCTTTTCCTCCTTTCCAAGCCGATATTTGGAGTCATTTCATGGAAAAGCCGCTGTGATTCCAATCGATCCCAACCCCCTTTCCAGCAGAACCCACGGAATTTAAAACACTTCCAGCTCTGCCTTTCCCTCCGGAGGAAGACGGGAATAAATCCTGGGAGCCGGCCATAAATCAAAAATTAATCTCCCCGAAGCGCCCGGCCTGTCCCGATCCCTCAAACAACAAAACAGCGGGAATTTATCACGGGAATTCATCCCGGTGCCTGCCAGGGCAGGATGGATGAGCAGGGAGTTAAAAAACATGGAAAAAAAACCCCCGTGGAAATCCTGGATTTTCCAAGGAAAATCTGTGTGGAGTATTGTTTGGATGGGAACAACCCCACAGTGAGCGGAGCTCCAAGGAATCCTTGGATTTTGTGATGTGGGAATTTCATGGGAAGGGGCAAAGGGGGAACAAAGAACTCCATGAATTTCCCAAGGGTCTCCAAGGGTTCACATTTATTTTTCCAGGGTGGGAAGCAGAGGAGATCCCCAGGAGCAGCTCCGGAGCTGCACCTTCCTCATTCCCACATCCCAAATCCCAACGGATCCATCCCAAACTCCGGCAATTTTCAAGCTGATTCCTCTGTATCCCAAAATAGCTTTTCCCCTCCCCACAATTCCCGGCCTTTTTCGCTGCTTTTCCTGCAAAAATTTCCTTTTGATCTTTATTTTTCCCCTCCCTCTCTTCAACAAACGAAGCCCACACTCAGCAGCAGGAATAATTCCCACTGGAATTACTCCGGGAACCTCTGGATCAGGATGGAGTTTTCCATCTCCTAAAAAAAAAAAAAGATGGATGAAGAAATTAAAGGAATTTGTTAAAATAATTCCCTGGAAGTGGCTTTGGAGTCCCTTGGAGCATTTGGGGACAGCCCGGACACTTCTCCCTCAAATTTGACTTTTATTGGAGCTTCTCCTCCTGTTTGGAGATGGGATTTTTTGGGATGTTGCTCCCAAATATTGGAATGTTTTAAGGAATGGGATTTAGAAAGTGTCGGGGCTCCGAGGCTGCCTGGGTCATTTCCAAAGGATCCATCCAGTGTTTCCATTTCCTTCTTTCCCACCCCAATTCCCACAGATTCCCATTCTTTCCTGCCCATTCCCACTCCTTCCATCCCCAATTCCCACCCTAATTCCAACCCCAATTCCCACTCATTCCCACCCCTTCCCACTCATTCCCCTTCCTTTCCACCCCTCCCCACCCATTCCCACCCTAATTCCAACCCCAATTCCCACCCATTCCCACCCTAATTCCCGCTCCTTCCCACTCCTTCCTGCTCATTCCCACTCATTTCCATCCCTTCCCATCCATTTCCCTTCCTTTCCACCAATTCCCATCTCTATTCCCATCCCCATTCCCACCCCAATTCCCACCCATTCCCACCCTAATTCCCACTCATTCCCACTCCTTCCTGCTCATTCCCACTCATTTCCATCCCTTCCCATCCATTTCCCTTCCTTTCCACCAATTCCCATCCCCATTCCCACCCTAATTCCAACCCCAATTCCCACCCATTCCCACCCTAATTCCCACTCTTTCCCACTCATTCCCACTCCTTCCTGCTCATTCCCACTCATTTCCATCCCTTCCCATCCATTTCCCTTCCTTTCCACCAATTCCCATCCCCATTCCCACCCCAATTCCCACCCCAATTCCCACCCATTCCCGCCCTAATTCCCACTCTTTCCCACTCATTCCCACTCCTTCCTGCCCATTCCCACTCATTTCCATCCCTTCCCATCCATTTCCCTTCCTTTTCACCAATTCCCACCCCAATTCCCACCCCAATTTCCACCCCAATTCCCACACTCCCCCCATTCTTTCCCACCCCAATTCCCAATCCTTCCCACCCATTCCCACTCCCTCCCTTTCATTCCCACCCATTCCCACCCCTTCCCACTCATTCCCCTTCCTTTCCACCCCTCCCCACCCACTCCCACCCTAATTCCAACCCCAATTCCCACCCATTCCCACCCTAATTCCAACCCCAATTCCCACCCATTCCCACCCTAATTCCCACTCTTTCCCACTCATTCCCACTCCTTCCTGCCCATTCCCACTCATTTCCATCCCTTCCCATTCATTTCCCTTCCTTTCCACCAATTCCCACCCCAATTCCCATCCCCATTCCCACCCCAATTCCCAACTCTTCCCACCCCAATTCCCACACTCCCCCCATTCATTCCCACCCCAATTCCCAATCCTTCCCACCCATTCCCACTCCCTCCCTTTCATTCCCACCCTTTCCCACCCCCATTCCCAAGGATTTCCTCACCACCATCCCACGTTAACCCTGGGAGCCCGGCACGTTCCTTTGCTGGATGCACAAACACGAACTCATTAGCAGCGCTAATTAGCAGCTCTAATTAGCGCGATGCTCCAAAGGGAAGGGAAATGAAGGAGAGGCGAAAGAAGAGACGGAGCAAAGGGGGGAGGGATTGGGAAGGGGGGAAAAAACGGGAATACAAAAGGCATGGAGAGAAAAGGTCGGGATGAAAATGGAACCGTGGCTTTTCCCTGGTTCTGCTCAGCCAAGAGCAGCTCCTGGAGGGATTCCGGATATTCCCAATATTCCTGATATTCCAAATATTCCCAATATTCTCAATATTCCCAATATTCTTGATATTCCTGATATTCCAAATATTCCCAATATTCCTGATATTCCTGATTCCCAGCTGGAGTTCAGCATTCCAGGGAATTCAAACTACCCAAGAGGGGTGACAGAGAAATCCTTCCTCTCCCTCCTTCCTTCATCCTCATCCTCCTTTCTCCTCTTTCTCCTCTTCCTCCTCCTCCAGGTACAAAAATCTGGAGTTTATAGGATCCAAATTCCAGCCGGGATGGGATGGGAATGGGATCCATGGGATGGAGTGGGATGGGATCAATAGGATGGGATGGGACTCATAAATTATGGGGTTGATGCTTTCCGTGGTTTTTTTCCCTTTTTTTCTTTTTGTCCTTGTCCCTGTTCTTTTCCCCTGTTTTCCCTGGGTTTTTTCCCTGTTTTTTCCCCATTTTCCCTGGTTTTTTTCCCCTGTCCTCATGCTAGAGCTGCATTCCAACAAAACCTTGGAATGACAAACGCTGCCCTCGCCTGCGATTCCGCTCACGGCGCACGCGAAGGATTCCTGACCTCTGGGCCCTTTTTGAAGGCATAAAAATCTTTATTTCCATCCCTCCCGATGACTCCACACCCATCAGGGCCGTTAATTGCCGGAACATTCCAAAGGTTGAGGGAAAATTGCCGGAATATTCCAAAGGTTGACGGAAAATTGCGGATCAACGGCTTCTCCCGCCATCGCCAGAGGAATAATTGGGGGCCTGGAGTTTGTCCCAGCCCAGCTCATTTTTCTGGATTTGGTGGCTCGGTGTCACAATGGGAGCGTGGATGTAAAACCGTGGGAATGTGGCAGGGAATGGGAAAGTTGGGATTTTGGGATTTATGGCACGATCTGTGATGTCCATAGGGGTTTGGGATGATCCATATGGACACAGATCCAAACGAAACCATTCCAGTGGCTTTATTCCCAATTAAAAAACCTCCCATCAGGTTGGCAGGAAAGTGGGATTTTCCTATTGCTCCAGACCCTAAATTGGTCAAAAAATCCCATTTTGGGGGGAAATTGGTTGGGACTTAATTAGGGAGAAAAATTGTGTTAATAAATCGAATATTTCACCCTGGAAATGCCTCTCCCATTGGATCAGGGCTCTCTCCTGCCTTTCCTGTAGGACTGGGATTCTTTTTCTGCATTTCCTGTAGGATCAGGGCTCTCTCCTGCCTTTCCTGTAGGACTGGGATTCTTTTTCTGCATTTCCTGTAGGATCAGGACTCTCTCCTGCCTTTCCTGTAGGATTGGGATTATTTTCCTGCATTTCCTGTAGGATCAGGGTTTTTTTCCTGCTTTTTCCAGAGCCTCCAGCAGGCCTGGAGTGCAGATTTGATTCCCAACCGGAATCTGAGCAGCAGCAAATCAAGGATTAATCAGGTGCTATAAATATCAGCGTCCCTCTCCCATTCCCTTCCAGCAAACCTCAGGATCTGCGCATTCCCAAAAATCCCCTTGCATCCCTCCCTTTATCCACCTTTTCTCATTCCACATTTTTTTCCACGGGGAGAGAGGGGGAATTTCCATTCCCGATTCCCGGGCACTGCGGGTTTAACAGGTGGATGAACTTCCCGAGGATCCTCCAGGTGGATGAACTTCCCAAGGATATTCCAGAGCCCTCCATCATCCCGGAATTCCTGCTTTCCTGCATCCAGGAGCCCCCGGCGTGGCCATGGCAACTGGTTTTGCTTAAGTGCAGCTCGAGAGCGGAGTTAATTTTAGAAGAAGTGAGGAGGGAGCTGCTGCAATCCTTGGATTTCTCCTCCCGGAATGATTCCCAGGAATTCCTGCACCACGGCAGCCGCCTAAACTTCATTATCCAGGGAATAATTCATTATCCGTGGAATGACAATGAGGTTTGGGTTGGGAGGGGCCTTAAAGATCTTGTTCTGACCCCGAGTTATTTAACTCTGACTGATCCATGGAGTTGATTCTGAGGAAAGGGAATTATCTGTTATTCCCTCAGTTCAGGAGGACATTTTGGGGCTGGAGCGTGTCCAGGGAAGGGATGGAGCTGGGAAAGGGTCTGGAGAATCCTGAGGGAGCTGGGAAGGGTCTGGAGAATCCTGAGGGAGCTGGGAAAGGGTCTGGAGAATCCTGAGGGAGCTGGGAAGGGGCTCAGCCTGGAGCAAAGGAGGCTCGGGAGGAATTTCTGGCTCCCAGCATTTCCCAATGTCTGAATTCCCAACATTTCCCAATGGCTGAATTCCCAACATTTCCCAGTGCCCAGAGTCTGAATTCCCAACATTTCCCAGTTCTCAGTGCCTGAATTCCCAACATTTCCCAGTTCTCAGTGCCTGAATTCCCAACATTTCCCAGTTCTCAGTGCCTGAATTCCCAACACTTTCCAGTGTCCAGAGCCTGAATTCCCAACATTTCCCATTCTCACTGCCTGAATTCCCAACACTTTCCAGTTCTCACTGCCTGAATTCCCAACACTTTCCAGTTCTCAGTGCCTGAATTCCCAACATTTCCCAGTTCTCAGTGCCTGAATTCCCAACATTTCCCATTCTCACTGCCTGAATTCCCAACATTTCCCAGTGTCCAGAGTCTGAATTCCCAACACTTTCCAGTTCTCAGTGCCTGAATTCCCAACATTTCCCAGTGCCCAGAGTCTGAATTCCCAACATTTCCCATTCTCACTGCCTGAATTCCCAACATTTCCCAGTGTCCAGTGCCTGAATTCCCAACATTTCCCAGCTCTCAGTGCCTGAATTCCCAACATTGCCCAGTTCTCAATGCCTGAATTCCCAACATTGCCCAGTGTCCAGAGTCTGAATTCCCAACATTTCCCATTCGCACTGCCTGAATTCCCAACACTTTCCAGTTCTCAGTGCCTGAATTCCCAACATTTCCCAGTGTCCAGTGCCTGAATTCCCAACATTTCCCAGTGCCCAGTGCCTGAATTCCCAACATTTCCCAGTTTCAGTCACCAATCCCCACAAAAGAGCCAAATTTCCCCTCCATGTGCTCCTCCAACTCCGTTTTTTCCCATTAATATTTTGCTGATGGATTTCTTGGCTCCCGTGCTGGAGCCAAGAGCCAAATCCAAAGGAACTTTTGGAGAGAGCTTTCCAGAAAGTGCATCCAGAGCTGCCCGTCCCCAGCAATCCCAGAGCCATCCCGCTGGGAAGGGCAAGGGAGGGAAGGAAAACGGAGCCAGAGCTCGGAGTTCATCCCAAAAATCTCCTCCCGTGCATCTGCTGCAGGAGTCATTCCATCGTTTATTTTTAAAATCCGAAGCTGCTCACAAGGAAACTTTCCAGGTGAAATTTGCCCATGGAATTATTTTCTGGGAGGAACTGTCTCAGTTCCAGTCATGCCCCAACAAATCCCAGCCGGTGCTCGGGATAATTCCATGGGAATAATTCCATCCTGAATGGTTTGGGAGCATCTCCAAGGACTTTCCGTGAGTCCTGATCTTCCCAAAAACCCCAGGGTAATGTTGGATGCATGGAGCTGTCTCTTCCCAAAGAACACTCTGCAGGATTTGCCCTCATTAATCCTCACCCTGTCATTAACCACAGCATTTAATTAATAAATTAGCATCTGGTTAGGCACGGACAGGACGTGGATCAGCAGGAATGAGTCTCCTGAGGCCGTGGGTCTGCTGCAGTGTTGGGAATACCGGGCAAGGCCAGGAAAATCCCGTGGGAAGCAGCGTGAGATGGATCTGGGGTGGTTCTGCTGTGGTCACCGGGCAGAATAATTCCTGGAATCTGGAAAAGGAATCTTCACCAGGACACAGGGAATGGCTTCCCACCGCCAGAGGGAAGGGATAGATGGGATATTGGGAAAGAATTCCCAGCTGTGAGGGGTTGGGATGGAATTCCCTGAGGAGCCGTGGCTGCCCCTGGATCCCTGGAATGTCCAAGGCCAGGCTGGATGGAGCTTGGAGCAATCTGGGACAGCAGGAGGTGTTGGGAAGTTTTTGGGATCCTTCCTGCCCAACCCATCCCAGGATAACGCCATTCCAGCCAGGAAAGGAGCCTGGATGCATCCCAGTTCCAGCAGCAACATTCCCGTGCTTCCACCCCATTCCAGAGCTGTTCCCTCTTTCCTGAGACCTCGGAGTGATCCCAGCCAGGATCCCAACCCCATCCCAGATTTGGGATTAGCAAACAGGGGATTTGGGATTTATCCCTCTCCCTGCTCCATTTACAGCTCATTTCGCTTTCACCTCCGGCTTTCCTGGGAATGCTCTGCCGGTGTTACAAAACCCAGGAATTATTATTCAAGGGAAGGAGTGGGAGAGAGGCTGGAGATGCGAAGCGCGGGAGCGATCCTTAATCATCCCCATCATTAGCTAATTGCCGGAGTCGAGTCCATTCCGAGGAGAACATGGAATGCTAAATTTAGACGGAGCATCGGGATCTATTCTGGGGGATTCGTGCTCTCCCCGCCGCGGATTCTGCCTCCCGCTATTCCCAGGAATGTCAACACCGGGACTGGAGGAGCAGCGCCAGCCTCGCCTCCCGTGGGCTCCCAGCAGGAGTTCCTGGGAATGCGGGAATGCGGCAGGGCCTGGAAAATGGCTGGAAGGAGGATCCTGATGGATCCTGCACGTGGATTTTTGGGGGAAAATGTGTTGTGTGCACGGTTCTGATGGTGCCGTGTCCAAAAGCACCTTGGGATGGGATGGGATGGGATGGGATGGGATGGGATGGGATGGGATGGGATGGGATAGGATGGCATCCATGGGATGGGATGGGATGGGATGGGATGGGATGGGATGGGATGGGATGGGATGGGATGGGATGGGATGGGATGGGATGGGATCCATAGGATGGAATGGGATGGCATCCATGGGATGGGATGGGATTCATGGGATTGAGGGGATGGGATCCATGGGATGGGATGGGATGGATGGGATGGGATGGGATGGGATGGGATGGGATGGGATGGGATGGGATGGGATGGGATGGGATGGGATCCATAGGATGGAATGGGATGGGATCCATGGGATGGGATAGGATGGCATCCATGGGATGGGATGGGATGGGATGGGATGGGATGGGCAGGATTCTGTTTTCCACTAGGGAGGAAGGTATGGATCCATTGTCCTCCATTTCTGGGGTCCCAGCCTGCTAAAATTCCTTCTTCTCCTCGTTCCCTGCTCCCCATTTTCAGAGCCGTTTTCCAAGTCCTCCTGGAGAATTTCAGATGGAACTCCAGCACCAGGGCTGGGATTCTCCCACATTGATCCCTGATTCCCATTGTCCTCCAGGAGCAGGGCTGGACTCTCCCACACCCATCCCAGATTCCCATTTTTTCTACAATTTTTTCCTATCATGTTTTTCTCTAAAGGTCAGCAAAGCCCTTTGGAGAGGAAAGGCCAATGAAAGGGAAATGAGGGGAAATGAGCAGTAAATGGAGCAGGGAGAGGGATAAACCCCAAATCCCCTGTTTATTTATCCCAAATCCAGGATGGAGGAGCAGGAAAGGCAGCAAAGCCCTTTGGAGAGGAGGTCAAAGCAGGATCTCCCACCTTGATCCCTGATTCCCATTTTTTTCCATCAGCAGGGCTGGGATCTCCCACACCCATCCCTGATTCCCATTTTCCTCCCAAAAATTTGCCTCCGTGGCCACGCCCCCTCCTCTCCCTGTTGCCCCACCTCAACCCACACATTCCCAATTTTTTGGGAGCCTGGCAGGAGCTGTGCCATCCTTGCTCCTCACATCTCCCATCCCTTTGGATGCTGCAATTCCCGGGAAAACTGACGGCATTGGGGGATGGGGAGGGGAAAAGTCAAACCTTAATAAGACATTAAGACAACAGATTCATTAAAAAGTCGTTAATCCCTGTCAGGAGCAGCTTTAATTAACAAATGCCAGGAACTGCGGCACTGCCACCGCTCCTGTGACCACCTGAGTGCCGCTAATTAAATGCCAGTTAAAATTCCCCGGAATCTGGCAGCGCGTTTTCCGCCCGCTGCCAAGATTTTCTCCGCAGCCTCCGAGTTCACCTCGTTTGTCATTGTCCTCCCGGTGCTGGAGCACGGGGGTTCTTGGAAAACATTCCCAGCTTTCTCCTCCCCTTCCCAAGAAAGGCTGCTTCTCCACGTTTTTTTTTGCCAAATTTCAGTTTCTTCCTGGATTTTTGGAGCTGTGGGAGTGTTGGCTGTGCTGTTTTCCATGGAATGTCATCCTCCTGGTGCTGGGATAAGGTTTAGCAGGAGATGTCCCTGCTCGGGGGCTCAATGACCTCCCTTCCAAACCATTCCATGATTTTGGGAAGATTTTCTTCATCCAAGACTCCTTCAGCATCCACAGCCAGGAAAAATCCTCATTCCTCCTCCTGCCCAATGGGTGACAGCTCCGGTGGGACCCTCATTCCCTGAGGATGCTCCTTGGCCTTCCCAAAAATCCCTTGGGGAGGAAATGGGGTACATCTGCCCCACTGGGAATGTTGGGATTCCCTTCCCTTCCCTTCCCTTCCCTTCCCTTCCCTTCCCTTCCCTTCCCTTCCCTTCCCTTCCCTTCCCTTCCCTTCCCTTCCCTTCCCTTCCCTTCCCTTCCCTTCCCTTCCCTTCCCTTCCCTTCCCTTCCCTTCCCTTCCCTTCCCTTCCCTTCCCTTTTTTCCCCCCTTTTCCCCTTTTCTTCCTTTTTCCCTTTTCTGTTTTCCTTTCCCCCATTTTTTCCCTTTTCCCTTTTCCCTCCCCTTCCCCTCTTTTCCTCCTCTGAAAACATTCCCAGAATAAAGGGATTTTTTTTCTTTCCCCAATTCCAGCCTCCTCCCCACTTCCCGCCGACCTCTGTTGGCAAAATCAAACGGAATCGATTTTTCCACAGGGCTCCCGATTTCCCGGAGTCATTTTCCCTCGCCCTTTGATGTGTGACGATCCAAGGTGTCCCCGCAGCTGCACAAACTCCTCATCCATAAAATCCACGGCATTCCCACGCTGGGATTTACATAACGGGGACACTGGAGGCATCAAAAGGAATTGGAGATGAGGTTTAGGAGCAATTACGGATCCCGTGGAAAGGAGGGAGCGGGAAGGGGGGACGTGGCAAACACTGGGATGTTCTCAACTCTCTCGGTAGATTTCTCCTGTTTTACCCCAAAATTCCAGCTCCAGACACCCCAAAATGTCCCAGTTTTCCTTGGGAGTGGCAGCAGATGTGCAGGGACACATCTGGAAGGAGCATCCTGGAAGAATTCCTGGAATGTCACCAACCTGGCACAGGGGGCTGAGCCCCAAAGAGGGGACAGGACGCAGGGTGGTTCTTCCCGAGGGGATTTGCAGCTGGAAACAGCTGGAAGCGCCTGGGATGCTCCAGTGCTCCAGGAAGGGAATGAGGTGATGTTTAACCCAGAAATCAGAGGATCACTCCGTCAAGCTCCTCTGGAATTTGGGAAACGGGTTTGGAAAGCGTTCCCAGCATCCAGCACCAGGGCCGGATCCAAATCCATCCACACACCCAAATTATTCCCAACAAAGTCTGGATTCCATGGGCCAGATCCCACATTGGAAATCCAGGGCAGATTTGGGATCACAGGATCCCTGAGAGGGAAAATTCCCCATAAACCATCCTGAATTCCCTGTTTTTTGCTGCTCCAGAGGTGGAGCTGAGCCCCAGGGCTGGAATTTTAGGATTTCTCCTCTAGGATCAGAATTCCTGGACTCCCACACTCCTCTTCCTCACACCCCAACCCTCTTCCCACCCTCAAGGCTTTCCCTCAGCCTAAACAAACCCGGGGATAAATAATCCGAGGATTTGGAGATGCTCAATCACCATGGCAACCCTGCAGGCCTCCTCCTCTTCCTCCTCCTCCTCCTCCTCCTTTTCCAGCCAGGAGCATTCCCAACCTCCCACTGCCTGGCTGGGAACTGGGACAAACTGGGAGCAAAACCTCGTCCTGCCCAGTCTGAGCCTCATCAGCCCCCCCAGGATTTGCCAAAGCTGCGGAAAAACATTTCAGTGCCCCCCCAAAAAAAGCAGATCCCAGGATTTTTTCCCTTTTTTTTTTTTGGAAATTCCCATAATGAGCCATTCCCTGGTGAGCTGGGGCTGTGCCAGGATGGGAAGAGCAGAGCCAGGGAATGTGAGCGAGGAGAAATAAATGAATTTGGGGGTTTGTAAACAGAGTTTTAGCCTGGTTTAGTTGGGATTTATCCCTGTCCAGCCTCCAGCGAGGGTTTGTGAGGAGCCAGCAGGGCCTGGAACTCCGGGATCATGGGAAGGGCTGGGAAAAGGAGAGGGAGGGAGCTCCAAGAATGGGTTGGACTGGAAGGGGCCTAAAATTCCAGTTTTAGGATTTCCAACGATCCCATTCCATGGGCAGGGACATTTCCACCATCCCAGGATTTTCCAGGCTGGCCTTGGACACAGGAAGGGGCCTAAAATTCCAATTTTAGGATTTCCAATGATCCCATTCCATGGGCAGGGACATTTCCACCATCCCAGGTTTTTCCAGACTGGCCTTGGACAATCCCAGGGATGGATCAGCCCCGGATTCACTGGGAATTCCGTCCCAGCCTCTCTCCAGGCAGGAATTCCTTCCCAAATCCCATCCGGTTTGTGACACTCAGGTGTGTCCCCACAGCCAGGAGGGAGGGACGAGGTGGCTCCCGTTGCCATGGGAACGGTGGCACCGCCAGCGCGGGCTCTGCCGCCCACCCGGAATGTCCCCAGTGGGAAAAATGTCCCCGAGGGAAGGGAGGGAAAACAGGGCTGGGGTGAGGGGATCCCTGGGGCGGTGACAACACCGTGATGGTGACAGTGACACCTCATTGTCCTCTGTGACAGGGACACCCTCATGATGGTGACAGTGACACCCCACTGTCCTCTGTGACAGTGACACCCCTGTGATGGTGACAGTGACATCCCATTTTCCTCTGTGACAGTGACACCCCCGTTATCCTCTGTGATGGTGACACCCATGATGGTGACGGTGACACCCCCATGATGGTGACGGTGACACCTCATTGTCCTCTGTGACAGTGACACCCCACTGTCCTCTGTGACAGCGACACCCCCATGATGGTGACAGTGACACCCCCGTTATCCTCTGTGACAGTGACACCCGTGATGGTGACGGTGACACCCCCGTGATGGTGACAGTGACACCCAGCTGTCCTCTGTGACAGTGACACCCCACTGTCCCCTGTAATGGTGGCACCCCCGTGATGGTGACAGTGACACCTCATTGTCCTCTGTGACAGTGACATCCCCGTTATCCTCTGTGATGGTGACACCCGTGATGGTGACAGTGACACCCCCGTGATGGTGACAGTGACATCCCATTGTCCCCTGTGACAGTGACACCCCCGTGATGGTGACAGTGACATCCCCATGATGGTGACAGCGACACCCCTCTGTCCTCTGTGATAGTGGCAGCCCACTGTCCCCTGCAATGGTGACACCCCCGTGATGGTGACAGTGACATTCCCTTGTCCCCCATGATGGTGACAGTGACACCCAGCTGTCCCCTGTAATGGTGACACCCCCGTGATGGTGACAGTGACACCTCATTGTCCTCTGTGACAGTGACATCCCCATGATGGTGACAGTGACACCCCACTGTTCCTTGTAATGGTGACACCCCTGTGATGGTGACATCCCGTGGCCCCTGTGACACTACGCATTGTCCATTAAAAAATCCCCCACATTATCCATAAAAATCCCCATTTTATCCATTAAAAAATTCCATGGTATCCATTAAAAATTCCCCCCCCATTATCCATCAAAAATTCCCCCCCATTATCCATTAAAAACCCCCCTTGTTGTCCATAAAAAAACCTCAATATCCATTAAAAAAAATCCATGTTATCCATAAAAAAAGCCGTGTTATCCATAAATACCCCCATGTTATCCATAAAAAACCCTCATTATTAATAAAAAACCCATGTTATCCATTTAAAAAATCCCATGTTATCCATAAAAACCCCTTTTTTTCCATAAAAAATCCCATGTTATCCATCAAAAGCTCTCATTATCCATAAAAAGACCCCCTCATGTTATCCATTAAAAAATCCCCATGCTATCCATTAAAAAAATCCCATGTTATCCATAAGAAGCCACCCCATCCTATCCATTAAAAAATCCCATGTTCTCCATAAAAAACCCCATTAATGGGAGACCCTACCAGGTGTGTTCACCCTGGAATTTCCTCCCAAGGTGGGCCTGAAGATGTTTGGGAATGAGGAAAGGATAAATCCCGGCCCTGGCAGAGAGAGCTGCTCCCATCTGGGCTCTAATTCCAGTTTTTCCTGGTTTTTATGGGATCGGCGCTGATTTACGGGCAGCTTTTATGGCAGCCATAAAGCAGCCCCAAAAGGCAGGGAGTAAAGGGAGCAGAGGAACATTTCCCATTCCTGGATCATGGAAATTCCAGAGGATTCCAGGATGTCTCCATGGGGGAGGTGGGAATTTGGGGTGGCTGCTGTGATTTGGGATTGGGGTTAAAAATGGGATTTTGGAAAGGGGAAAAGGTGAGGAATTCTTGGGATGTGGGAAGGGAAAGGGACAGGATTTGGGAATTCATCTCCAGCTTGGGAAAGGGGACAGGATCCCATTCCCATCCCCGCCTCAGGGGTGACCTTGCCTCACCCCAAATTTATGGGAATTTAATTTGGGATGGGGGAGCTGAATTAAAAACGGGATTTGGGATGCCTGCAGGGTCCCTCCATCCATGGGGTTTCCCTGATCCAGAGGGGAATAAAAGGCGCTGGAGCCCTTTTGTTCATCGAGGTCTGGTAGAGCTGAGCTTGGCTGAGCCTGGCTTAACCCCCTAAATCCCGTGGTTCTCCAGGAAAATTCCTCAGTGCACTCCCCCAGGACCTCACCTCATGCCCTAAAGGACAAAATAACGGGAATGTCACAACCCCACAAGCGTGAGAGGGAAAAACCCACTCCAGACTCCAAGATTTTATTTTTTCCTGGTTTTAAGGAACATTTTTAACCCTTTCCCAGGGAATATTCCTCAGGTGGATCCCGGAGCCGGCCGGGGGAGAAGCGCTGGCGCAGCAGGGAGGATAAATCAGAGCCATCTCGGCTGCAATCCCACGCAATTAAAACCTGGATCGGGATGTGCTCGGCAGCCTGAGGAGCATCTCGGGAGCCTCGGGAATTACTCAGCCTCTGCAGCAGCGCGGCAGGAGCGGGGCGAGGCCGGACGGGGCACGGGCAGGGCTCCGGGGCACCTGGGAGAGGCTGCTCCATCCCCCGGAATGCCTGGAGCAGCCAAAACCCACCTGGAGCATTCGAAATCCACCTGGAAGGGCTTTTCCAGGAGCTCCACAGAGCCTTCCATAGGAATTTGGGATATTTCAAAGGGCATTTCCCTGCCAGCCCCACAGCACAGGGGGCTGCAAACCAACCCCTGCTCCAGGGCATGGGCACAAAATCCACGTGGAAGGGTTTTCCCAGCCCACCAAACCCACCTGGAAGGGCTTTTCCAGGAGTTCCACAGGGATTTGGGAAATTCCAAGGGGCATTTCCCTACCAGCCCCACAGCGCAGGGGGCTGCAAACCAACCCAACCCCTGCTCCAGGTGCCCGCAGCCCTGGCAGCGGGAACGGGCACAAAATCCCCCTGGAAAGGCTTTCCCAGCCCTCCAAATCCACATGAAAGGGCTTTTCCAGGAGTTCCACAGGGATTTGGGAAATTCCAAGGGGCATTTCCCTACCAGCCCCACAGCACAGGGGGCTGCAAAACAACCCAACCCCTGCTCCAGGGCATGGGCGCAAAATCCCCCTGGAAATGCTTTCCCAGCTCTCCAAATCCACCTGAAAGGGCTTTCCCAGCCCTCCAAACCCACTTGGAAGGGCTTTTCCAGGAGTTCCACAGGGATTTGGGAAATTCCAGGAGGCATTTCCCTGCCCGCCCTACAGTACAGGGGGCTGCAAACCAACCAAACCCCTGCTCCAGGTGCCCCCAGCCCTGGCAGCGGGAACGGGCACAAAATGCCCCTGGAAAGGTTTTCCCAGCCCTCCAAATCCACCTGGAAGGGTTTTCCAGGAGTTCCACAGGGATTTGGGAAATTCCAAGGGGCATTTCCCTGCCCGCCCTACAGTACAGGGGGCTGCAAACCAACCCAAACCCTTCTCCAGGGCATGGGCACAAAATCCCCCAGGAAAGGTTTTCCCGGCTCTCCAAATCCACATGAAAGGGTTTTCCCAGCCCTCCAAATCCACCTGGAAGGGTTTTCCCAGCCCTCCAAACCCACCTGGAAGGGCTTTTCCAGGAGTTCCACAGGGATTTGGGAAATTCCAAGGGGCATTTCCCTACCAGCCCCACAGCACAGGGGGCTGCAAACCAGCCCCTTCTCCAGGGCATGGGCACAAAATCCCCCTGGAAAGGGCTTTCCCAGCTCTCCAAATCCACATGGAAGGGCTTTCCCAGCCCACCCGGAGCTCCTCAGCAGTTTCCACAGGATGCTAACGGGATCTGGAAAAAATAAATGAGAATTTCCTCCCATGACCCAGCTCCGATTTTTCCTTTTGCTGTTGGACAATCCTGGAGGGGCCGGTGCAGCGGAGCCCCCCCGACCCCGGGGACGCTCCAAAGCAAAGCCCGGCTTTCGTGAGGCCAAAGCCGAGCCCAGCTCGCGTTAGGCGCCTGCGGAAGGGCTCTGCCGAGGGGGGCGGGCAGGGACTCGATGCCATTGAAGCGCTGCCAATTAAATCAGGTCACTCCGAGCGCTCTGCGAGCTCCGCTCGGCGTGTGCGCGGCCCCGCTCCAGCCCTGATCCAGACCCCAGCCCTGCTCCAGACTCAAATTCCAGCCCCAAATTCCAACCCTGCTCCAGCCCCAAATTCCAACCCTGCTCCAGACCCAAATTCCAGCCCCGAGTTCCAACCCTGACCCAGCCGCCAGCCCCGCTCCCACCCCAAATTCCAACCCTGATCCAGCCGCCAGCCCCGAATTCCAGCCCCGAGCTCCAGCCCCGAGTTCCAGCTCTGATCCAGCCCCGAGTTCCAGTTCTGATCCAGCCCCCAGCCCCACTCAGCCCCGAATTCCAGCCCCAAATTCCAGCCCTGATCCAGCCCCCAGCCCCACTCAGCCCCGAATTCCAGCCCCGAGCTCCAGCCCCGAGTTCCAGTTCTGATCCAGCCCCCAGCCCCACTCAGCCCCAAATTCCAGCCCCGAGCTCCAGCCCCGAGCTCCAGCCCTGATCCAGCCCCAAATTCCAACCCTGATCCAGCCCCAAATTCCAGTCCTGAGCTCCAGCCCCGAGTTCCAACCCTGATCCAGACCCCAACCCAGCTTCAGCCTCGCTCCAGCCCCGAATTCCTATCCTGATCAAACCCCCAGCCCTGCTCCAGCCTCGAATTCCAGCCCTGAGCTCCAGCCCCGAGTTCCAATCCTGATCCAGCCCCCAGCCCCACTCCAGACCCAAATTCCGAGTTCCAGCCCTGATTCAGCCCCAGCCCCGAGCTCCGGCCCCGTTCCTGTCCCAGCCCCGTTCCAGTCCCACTCCAGCCCCAAATTCCAGCCCCGAGTTCCAACCCTAATCCAGCCCCCAACCCCTCTCCAGCCCCGGGCTGGAGCCAAGCCCCGGCTCCGCTCTCCAAACCGAGCATGGAACGGGCACTCGATGGCCGCTGTCACCTCCCCGCTCCCGGGGCCCTCTGTCCCTCCCCGGGGCTGGGAAAGGCTTTTCTGGGATGCAAAAATAAATCTGGGGGTGCTCTGCTGCCCGCACCCCAAATCCTGCCCTTGTCCCAGCCCCACAGCTGCCGGTGGCAGGTCCTTGTCCCCGTGTCACGGTGGGTGGGGTCTGTGTCACCCCTCTGGGTAACACAGCTGGGGTGACAAGGGCAAAATGCAGATTTTCCCCAGTTTTTTCCCAAGGTTAAGATTTCCCTGAAAATCGCTTTTTGGGGAAAACGAGCCCGTGGCAGCGCGCCCTGCTTGGGGACAGAGCCGGGGAACCTGCGGGGTGGCCGCGCTGTCCCCTCGAGGAGGGACAAGGGGCTGGCGGGGTCATCTTTGGAAACGCCGAGAAATCTCGGTGGGCAGGAGGAGATTTGGGACACAAATCCCAAATCTGGGACACAAATCCCAAATCCACCGAGTGTCCCCTTTCCCTCGCACCCACCCCCTCAAACCCCGGAGCTGGGCGACCCCCGTGTGCGGGGATGCGGGCGGCGGTGGCGCAGCGGGAGCGCTGCGGATGCCGAGGGCCGGCTGAGCATCCTCGGGAGAGCCTTCATCCCTCGGCATCATCCCTCGGGAGAGCCTTCATCCCTCGGCATCATCCCCCGGGAGAGGCCGGAGCCGCAGGGGTTAAGGCAGGAGCTGCCTGGGGTGGGTGGCACGCCGTGGCGACAAGGCTGGAGTGAGGAGGAGGAGGAGGAGGAGGATTGGGGAGGGAGGGGAGAAGGAGGAGAGGGAGGAGGAGGAGGAGGAGGGGGAGCGGGGACTGTGCGGCTGCGAAGGCGCCGGGCGAGCGGAGGGTGAGGAGCTCTCCCCGCCGCCTCCAGCCCCGAGGGTCAGCGCGGCCGGAGGGTCCTGCTGGCCCTGTCGCCGTCCTCAGCGACAAGGACAGACCCCGCCAGCGGTGACAGCTCCGCAGCCAGCCGGCCTTTTGTCTGCCAGATGTGCGGGCAGCTGTGGCGGGGGCTGGCAGGCGGTGACAGCGGCGCCGGGGGACGGGGACAGGCTCGGAGGGTGAGTTGGGGGCCACCGCTGTGGTTTGGGGGTTTTGGGGCCGGGGGTGACTTTGGGGGGGCTCCTGCGCTCTGCAGCAGCGAGCCGGCGCCTCCAGCTCTCGCTCGGGGTTGTTTTTTTGCCATTTCAGAGCTTTGCTTTCCCTGCTCGATGCTGGGTTTGAGGAGAAATGGTGCGTTTGGAAATAAACGGGGTGGGGGAAAAAAAAAAGAAAAAAACAGGGAATGGATGGAGAGCGGCGCTCCGGGAGGGGATGAAGGGACGGCAGGAAGGCAGGGATGGCTCCCAGGTACCGCGGGGTGGGAGCTGCATTCCCGCTCCTGGAAACTCCTCCGGGATCCGGCGGATCCTCGGCCCGGCGCGGGCGGTGAGGCGGCGGGGCCGGGGGTGATGCGCTGGTCACGGAGCCGCCGGCGGGGCCGGGATCCAGGGATGCTGCCAGGATGCGATCCGGGCGGGAGCGGCGCTTCCCGGGCGTTAACCCCTCGGTGCCCGAGCGACGCGGAAAATGTGCCGGGAGGGACGTTGGGGGTGAAAGAGAGGAACAACGCGGTCCTTGGGGCTCCTGGCGAACCCTCCTCCATCTGGGGACAGCCGGTGATGGCAAAGGACGCGTCGGGAACAGTCATTTTGGTGTCATTTTGGTGTCATTTTAATGTCATTTTCCTGCTTTCTGTGCCGGTGCCGTGTTTACCTTCCCCCGCTGCCCAGCCCTGCCCCTCCCTGCCGCGGCTGCACCCGCCCGCAGTGCCCGGGTCCCTGTGCCAGCGCCCAGCCCTGCCGGGGTCCCTGTGCCAGCCCTGCCCGGGGCCGTGCCCAGCCCAGCCCTGCCGGGGTCCCTGTGCCAGCCCTGCCCGGGTCCCTGTGCCAGCGCCCAGCCCTGCCCGGGGTCCCTGTGCCAGCCCTGCCCGGGTCCCTGTGCCAGCGCCCAGCCCTGCCGGGGTCCCTGTGCCAGCCCTGCCCGGGGCCGTGCCCAGCCCAGCCCTGCCCGGGTCCCTGTGCCAGCCCTGCCGGGGTCCCTGTGCCAGCCCTGCCCGGGGCCGTGCCCAGCCCAGCCCTGCCGGGGTCCCTGTGCCAGCCCTGCCCGGAGAGCCCCGGGCTGATCCCCGGGAGCCGCTCCAGGAAAGGGCTCGGGGCCGGCAGGGACCCCGCGCTCCGTGTGTGGCTGATCCAGCTCTGCCCTCGCCTCTCCCGGCGCTCAGCCCGGCCCGGGTTTCTCCCGGAGCCTGGAGAAAGGGATTGGAGCGCCCTGGAGGAGCGGGAGAAGCCCTGGACACGCAGGGCCGGAGCCGCCGGGAGCGGCGTTCCCGGGGATGCTGTGGCTGGAGCTGCAGGTGGGCGCTGCCGTCGGGATCCGCTCCCTCCAGCCGGGATGTGCCGGGGCTGTGGCAGCTCCGGAGGGACGCGCGGGTGTCACCTCTGTCCCCTCCGGTGTCCCCTGTGTGTCCCCTCCTGTGTCCCCTCCCTGTCCCCTGTGTGTCCCCTCCCTGTCCCCTCCGCGCTGGTGCCAAGCCAGGTCCCAGCCCTGCCTTTCCCGGGCAGAGCCCCTGGAGAAGCCGGGGTGGGAATGGCTCATCCCGGCCTCCCTCATCCCGAGCCTGCGGTGGCTCCGGACGCGATTCCCCGTCCTGGGGATTGTCCTGGGATGTCGCTCAGGTCACTCCAGGGACACGGGGCAGCATCTCCCGGCTCCAGCCCTGGCTCGCTGTGCCGGAGGATCCCGATCCCGCCCTGCTGAGGCTTTTCCTGGCGTTCCCGGCTCTCTGTGTCCCCTCTGAGGGCAGCAGGAGTGGCTTTGTCACCTGCTGGCACCGCTGGAAGTGGCAGAGCAGGATCGGGATCTGAGGGCTCTGCTCCTCGGCCACTCCCAACCCTTTTCTTTGGCTGGGATCTCCCTTCCCATTCCCAACCCTTTTATTTGGCTGGGATCTCCCTTCCCATTCCCAACCCTTTTATTTGGCTGGGATCTCCCTTCCCACTCCCAACCCTTTTATTTAGATGGGATCTCCCTTCCCATTCCCAACCCTTTTCTTTGGAAGGGATCTCCCTTTCCAATCCCAACCTTTCTCTTTGGCTGGCATCTCTCTTCTCATTCCCATTCCCATTCCCATTCCCATTCCCATTCCCATTCCCATTCCCATTCCCATTCCCATTCCCAGTCCTTCCCTTCCCTTTGGATGGGATCTCTCTTCTCATCCCAGAGGAAAATCGGGAGCTGAGCCCAGAGCCCTGGCAGAGCCCTTGGGATCCCTCTGGCACAGGGAAAAGGGCCGGGAATTCTGCAGGATCCCAATCCAAGCCCATCCCAACCCCATCCAAGCCCATCCCGACCCCAATCCAAGCCCATCCCGACCCCATCCAAGCCCATCCCGACCCCAATCCAAGCCCATCCCGACCCCATCCAGCCTCAGCGGGGCTGCAGGAATTCCCTTTTCCCAAAACCGCCGGTATTGAGCTGGAATCGCCCCCTCGGGGGTTCAGAGGAGTCGTTCCCATTCCCATTCCCATGGAATCTCGGATTCCCGCGGAATTCCGATGTCAATTCCAGAGCCCTCCCGCCGCCCTGCCCAGCCACGGCTCCTTCTCCTGAAGCCCAGGGATCATCTCACTCCTGCTTTCAGCTGGAAAAACACTTCCCTGCCGTTCTGGGATGTGATCCTGGATTTCCTGGCTAGGACAGGGATCGGGGGGATGCTGGGAATGCCCAGAGCCGGTGCAGGGGAGGTTGGGAATTCCACCCCAAACACGAGGCTCTGCCCCTTCATTCCCAAATTTCCTCCTGGATCACCCTGGTCATTCATTAACGCCTCTTCCCTTCCCTGGGAGATTCCATGGAATGACATTCCCGATGTCCCAAAAGGACACAAAAATTCATCACCACCCTCTCTTTTGTTCCCAAATCCCTTTTCCAGGACATGAAGGAGCTGTTCCTGCTGTTCCAAATCCCAAGGTTCCAGCCCCTGGAATGAGGGCTGCCATCTCTCCCTCCCCCATGATTTTATGGGATTATTCCCAAGGGAATAATTCCCAGCTTGGAAAGGAGAATCCCAATCCCAGCTTCTGCTTCCCACCAGGGCACCGGGATAAGCAGGAAAATGGGATGAGTCCAAAATTCCTGAAATTTAGGGGAGTTCCCTGTGGATAAAACCCCGCACTGGGATTTTGGGGTGGAATTTTGGGATCGGGATCGCCGCTCCTGAGTCGGGGGATAAACCTGGATAAACCTGGAAATTTCCAGCATCCATTTATCCAGGACTCAGGCAGCCTCTGGAATTCCCAGCAGCATTCCGGGCCATCCATTTATTTATGGAAGGCTTTGGAAAATGCGGATCCAGCAGCTGAATTTTAGGATTTTTTTTGGGAAAATCACCACCTGTCCCCTCTCCATCCAGCCAGGACTTGTTGGGGATCATTCCCATGAAAATTCCCACAGATTCCCTTCCAAATGCTGGCAGTGGGAGCTGTTTGCAAACACTCGGGAAAAGCAGGAATTGTGCGGCGGCTCCGTTTGGAGCGCGATCCCGGGGAACAAATAAAAATGGGAAAAATTGGGATCCGTTCCCAGACAATTCACAAAGGCCTTAATTGGGACTGAAGTCTGGGGCTCCTCTCACCCAGACTGGATCCATAAATTATTCGGGAATAAATTATTTGGGATAAATTATTCGGGATGGGTTATTCACCAGCTCTGCTTGGAATTAAGGCCGGGTTTTCCCCTCCAGGAATGATCCTGGATTTTCCTGAGCCTCTCCAGGCTCCAGAGCCTCCCAATCTCTGTTAAAAATCCCATTTTTAGTGGAATTTATAACAATCCTAACAAAAATAATCAATCCCAGGTGAAATTTGAGGATTGGTGCTTTGTTCTTCCCAGTGGCTGAAAAAGGAGAATCCAGACTGGGAAAAAAATTGGGTTTTTTGGGGAAGAGAGAGGCTTTAATAAGGAATTTTAAATGAGGAATTTGGAATCAGCAGGAAAAGGGGTTTTGCATCTCAGCCATCTTTTCCCAAAGGATCAGAGCAGCCAGCTCCAGATCTTTTTTAGGAAGGAAAAGCAGCAGCTTTGCTTCCCTGATTCCCAGCAGGACCTTTGGGAATAACAACGGGGGAAAAGCATTAAAAATACAAATTCTACCTGGAAAAAAAAAAAAGGGGGATTTTTCCAATTTATGATCCTTGAAAAAAATGCAATTTGGTTTGTGCCATGAGAAGCTTTTCCAAAGCTTTTCCATCGTTTGGTTGTCGACCTTTCCAGGATGATCCTTAAATTTCAAGGAATATTTTGGCTGCTCCAAGCGGCGTTTGACGCCTCATCCAAGCCTCTCCCTCGCCTTGAAATCCCAAAAAAAAAGAAAAAATGGAAATGGGGTGAAAGCTTTGATCCCAATTTGCAAATTGCTGCAGAGTGGAGTTTTTTCCCGGGAATGTTTGGATTCCTATGGAAAATTTTGAGCTTGGTCCCGTTTCTGAGTCACTTTTCCCAACTCCCACGAGCTCCCGGGATTGGTTGTCCCAATCCTGGCTCTGGGGAGCTCCGGCATTCCTGAATTCCTGGAGTTTGGTGGGATTCATCCCTCTGGAAGCAGCCAGGGTCAGTCCTTCAGAATTCCAGGTCCCTGAATTTCCATCCACGCTGGAATTCCCTTTCCATGGAATTCTTGTTTAAAAAAAAAAAAAAAAAAAAAAAAAAAAAAAGGGATTTCCGGGGCATTTTCCAGCTGTTTTTATGGCTCTTTAATAATTCCTTGGCTCCTTTTTTTTCCCCAGTAAAATCCTCTTGGGCAGGGTTGTCCTCCCTGGCTTGGCCATGGATTTTCCCAATTTTCCTGGAATTCCCAAAAAGCTGAAAAGATGGGAGAGCGGGAATTTCTCCTGCTGTGCTCACACTCGTGTTGGGAAATGGATTTGGGACATGGACTTGGGAAATGGATTGGGAGATGGATTTGGGAAATGGGTTTGGAAATGGATTTGGGAAATGGATTTGGGGAATGGATTTGGGAGATGGATTTGGGAAATGGTTTTGGGAATGGATTTGGGGAATGGATTTGGGAGATGGATTTGGGGAATGGATTTGGGAAATGGGTTTGGGAATGGATTTGGGAGATGGATTTGGGAAATGGGTTTGGGAAATGGGTTTGGAAATGGATTTGGGGAATGGATTTGGGAGATGGATTTGGGAAATGGATTTGGGAGAGGGATTTGGGAGATGGATTTGGGGAATGGATTTGGGAAATGGGTTTGGAAATGGATTTGGGGAATGGATTTGGGAGATGGATTTGGGAAATGGGTTTGGAAATGGATTTGGGAATGGATTTGGGAGATGGATTTGGAAATGGATTTGAGAAATGGTTTTGGGAGATGGATTTGGTTCCATCAGCAGCCCTCGAGGTCTCTTGGGACAGGGATCAGTTTTTCCTGCTGCATTTTCCAGGTTTTCCCATTTCCTGCTGCAGAACCCCTGGAAACGGAGGGATTTTTCCATGGGAATGAGGGGGATGAGCAGCTGGGATGTTCCTTGGCTCTCCAAATCTTTTCCTTCCTGCTCCAGAGCCATTCCAGCTCCAGCGGTGTTTGAGCTCATCCCAGTTTTTCCCCCATGGATAAATCCCCTTTTCCCTCCTCTCCCAGCTCTCAGCGGGACGATTTCATCCCAGACAAGCTGGAAACGGAATTTACCGGGAATCAGGGCGGGATTTTCCACCCGGTGGGCGCAGCATCCACATCCCGCTGGAAAATCCCTCTCGGGGAGCGCCGGGAGCGGCTCAGCCCCCGAAATTCCATAAAAGCAGCGCGGCTCCATCCATTCCCGGCTCCCCGAGCCTTTCCAGGGGGATTCGCCTCCATCCCACGGATCCGCTCCGCGCCCGCGGAGGGGGCGAGGCGGCCCCGCAGCCGCGCCTGCCAGTTGCCATGGCAACCGGAGGTTTTCCTTAGGATTCCTAATGACTCCTTGGCATCCGCGGCTTCTCCCGGGGATGCTGGGGGTTGTTCCCTTTCCTTGGCGGGGCTGGATCCGCTGGAAAAGCCTGGATTTGATCTTTTCCCAGATTTTTTTATTTTTTTTTTTACTGCTGGAGCTCCCCTCCTTTCCACCCCGACCTGCAGCCAGCGATTCCAGACTTGGAATTTGTTGGGAATTGGGAGCTGGGGCACCTTGGGTTGTCCCCTGGCAGCAGGACCTCGTGTCGTTGTGGAATTCCAGAGTCCTGATGGAATTCTAGAATCCTTGTGGAATTCCAGAGTCTTTGCGGAATTCCAGAATCCTGATAAGAATTCCAAAGTCCTAGTGGAATTCCAAAGTCCTGATGGAATTCCAGAGTCCTGATAAGAATCCCAGAGTCCTTGGGGAATTTCAAAGTCCTGATGGAATTCTAGAATCCTTGTGGAATTCTAGAATCCTTGTGGAAATCCAGAATCTTGACGGAATTCCAGAATCCTGATAAAAATTCCAGAGTCCTGATGGAATTCCAGAATCCTGATGGAATTCTAGAATCCCTGTGGAATTCCAGAGTCCTGATGGAATTCCAGAATGCTTGTGGAATTCCAGAGTCTTTGCGGAATTCCAGAATCCTGATAAGAATTCCAAAGTCCTAGTGGAATTCCAAAGTCCTGATGGAATTCCAGAGTCCTGATAAGAATTCCAGAGTCCTTGGGGAATTTCAAAGTCCTGATGGAATTCTAGAATCCTTGTGGAAATCCAGAATCTTGACGGAATTCCAGAATCCTGATGGAATTCTAGAACCCCTGTGGAATTCCAGAATCCTGATGGAATTCTAGAATCCTTGTGGAATTCCAGAATCCTGATGGAATTCCAGAATCCTTGTGGAATTCCAGAGTCTTTGTGCAATTCCAGAGTCTTTGTGCAATTGTAGAATCCTTGTGGAATTCCAGAATCCTGATGGAATTCCAGAGTCTTTGTGGAATTCCAGAATCCTGATAAGAATTCCAGAGTCCTAGTGGAATTCTAGAATCCTGATGGAATTCTAGAATCCCTGTGGAATTCCAAAGTCCTGATGGAATTCCAGAGTCCTGATAAGAATTCCAAAGTCCTAGTGGAATTCCAGAATCCTAATGGAATTCCAGAGTCCTTGTGGAATTCCAGAATTGTTGTGGAATTCCAGAGTCTTTGTGGAATTCCAGAGTCCTGATGGAATTCCAGAATCCTTGTGGAATTCCAGAGTCCTGATGGAATTTCAGAATTGTTGTGGAATTCCAGAGTCTTTGTGGAATTCCAGAGTCCTGATGGAATTCCAGAGTCCTAGTGGAATTCTAGCATCCTTGTGGAATTCCAGAGTCTTTGTGGAATTCCAGAGTCTTTGTGCAATTCTAGAATCCTTGTGGAATTCCAGAATCCTGATGGAATTCCAGAATCCTGATGGAATTCCAGAGTCCTATCGGAATTCCAGAGTCCTTGTGGAATTCCAAAGTCCTGATGGAATTCTAGAATCCTTGTGGAATTCCAGAGTCTTTGTGGAATTCCAGAATCCTGATAAGAATTCCAGAATCCTAGTGGAATTCCAGAGTCCTGGTGGAATTCCAGAGTCCTGATGGAATTCCAGAGTCTTTGTGGAATTCCAGAATCCTTGTGGAATTCCAGAGTCTCTGTGCAATTCCAGAGTCTTTGTGCAATTCTAGAATCCTTGTGGAATTCCAGAGTCTTTGTGGAATTCCAGAGTCCTTGTGGAATTCCAGAGTCCTGAGGGAATTCCAAAGTCCTGATGGAATTCCAGAATCCTGATAAAAATTCCAGAGTCCTAGTGGAATTCTAGAATCCTTGTGGAATTCCAGAGTCCTGATGGAATTTCAGAATCGTTGTGGAATTCCAGAGTCTTTGTGGAATTCCAGAATCCTTGTGGAATTCCAGAGTCCTGACATTCCCTGGAACTCAAACCCTTTGGCATTCCCTGGAGCTCAAATCCTTAGACATTCCCAGGAATTCAAACCCTTTGGCATTCCCTGGAGCTCAAATCCTTTGACATTCCCAGGAACTCAAACCCTTTGACATTCCCAGGAACTCAAATCCTTAGACATTCCCAGGAATTCAAACCCTTTGACATTCCCAGGAATTCAAATCCTTTGACATTCCCAGGAATTCAAATCCTTTGGCATTCCCAGGAATTCAAATCCTTTGACATTCCCAGACATTCCTGTCCTTGGAGGGGGAAGGGAAAAGGGGGAGGTTTGGGGGGAGCTGCTCTGCAAACGAGGCGGCGTTAATGAGGAATTAATTAATTATCGATCGCTCCCCATCCGCTGGGAAGGTCACAGGGAATGACACAGCTGTGCCCTGCTTGGAGCAGCGCTCCAAAATTCCAAATTTATGGAATTCTGGGGGGGCTGAGCCCTTCCCTGGGCTCCTACAGAGGGATTTTCCAGCGGATCCTGAGCATTCCCACTGCACCCACGGGATGGAAAAGCCCGGCCTGATCCTGGCAAAATCCCACAGCTCCTTTAGGGAATGGGATGGGATGGGATGGGATGGGATGGGATGGGATGGGATGGGATGGGATGGGATGGGATGGGATGGAATGGGATCCATGGGATGGGATCCATGGGATGGGATGGGATGGGATGGGATGGGATGGAATGGGATCCATGGGATGGGATGGGATCCATAGGATGGGATCCATGGGATGGGATGGGACGGGATGGGATCCATGGGATGGGATGGGATCCATGGAATGGGATGGGATGGGATCCATGGGATGGGATCAATGGGATGGGATGGGATCCATGGGATGGGATGGGATGGGATGGGATGGGATGGGATGGGATGGGATGGGATGGGATGGGATGGGATGGAATGGGATCCATGGGATGGGATCCATGGGATGGGATGGGATGGGATGGGATGGGATGGAATGGGATCCATGGGATGGGATGGGATCCATAGGATGGGATCCATGGGATGGGATGGGACGGGATGGGATCCATGGGATGGGATGGGATCCATGGAATGGGATCCATGGGATGGGGCAGGATGGGATGGGATCCATGGGATGGAATGGAATGGGATGGGATGGGATCCATGGGATGGGATGGGATCCATGGGATGGGATGGGATGGGATGGGATGGGATGGGATGGGATGGGATGGGATGGGATGGGATGGGATGGGATGGGATGGGATGGGATGGGATCCATGGGATGGGATGGGATCCATAGGATGGGATGGGATGGGATGGGATCCATGGGATGGGATGGGATGGGATGGGATGGGATGGGATCCATGGGATGGGATGGGATGGGATCCATGGGATGGGATGGGATGGGATGGGATCCATAGGATGGAATGGGATGGGATGGGATGGGATCCATGGGATGGGATGGAATGGGATGGGATGGGATGGGATCCATGGGATGGGATGGGATGGGATGGGATGGGATGGGATCCATGGGATGGGATGGGATGGGATGGGATGGGATCCATGGGATGGGATCCATGGGTTCCATGGGATGGGGCAGGAATGCTGGGGGCTCCCAGCTCCCCACAGTTCCCAGTGCAGGGATTGGAGCAGCGCTGATCACAGAATTCCCCAAAATCCGGAAGCCAATTCCACTTGGAAGCTTTCCCTGGAACCCTGAGCGACGGCTCCCAGAGGCTGAAGGGCTCCAAATTATCCCTCGGGAAGGAGATCCAGGGGATGGCTCAGGAAAATCCAGACAGGAACAGCCGGGAAGGGCGCGGGGCAGGAGGGGAATATTTGGGATATTCTGGGAATGCACCTGTGACCTCCCTGCCTGGATAGGAAGGGGCTGGATGGGGAAATTCCATGGAATTCTGTGTGGGAGGAAATACGAGATAAGTCTCTGCAAATCACAAAAAAAAAAAAAAAAAAGAGGTGTCAGGGTGATAAATACCCAAAAATCACCTTTTTCCTCTTTCCCCACCTCCTTTCTTCCTGGAATGTTCTTATTTGCCGTTGGAAATGTGGGATTTGGGAGCGGGGATCCGCAGGAACAGCCGGAATTCAGCTCCTGCTGCAGCCCCGGAGCCGCTGCCAGGAGCTGGAGCTGCTCCCAAAAACGCAGAGAGCTGCAGCCAACGCGGCTCAGGGAGGGTGAAAAACCGGGATTTTCCACAGGGAAGGACAATCCAGCTGAAATTCCACCTCCAGGGGCAGGGCTCAGCCTTGGCTTTGTCCCCCCATGGAATTTGGGCAATTCCAAATGATCCAGGTTAACACCACGGCCTGAGGATCAGGGATAAAATGAGGTTGTCCCGGGGCTGAAAATCATGGATTTGAGGATTTCTGGTTGAAAATCATGGATTTGAGGCTTTCTGGATGAAAATAATGGATTTGAGGCTTTCTGGTTGAAAATCATGGATTTGAGGCTTGTCTGAAAATCACAGTTTTGAGGCTTCTTGTCTGAAAATAATGGATTTGAGGCTTCTTGTCTAAAAATCATGGATTTGAGGCTTTTTGGCTGAAAACCATGGATTTGAGGCTTGTCTGAAAATCATAGTTTTGAGGTTTCTTGTTTGAAAATAATGGAATTGAGGCTTTCTGGTTGAAAATCAGGAAAATCCTCCTGGTTGAAAATCATGGATTTGAGGCTTCTTGGTTGAAAATCAGGAAAATCCTCCTGGTTGAAAATCATGGAATTGAGGCTTCTTGTCTGAAAATCATGGATTTGAGGATTTCTGGTTGAAAATTATGGATTTGAGACTTCCTGGTTGAAAATCATGGATTTGAAGCTTCTGGGTTGAAAATCAGGAAAATCTTCCTGGTTGAAAATCATGGATTTGAGGCTTCTTGTCTGAAAATCCCTGGGGATTTATGAACTTTTGGAAAGGCCAAACTCCAAAAGCGGAATTTTGGAGAAGGGACCCCCCCAGCCCAGGGACCTGAGCATCTCCCAAGCTCCCTTGGGATGAGATAACCCCTGGATTATCTCATATCAAAGATTTCTCCCTGCCCCGTGTTGGGAAAACCGGGATAAAATCCAATTATGGGCAAAACCAGGGGAGCTGGGGAGGTTTTTCCTGGAAAACCAGGGTTGGAACCAGGCGCCTTTCCCAGGATTTTCCCCCCTCAGCAGGGATCACTCGCTGCTAAAGCTCTTCCTTTTCTCCCAGTTTGTTCTTTTCCATGAATTTTGGTCCCCAAATCCCAAATTTTTTCCACAAGTTCCCATCCCGCAGCTCACACAAACCCCTGGATTATCTCATATCAAAGATTTCTCCCTGCAACCCTGCCCTGTGCTGGGAAAAATGGGATAAAATCCAATTATGGGCAAAACCAGGGGAGCTGGGGAGGTTTTCCCTGGAAAACCAGGGTTGGAACCAGGCGCCTTTCCCAGGATTTTCCCCCTCAGCAGGGATCACTTGCTGCTAAAGCTCTTCCTTTTCTCCCAGTTTGTTCCTTTCCATGAATTTTGATCCCAACTATTCCCAAATCCCAAATTTTTCCACAAGTTCCCACCCCGTGACTCGCACAAACTCCTGGATTATCTCATATCAAAGATTTCTCCCTGCCCCATGTTGGGAAAAATGGGATAAAATCCAATTATGGGCAAAACCAGCGGAGCTGGGGAGGTTTTCCCTGGAAAACCAGGGTTGGAACCAGGCGCCTTTCCCAGGATTTTCCCCCCTCAGCAGGGATCACTCGCTGCTAAAGCTCTTCCTTTTCTCCCAGTTTGTTCTTTTCCATGAATTTTGGTCCCCAAATCCCAAATTTTTCCACAAGTTCTCATCCTGTGACTCGCACAAACTCCTGGATTATCTCATATCAAAGATTTCTCCCTGCCCCGGAGGGCAGGGAGAAAAAAATTTAATAAATAAATTTATTGGAATAAATAAATTTAATACATTTAATAAATTAAATTTAATAAATTTCTTGGAATAAATTTATTCCAATTTATTTATTGGAATAAAATCCAATTATGGGCAAAACCAGCGGAGCTGGGGAGCTTTTCCCTGGAAAACCAGGTGCCTTCTCCAGCGTTTCCTTCACACCTCAAAGAAAACAAATAAAACTCCTCCAAATTCCTTCGTAATATTTTTTTTTTTTTATGGAGAAAAGATTGGAGGGATATTCGACTTTTACAGACCCGCAAAGGCCGGAGAACTCAAAAGGAAAGGCGTGGATGCATCAGAGGGAAGCGGGAATCGATGGATCCATCCTTTCCTTTCACGCTGGTTCTGCAGCGGGGAAGGAGGGAAAAGAGCAGGGATCGATCCGGGAGGAGCTGATGTGGAATAAATGGAATAAACTCGGCTCTAAAGGAGCCCTTTGCAGGGAGAGCACGGCGGGGATAAAACTGAAACTTCGCTTTTTCCCACTCTTTTAATGTTTTTTTTGGTTGTTTTTTTGCCTGCTGGGTGAGAGGCTTTTAAGGGAAGAAAAGGTTGGATTGGGGTCGGGAGAGCTGGAGGAAATAATGGAATCAAAGGCTGGGCTGGGTTCAAAGCTATCCCAGATCCCCCAGAGCATTCCTGATGTTTGAGGGATGTTTCTCCCTAAGGAATATCCCATTGGAGGACTCCAAATGGGGCTGGAGCTGCTGCATGGGGGATTTGGAGCAGGGAGAAAAGCCCACAGGAAGATTATTCCCATTTTTTTCCCAATTATTCCCATGGAAAATTATTCCCAACTCTTGCAGCTCTGGCTCTGCTCAGCCACAGATCCAGGGGGGTCCTGGGCTGATTCCATGGGATAATTCCACCCAGATTCTCTGGGATGAGAGGGCACAGAAAATGCCATGGATATAAAATGGAATTTATGGGTTTGATTCGGGGATCCTGGGAAGATTCCATGGGATAATTCCACCCAGATTTTCTGGGATGGAAGGGCACAGTTCAATCACGGATATTAAGTGGAATTCATGGATTTGATTTGGGAAAATTCTATGGGATAATTCCACGGAGATTCTCTGGGATGGGAGGACACAGTTCAATCATGGATATAAAGCAGAATTCATGGATTTGTTTGGAGGGTCCTGGGCAGATCCTGTGCGATAATTCCACCCAGATTCTCTGGGATGGGAGGGCACAGAAAATGCCATGGATATAAAATGGAATTCATGGATTTGATTCAGGGATCCTGGGCAGATTCCATGGGATAATTCCATGTAGATTCTCTGGGATGAGAGGGCACAGTGAGTGCTATGGATATAAAATGGAATTCATGGATTTGATTTGGGAAGATTCTATGGGATAATTCCACGGAGATTCTCTGGGATGGAAGGACACAGTTCAATCATGGATATAAAGCAGAATTCATGGATTTGTTTGGAGGGTCCTGAGCAGATTCCATGTGATAATTCCATGTAGATTCTCTGGGATGAGAGGGCACAGAAAATGCCATGGATATAAAATGGAATTCATGGATTTGATTCAGGGATCCTGGGCAGATTCCATGGGATAATTCCATGTAGATTCTCTGGGATGAGAGGGCACAGTGAGTGCTATGGATACAAAATGGAATTCATGGATTTGATTTGGGAAGATTCTATGGGATAATTCCATGGAGATTCTCTGGGATGGGAGGACACAGGAAAATCATGGATATTAAGTGGAATTCATGGATTTGTTTGGAGGGTCCTGGGAAGATTCCATGGGATAATTCCACCCAGATTCTCTGGGATGGGAGGGCACAGAAAATGCCATGGATATAAAATGGAATTCATGGATTTGTTTGGAGGGTCCTGGGAAGATTCCATGGGATAATTCCACCCAGATCCTGTGGGATGGAAGGACACAGTTCAATCATGGATATTAAGTGGAATTCATGGATTTGTTTGGAGGGTTCTGGGCAGATTCCATGGGATAATTCCACCCAGATTCTCTGGGATGGGAGGGCACAGTGAGTGCCATGGATACAAAATGGAATTCATGGATTTGATTTGGGAAGATTCTATGGGATAATTCCACCCAGATTCTCTGGGATGGGAGGGCACAGAAAATGCCATGGATACAAAATGGAATTCATGGATTTGATTTGGGAAGATTCTATGGGATAATTCCACGGAGATTCTCTGGGATGGGAGGACACAGTTCAATCACGGATATTAAGTGGAATTCATGGATTTGTTTGGAGGGTCCTGGGCAGATTCCATGGGATAATTCCACCCAGATTTTCTGGGATGAGAGGGCACAGAAAATGCCATGGATATAAAATGGAATTCATGGATTTGTTTGGAGGGTCCTGGGAAGATTCCATGGGATAATTCCACCCAGATTTTCTGGGATGAGAAGGCACAGAAAATGCCGTGGATATAAAATGGAATTCATGGATTTGATTCGGGGATCCTGGGAAGATTCCATGGGATAATTCCGCCCAGATTTTCTGGGATGAGAGGGCACAGAAAATGCCGTGGATATAAAATGGAATTCATGGATTTGATTTGGGAAGATTCCATGGGATAATTCCACGGAGATTCTCTGGGATGGGAGGACACAGTTCAATCACGGATATTAAGTGGAATTCATGGATTTGTTTGGAGGGTCCTGAGCAGATTCCATGGGATAATTCCACCAGATTCTCTGGGATGAGAGGGCACAGAAAATGCCATGGATATAAAATGGAATTTATGGGTTTGATTCGGGGATCCTGGGAAGATTCCATGGGATAATTCCACCCAGATTCTCCGGGATGGGAGGGCACAGAAAATGCCGTGGATATAAAATGGAATTCATGGATTTGATTTGGGAAGATTCTATGGGATAATTCCACCCAGATTCTCTGGGATGGGAGGGCACAGTGAGTGCCATGGATACAAAACGGAATTCATGGATTTGCTGGGCAGTTTTGAGGGCACTGGGGCTCCTGGGGGTGCCATCCTCAGCTTTTTACCTCCCCAACCTGTCCCTTGTCCCTGCCCTTTGTTCCCCATGAGACCAAACCCTCCTCTAACCCAACTTTGCTGTTTTCCCAGGAATGACTTCGAGGAGAAGCCTGGAAGATGCAGCCAAGCACAGGAACAGCTCCTTTGGGGAGGAAGAGGAGGCCCAGCTCTGACTGAGGCACCCACAGCACTCTGAGCTCCCATTTCGGGGGCGCCAGGCAGGGCCCGACCCTTCCAGGGGCTCGCATGGAGCATCTCCCCCGACGGGCGCCGTCCCCACCTCGCTGTCACCGCTGTCACCTCCCCGTGGCCAGCTCTGGATGCTCCCTGTGACCTTCGGCCGCCCAAAATGAGAGGCCTCCAGCCCAGCTGCCTCCTCCTCCTCCTGCTGCTGCTGCTGTGCGTGGTGGTTGCCAGCGCCATGCCCACGGTGCCCTGGCGGGTGGCGTGCCCACCGCGCTGCGTGTGCCAGATCCGGCCCTGGTACACGCCCCGCTCCGCCTACCGCGAGGCGGCCACGGTGGATTGCAACGACCTCTTCATCACCTCGGTGCCCGCGGAGCTGCCCGAGGGCACGCAGACCCTGCTGCTGCAGAGCAACAACATCGCCAGGCTGGAGCAGGGCGAGCTGGGCTACCTGCGGAACCTGTCCGAGCTGGATCTGTCGCAGAACAGCTTCTCGGATGTTTGGGATTTCGGGCTCAGGAACATGCCCCAGCTGCTCAGCCTGCACCTGGAGGAGAATCAGCTCTCTCATCTGCCCGACAGCAGCTTCCCGGGCTTGGGGAACCTTCAGGAGCTCTACCTGAACCACAACCGGCTCCGCAGCATCGCCCCCCGCGCCTTCGCCGGCCTGGGCAGCCTCCTGCGGCTGCACCTCAACTCCAACCTGCTGAGGACGCTGGACGGCCGCTGGTTCCAGATGCTGCCCAGCCTGGAGATCCTCATGGTCGGGGGGAACAAGGTGGACGCCATCCTGGACATGAATTTCCGGCCCCTGGGCAACCTGAGGAGTTTGGTGCTGGCCGGGATGCAGCTGCGGGAGATCTCGGATTACGCCCTGGAAGGGCTGAGGAGCCTGGAGAGCCTGTCCTTCTACGACAACAAGCTGGCAGATGTCCCCAAGAGGGCCCTGCAGCAGGTGCCCGGCCTGAAATTCCTGGATCTGAACAAGAACCCGCTGCAGAGGGTCAAGCAGAGCGACTTCACCAACATGCTGCACCTCAAGGAGCTGGGCCTCAACAACATGGACGAGCTGGTGTCCATCGACCAGTTCGCCCTCATCAACCTCCCCGAGCTGACCAAGCTGGACGTCACCAACAACCCCAAGCTGTCCTTCATCCACCCCAAGGCCTTCCAGCACCTTCCGCAGCTGGAGACGCTGATGCTCAACAACAACGCCCTAAGTGCCTTGCACCGGCAGACGGTGGAGTCGCTGCCCAACCTGCAGGAGATCAGCATCCACGGCAACCCGCTGCGCTGCGACTGCGTCATCCGCTGGGTCAACAGCACCCGGCCCCGCGTGCGCTTCATCGAGCCGCAGTCCACGCTGTGCGCCGAGCCCCCCGACCTGCAGCGCCGCCACATCCGCGACGTGCCCTTCCGCGAGATGACGGAGCAGTGCCTGCCGCTCATCTCCGCCCGCAGCGTCCCGGCGCGCCTGGACGCCCGCGTGGGGGACAACGTGGCGCTGCACTGCCGGGCGCTGGCGGAGCCGGAGCCGGAGATTTACTGGGTGACGCCGGCCGGGGTGAAGCTGCTGCCGGCCGGGGACCACGGGAAGTTCAAGGTGCACGCGGAGGGCACGCTGGAGATCCGCGGCGTCGCGGCGGGCGAGGCCGGGCTCTACACGTGCGTGGCTCACAACCTGCTGGGCGCCGACACGCGCGGCGTCCGCCTGCTGGTCAACCGCTCCTTCCCGCTGGGCCAGGCCGAGCTGGAGCTGCTGGTGGTGGATGTCCAAGCCCACCACGTCCTGCTGGCCTGGCGGCCGTGCCTCAACGCCGTCTCCTCCAACCTCACGTGGGCCAGCTCGGCGCCGGGCGCGGCGCTGGGCTCGGCGCGGATCCCGGCGGGCACCCACAGCTTCAACGTCACCCGGCTGCGGCCCGACACCGAGTACCGCGCGTGTCTGCGCGTGGCCTTGCTGGCATCGCCGCTCAGGGTGGCCTGTGTGAGCGCCAGGACTAAAGAGGCCGGGCAGGGCACGCCGTGGGCACGGGGGACGCTGGTGACGGCGCTGCTGCTGTGCCTGCTGCTGCTGGCGCTGGCGGCGAGCGGCGGATGGCGGCGGGAATCGCTCGGCGGCGCCGTGCATGTGGTTTATCCGGTGCAGCCCGTGCGCGTGGTTTATCCTGCGCAGCCCGTGCGCGTGGTTTATCCCGTGCGCATGGTTTATCCCGTGCAGCCCAAGGGACACCTCCTGGCCGTGGAGGTGCAGGCGGCGCCCCTGGAGTGCTGAGGGAGGATGGATTTTGGGTTTTGGGGGGGTTCTGTGGGGTTTTGGGGTGGGTGGGGAGGGGGGAAAAAGGGTTTTTTACCAAAAAGACAGATGCTGGGGAAAAAAAAATTGGATTTTGTGGACGTGACCTTGAGGAGCCTCAGGAGCCATGGGAGAGGAGCCTCTGGTGGGGCTGGATTTGGCCGTGGATCCCAAAAAAGCCCTGCTGGGAAGATGGGAGGGGATGGAGAACGCTGTGGGGACAATGCCCCGAGTGGGTGAAGAGCCATAACAGGAACCCCAAACCTGCGTCCCCCCCAGCACCAGAGGTGTCACCTCCCTCGCCGGACAGTCCCTGCTTTGGAAATACAGAAAAACCCTAAAAACCCCTTAAAAAAAAAGAGGTTTCTTCCTTTGGGATCTGTGTGGGGTCTGGGGTTTCTTTATTGGGGTTTTTTTGGAGCCTTGGGATCGTCAGACAAAGCAGCCCCAATGTCACCTCCCTCGCTGGACAGTCCCTGCTTTGGAAATACAAAGAAAAACCTAAAAAAACCCAAAAAAAAGAGGTTTTTTTTTTTTTCCTTTGGGATCTGTGTGGGGTTTGGGGTTATTTTTTGGGTTTTTTGGAGTGTTGGGATCATCAAACCAAGTGTGACCCCCTGCTCTGTCACTGGGGGGAAGAAGGAAGGAAGGGAGGATTTGGGATAGAAGAATGGGAAATGGTGATGGTGACACTTCCCTGTGGGGCTGGATGGATCCTGGATCCCACAGGATCCCAAAATTTTTGTGGATAAAGGGAAAACCAGGGAAAAAAACCAAAAAACAAACTAACAAAAAAAAAAACAGGAAGAAAAGAGGGGAGGAAGAAGAAGGAACAAAACCTGGGAATGCTGAGATGCACTTGGAGGGGTCCAGGGGGCATCACTGGGATTTGGGGGAAAAATTTTGCCTGGAAATGGGAAAAAATTGCTTGGAAAGAGGGAAAAATCTGCCTGGAAAGAGGGAAAAAAAATCCTAAAAAAGGGGGAAAAGTCTGCCTGGAAAGGGGGAAAAAATCTGTCTGGAAAGAGAGAAAAATCTGCCTGGAAAGAGGAAAAAAATGTAGTTGAAAAGTGGAAAAATCTGCCTGAACAGGGGGAAAAATCTGCCTAGAAAGGGAAAAAAATTTCCTAAAAAGGGGAAAAAGTCTGCCTGGAAAGGAGGAGAAAAATCTGTCTGGAAAGAGGGAAAGAAATGTATTTGAAAAGGGGAAATATCTGCCTGAAAAGAGGGAAAAATTTTGCCTGGAAAGGGGAAAAAATTTCCTAAAAAGGGGGAAAAATCTGCCTGGAAAGCGGGAAAAAATTGCTTGGAAAGAGGGAAAAATTTTGCCTGGAAAGGGGAAAAAATTTCCTAAAAAGGGGGAAAAATCTGCCTGGAAAGGGGGAAAAAATCTGTCTGGAAAGGGAGAAAAATCTGCCTGGAAAGAGGAAAAAAATGTATTTGAAAAGTGGAAAAATCTGCCTGAAAAGAGGGAAAAATTTTGCCTGGAAATGGGAAAAAATCTGCCTGGAAATGGGAAAAAATTGCTTGGAAAGAGGGAAAAATCTGCTTGGAAAGAGGGAAAAATTTACCTGGAAAGAGGGAAAAATCTGCCTGGAAAGGGTGCAAATGGGGCTTTAAAGGAATTATTTTATCCCTCAAAACAATGTGTTTAATTTTTAAGCCAGTTTTCAAGCTGCTGGAATTGAATCCTGCTGGACAAAGGTGACACAGAATAGATTTAAATATACAAAAAAAGAGAAGAAATAGAAATTAAGGAGCCCAAAAAGAAAAATATAACATTATTATTATTATTATTATTATTATTATTATTATTATTATTACATCTCATTTGTGACCTGAGAGGATTATAAACATAGATTTATTTCCCATCTGCAAGCAAGGAATTCTTCAACCTGCCGACCTTAAACAATAAAAAAAAAATTAGGAATAAAGTTCTTCTCTCCAAAACAAATCCCCTGGCCACCCACCATAAATATTGATTTCTGTTTTTAACTCTCAGTTCCAAAGGAATTGCACAAATTGGGATTTATGGGGAAAAAAAAAAAAACCAAACATTCCAAAGGTTTCACTTTTTTTCCCAAATCTGCCGTTCTTGGTCAGGAGAAAAGAATCCCAATGGGAAATTGGGAAAAATTTCCAAGGTGTGGTTTTGATCTCGAGGTGAATTCCATGGAAAAGCGGATCCTGCAGAGGATTCTTGGTGGGATTAAATCTTGGTAAACTCTTTGGTTTCACTGGCTGGAATCGGGGTTTGAGTGCAAAAATCCCAATTTTGGGGTTATTTTAGGTGCACAAGGTCCTGCTGTCCCATAAAGATCCCAATGGACATCTTGATCCGGCAGACCAAACTCTGGAATTGGGGTTTTTGTGCAAAAAAAAATCTACTTTTGGGGTTATTTTAATACTAGAAGGGCCTGCTAGGCCATGAAGATCCCGATGGTCATCCTGATGTCCTTCCTGCACACACCAAAATTGGGATTTGAGAGCAAAAATCCAAATTTTGGGGGTATTTTATGAAGATCTTGATGACTGTCATAATCTCCTTTCTGCACACACCAAAATTGGGATTTGACTGCAAAAATCCAAATTTTGGGGTTATTTTATGAAGATCCTGATGGCCATCGTGATCTCCTTTCTGCACACCTTGAAATCGGGGTTTGAGTGCAAAAATCCAAATTTTGGGGTTATTTTAGGTGCACAAGGTCCTGCTGTCCCATAAAGATCCCAATGGCCGTCTTGATCCTGCAGACCAAACTCTGGAATTGGGGTTTTTGTGCAAAAAAAAATCTACTTTTGGGGTTATTTTAATACTAGAAGGTCCTGCTAGGCCATGAAGATCCCAATGGTCATCCTGATGTCCTTCCTGCACACACCAAAATTGGGATTTGAGCGCAAAAATCCAAATTTTGGGGTTATTTTATGAAGATCCTGATGACCATCTTGATCTCCTTCCTGCACATGCTGTAATAGAGTTTTGAGTGCAAAAATTCCAGATTTTGGGGTTATTTTAAGAAGATCCTGATGACCATTGTGATCTCCTTTCTGCACTTACTGTAATGGGGATTTGAGTGCAAAAATTCCAGATTTTGGGGTTACTTTCGGGGCAGAAATCCTCCTTACCCCATGAAGATCCTGATGACCATCTTGATCTCCTTCATGCACATGCTGTAATAGAGTTTTGAGTGCAAAATTCCAGATTTTGGGGTTATTTTAAGAAGATCCTGATGACCATCCTGATCTCCTTTTTGCACACATTGAAATTGGGATTTGAGTGCAAAAATCCAAATTTTGGGGTTATTTTATGAAGATCCTGATGGCTGTCGTGATCTCCTTTCTGCACACACCAAAATTGGGATTTGAATGCAAAAATCCAAATTTTGGGGGTTATTTTATGAAGATCCTGGTGACCATCATGATCTCCTTGCTGCACACAACGTAATGGAGGTTTGAGTGCAAAAATTCCAGATTTTGGGGTTATTTTATGAAGATCCTGATGGCCATCGTGATCTCCTTTTTGCACACATTGTAATGGAGGTTTGAGTGCAAAAATCCAGATTTTGGGGTTATTTTATGAAGATCCTGATGACCACCGTGATCTTCTCTCTGCACACACCAAAATTGGGATTTGAGTGCAAAATTCCAGATTTTGGGGTTACTTTTGGGGCCCTACCCCATGAAGATCCTGATG
This sequence comes from Zonotrichia albicollis, assembly GCF_047830755.1. Lineage (NCBI taxonomy): Eukaryota > Metazoa > Chordata > Aves > Passeriformes > Passerellidae > Zonotrichia > Zonotrichia albicollis. Next base: position 4,497,973 of record NC_133846.1, read on the forward strand.
ACCATCTTGATCTCCTTCCTGCACTTACTGTAATGGGGATTTGAGTGCAAAATCCCAGATTTTGGGGTTATGAAGATCTTGATGACCATTGTGATCTCCTTTCTGCACACACTGAAATTGGGATTTGAGTGCAAAAATCCAGATTTTGGGGTTATTTTATGAAGATCCTGATGACCATCTTGATCTCCTTTTTGCACACATTGTAATGGAGGTTTGAGTGCAAAAATCCAGATTTTGGGGTTATTTTATGACGACCATCGTGATCTCCTCTCTGCACACATCAAAATTGGGATTTGAGTGCAAAAATCCAAATTTTGGGGTTATTCTAAGAAGATCCTGATGACCCTTGTGATCTCCTCTCTGCACACACTGAAATTGGGATTTGAGTGCAAAATTCCAGATTTTGGGGTTATGAAGATCTTGATGATCATCATGATCTCCTTCCTGCACTTACTGTAATGGGGATTTGAGTGCAAAAATCCAGATTTTGGGGTTATTTTATGATGACCATCGTGATCTCCTCTCTGCACACACCAAAACTGGGATTTGAGTACAAAAATCCAGATTTTGGGGTTACTTTCGGGGCCCTACCCCGTGAAGATCCTGATGACCATCTTGATCTCCTTCCTGCACTTGCTGTAATGGGGATTTGAGTGCAAAAATTCCAGATTTTGGGGTTATTTTATGAAGATCCTGATGGCCATCCTCATCTCCTTCATGCACACGCTGTAATGGGGATTTGAGTGCAAAAATCCAAATTTTGGGGTTATTTTATGAAGATCTTGATGACCTTTGTGATCTCCTTTCTGCACACACCAAAATTGGGATTTGAGTGCAAAAATTCCAGATTTTGGGGTTACTTTCGGGGCCCTACCCCATGAAGATCCTGATGACCATCTTGATCTCCTTTCTGCACACATTGTAATAGAGTTTTGAGTGCAAAAATCCAGATTTTGGGGTTATGAACATCTTGATGACCATCGTGATCTCCAGATTCTGGGGTTATTTTATGAAGATCCTGATGACCATCCTGATCTCCTTTCTGCACACATTGAAACTGGGATCTGAGTGCAAAAATCCAGATTTTGGGGTTATTTTATGACGACCATCGTGATCTCCTTTCTGCACACACCAAAATTGGGATTTGAATGCAAAAATCCAAATTTTGGGGTTATTTTATGAAGATCCTGATGACCATCGTGATCTCCTTTCTGCACATGCTGTAATGGGGATTTGAGTGCAAAAATCCAAATTTTGGGGTTATTTTAAGAAGATCCTGATGACCATCGTGATCTCCTTCCTGCACTTACTGTAATGGGGATTTGAGAGCAAAAATCCAAATTTTGGGGTTATGAAGATCCTGATGACCATCCTGATCTCCTTTTTGCACACACTGAAACTGGGATTTCAGTGCAAAAATCCAGATTTTGGGGTTACTTTATGACGACCATCATGATCTCCTCTCTGCACACACCGAAATTGGGATTTGAGTGCAAAATTCCAGATTTTGGGGTTACTTTCGGCGCCCTACCCCATGAAGATCCTGATGACCATCTTGATCTCCTTCCTGCACACGGGACAGGGCGATCTCTTCTTCTTCAGCATCCTGGCACACCTGAAGCAGGCCACCAGGTGAGCAGTCCTTCCGTGGACAATGTTCCCATCCCGAGGCCTGTGCTGGCACAGGAAGCAGGGATTCAGCAGGGTTTTGATGCTCTCCAAAGATTCCACCTCCTCCTCCTCCTCCTCTTTCTTCAGCTTGCCAAAATCTCCATTTTTCCCCTCCAAGGAACCGCCCGGATCCACGCAGGGTTTGGTTTCTCCCAAGAAAACGTGTTTGGGTTGGCCAGCCGGGGCTGAGATCGTCCTCCTGCAGTCTGGGACGTCCATGCCTTCATCCTGCTCCTGCTTTTCCATGGAGTTGATGTTGGAAAGGGACAGGGAATGGGGCAGTTTGGGGCAGTCCCTGTACCAGTCCTTGCGCAGGGCCCAGCAGCGGAAGCAGTACCTTTTCCCTGGAGAGTTGAATTTCCTGCACTTGGAGCATTGCCAGCAATCCTGAGGGGATTTAAGGAAAAAAAAAATCAATTTATTTTTGGGTATTCCTCATTTCAGCCGTGTGGGAAAAGCAGCAAGGAAGCTTTGTTAAAAATTTTTTATTTATGAGGGGATTTATAAGCTGGAAAATCAACATTTTGTGGCTTGGGATTGATTCATCCCCTGATCTGTCCCCTCATGAATTCCTCTCTCCCAGCCCTCAGGAAGAATCTAAGTTGGGGCAGCTTATTTTTATTTAATTTTAAAAGAATTTTCAGTATTTTGCTCAAAATTCAAGGGGAGAGCTCCTGGAATATGGCAGGAATTAATTTTCCAGGCTCACTCATCACTTACCAGCTTTGAATCTGCGCAATTAATGGATTAATTAATTAATTACCTCACAGAAAAGGGCAGGACAAGTGCACAAGTGCAGAGCCAGGACTCAGCTGTCCAAAGCCAGGGACATCCCCATTTATTCCAGGCTGGAAAATTCTGCTAAAATCATTAAAATTCTGCTAAAAACCATTAAAATTCTGCTAAAAACCATTAAAATTCTGACTTTTTGAGCGATTATAAAGTGTTACTCGAGATTGCCAAGAAGACAATTCTCCAGATTTCCATCCAGAGGACAACATGGAATTAAAATCTTATTAAAATCTTATTAAACCATGCCCGGGTATCAACATAACTACACCCAGCCACTTTTCTTTTTGGAAATCCCACACGAAAATCAGATTTTCCCACCCCAAAAGCAGCAGCAGAGGAGGGATGATCCCAAGGAATTCCCACCTCAGAAGCAGCCTCTGTGTCCGTGTCATCACTCAGGCGCTGGGAATCCTCCAGCTCATCCAAGCACACATCCTCAGGCACCTGGAATTCCAGGAAAGCATTGTCAGAGGGTGGGAATGTTGGAATATTCCCTATTTATAATTTGCCTGGTGCTGCAATTCCCAAATAAATGATTACAGCATCACCCTGCTCATTGAATCACTTCTAAAAGTGAATTTAAAACAGTTTTTGCAGTGGTTCTTTTGCATAATGTTGGTAACTTTTGCTTGTTTATCATTATCAAACCTTCCTCTTTGAGTCTTTAGCTGGACTCAGTTTTTAAAAGCCTTTTCTAAACTTAATTCCATGATTTTTGATTTATAACTCCTGCAGATATTGGTTAGAAACCCACTTAAGTCGCTGCGAGGAGTTTAACTCATTTTCAATTGATTTTACGCCTTGAAAAATCGAATTTAAACCAAAACCCAAGCAGGAAAACCATCAAACACATGAGGAATGGTGACAGCCTTTTCTAAACAGGATTTAGCCTTTCCAAGGGCAGCATGGGATGAATTAAAATGAATTAAAAATGAATGTGCCAGAGGTACCTTGGTGTCACCTTCTGTCACCTCCTCACAGTCCAACACTTCCACCTTGAGCCCAGCAGCGCCCTGGTCCAGGGGACACTCATTGAGGAACCACAGGTCATCAGTGGTGTCTGAAACTATGGCAGTGTCGATGTCCTGAGGGGAAAAAAACCAGGAAAAATCATTATGGAGCAGCTCCACATCCAGCACTGCCCCGTTTTCCTCTCCAACAACCTCCAAAGCACCTCACTGCCCTCAGACACACAAATTTCTGCCTCACGGGTCCCCTTTTTCTCTGTTTTCACCTCACAAGCCTCCATTTTTAAAATTTCCCCCTCACACATTCCCCTTTTTTCCAATTTTCACCTCACAGGTTTCCATTTTAAAAATTTTTACCTCACAGATTGCATCTTTTTCCAATTTCCACCTCCCAGGCCCTCCTTTTCCCAATTCACACCTCAAAAGCTTCCATTTTTAAAATTTTCCCCTCACAGATTCCCCTTTTTTCCAATTTTCTCCTCACAGGCTCCTCTTTTTCCAATTTCCACCTCTCAAGTTCGCCCCCTTTTCCAATTTCCACCTCACAAGTTCCCCTTTTCCCAATTTCCTCCTCACAGGTTTCCATTTTTTAAAAAATTTTTACCTCACAGATTGCATTTTTTTCCAATTTCCACCTCCCAGGCCCTCCTTTTCCCAATTCACACCTCACAGGATTCCATTTTTAAACTTTTCCCCTCACAGATTCCCCGTTTTTCCAATTTTCACCTCACGGATTCCCTTTTCCCAATTTCCACCTCACAAGTTCCCCCCTTTTCCAATTTCCACCTCACAAGTTCCCCTTTTCCCAATCTTTTCCCAATTTCTACCTCACAAGCTTCCATTTTTAAATTTTTACCTCACAGATTGCATTTCTTTCCAATTTCCACCTCCCAGGCCCTCCTTTTCCCAATTCACATCTCAAAACCCTCCATTTTTAAAATTTTCCCCTCACAGATTCCCCCTTTTTTCAATTTCCACCTCACAGGCTCCCCTTTTTCTAATTTCCACCTCACAGGTTTCCATTTTTAAAAAAATTTTTACCTCACAGATTGCATTTTTTTCCAATTTCCACCTCCCAGGCCCTCCTTTTCCCAATTCACACCTCACAGGCTTCCATTTTTAAAATTTTCCCCTCACAGATTCCCCTTCTTTCCAATTTTCACCTCACGGATTCCCTTTTCCAATTTCCACCTCACAAGTTCCCCTTTTCCCAATCTTTTCCCAATTTCTACCTCACAAGCTTCCATTTTTAAATTTTCACCTCAAAGATTACATTTTTTTCCAATTTCCACCTCCCAGGCCCTCCTTTTCCCAATTCACACCTCACAGGCTTCTGTTTTTAAACTTTTCCCCTCACAGATTCACCTTTTTTCCAATTTTCACCTCACGGATTCCCTTTTCCCAATTTCCACATCTCAAGTTCCCCCCTTTTTTCCAATTTCCACCTCACAAGTTCCCCTTTTCCCAATCTTTTCCTAATTTCTACCTCACAAGCTTTCATTTTTTAAATTTTTACCTCACAGATTGCATTTTTTTCCAATTTCCACCTCCCAGGCCCTCCTTTTCCCAATTCACACCTCAAAAGCTTCCATTTTAAAAATTTTCCCCTCACACATTCCTCTCTTTTCCAATTTCCACCTCACAAGTTCCCCTTTTCCCAATCTTTTCCCAATTTCCACCTCACAGGTTTTCATTTTTTAAATTTTTACCTCACAGATTCCCCTTTCCCAATTTTCACCTCACAAATTTCCCTTTTCCCAACCTTTCACCAATTTCCACCTCACCATTTTCCCTTTTTTCCAACTTCCACCTCTTCCAGCTTGACCACCACCCTACAGTGTTTATCCCAATTTAAAAAAAGGGCAACTCCTGAAATCCAGGCACCTCTGAGGGCCTTGAGGAAAAAGTTTTGTTGATTAAAAACCCTAAAATTCACCAAAAACCACCCAAAGAGAAAGGCCCAGAGTGGGAAAAAGGCTGGAAATCATGGAGTGGGAAGGGAAAAGGGAGAAAAAAATCAGAATATTTTATTTCATTGGGAGTCAAAAGACACAGAAGAGGACACGAGGCCCCTTTTACACACCTGGTTAGTCTGAATATCCGTGGATCCGTTACTCCTGGATTTGTAATTGCTTCTGAGATTCCCTAAAAACCACCACGGCAGCCCAGCCACATCCCATTCCTCAAAAACCAGGTCCAGCTTGGGCTTTTTGCTTTTGGAGAGGTTTTCTATCAAATCATTCTCTGGAAGAGCCAAGCACAGTCCAAGTCATTGGGTAAGAGACACCAGCATAGAAAAATATTGGGCTGAAATCTGATTTTTTTTTGACTTTTTGCGTCAGGCTGAGAGCTCTGGGGTTTTGGATGTCCCATCTGGAAAAAATCCCTGTAAAAATCAGGAACATCCCAGTGTTCCCAGTGCCCCTGTGCTGGGATGGGCTGAGTTTAAATTAAATTAAATTAAATTAAATTAAAATTTAAATTAAATTAAAGTTTCACCACAGAAACACAAACACTTCCCCAGCCAACCCTGAGGGGGATTTCTGGAGTGACTTAAAATGCAGAAAGGACTGGTTGGAATTCTGTTGGCAGCTCCTTAAATTCCCAAGAAGTGGGATCCCAAACTGAGAATTCCAGGATCACTTTGGAATTCCCTCCCTCCAGTGCCTGGAGCTGCCAAGGCTGAACCATGGTTTGTAAATCCAGGGAATTTTCCAAAGGTTTCCACATCTGGTTTGTAAATCCAGGGAATTTTCCAAAGGTTTCCACATCTGGTTTGTAAATCCAGGGAATTTCCAGCTCTCCCATTTGAGCTGGAAACAAGGAGCTGCTTTTCCAACTGAGGTTCATTGATAAGAGAGAATAAAAAGCAGAAAACCAGCAAAATTGCTCCCAAAATTAGTGAAATCTCCATGAGTGACTCAGCAATAAAATCCCACAGGGGAAATGTCAAAATATGACAGATCCACCCAAAAATTCCCATTTTTGTTCAGTTCCCTGCTTGGTTTCTGGATTCTGGCTGGGTTCTGTGAGCTCAGGAGCCTCCCTTGGGAAGGGGGATGGATCCAAAGATATTGGATTTTAAATATACATTTAATATATATATTTTAAATATACATTTTATACATTTTAAATATACATTTAAAATTTTAAATAAATATTTTAATACAGCATTTTAAAAACCCTCCAGCAAGGTCTGGAAGGTTTTTTCTCATGGCATTACTCAGTGAGAAATGGGATTTTGGGGCTTAACCTGGCACTGCATTCAGAGCATTTATTTATGACCAGAAATTTAAAAAATACTTGTGGTGAACTTCGTAATTTCTCAATTTTTAGCACCAAGATTTTTAATTATTATTAATTATTTTTAATTATTGCAAACCAGGGTGGTTTGGAATCTCACAACTCCCTCCTCCAGCATTTTGCTGCTCTGTGTCCCACGTGTCTGCAAACATTGTGAGAATGCAGAAATTTGTCCCTCACCTTCACAAATGTCACATTTGGGCTCTGAGGTAGCAGGAGCTGAGGATTTCCTGTCACCCTCCACCATCCCAGAGTCCCAAACTTTAGCACAAAAAATTTTAATGATTCTATTCCAAACCAGAGGTTTTTTGAGTCTCTCCTCATGCATTTGCAAACATTGTGATAATGCAGAAATTTGTCCCTCACCTTCACAAGTGTCACATTTGGGCTTTGAGGCAGCAGGAGCTGAGGATTTGCTGTCACTCTCCAGGATCTCAGAGTCCCAAACTTTAGCACCAAAATTTTTAATTATTCTGTTTCAAACCAGGGTTTTTTTGAGTCTCTCCTCCAGCATTTTGCTGCTGTGTGTGCCACACATGCATTTGCAAACATTGTGATATTGTTTGCATTATCACAAATTATTTCTAATGCAGAAATTTGTCCCTCACCTTCACAAATATCACATTTGGGCTCTGAGGCAGCAGGAGCTGAGGATTTCCTGTCACCCTCCACCATCCCAGAGTCCCAATCTTTAGCACCAAAATTTTAATGATTTTATTCCAAACCAGGGTTTTTTTGAGTCTCTCCTCGTGCATTTGCAAACATTGTGACAATGCAGAAATTTGTCCCTCACCTTCACGAATGTCACATTTGGGCTCTGAGGTAGCAGGAGCTGAGGATTTCCTGTCACTCTCCACCATCCCAGAGTTCCAAATTTTAGCACCAAGATTTTTAACTATTCTGTATCAAACCAGAGGTTTTTTGAGTCTCTCCTTCAGCATTTTGCTGCTCTGTGTCCCACGTTTGCAAACACTGTGATAATGCAGAAATTTGTCCCTCACCTTCACAAGTGTCACATTTGGGCTCTGAGGTAGCAGGAGCTGAGGATTTCCCAATCTTTAGCATCAAAATTTTAATTATTCTATTCCAAATCAGGGTTTTTGAGTCTCTCCTCATGCCTTTGCAAACACTGTGATAATGCAGAAATTTGTCCCTCACCTTCATAAATGTCACATTTGGGCTCTGAGGTAGCAGGAGCTGAGGATTTCCTGTCACTCTCCACCATCCCAGAGTCCCAAACTTTAGCACCAAAATTTTTAATTATTCTGTTTCAAACCAGAGGTTTTTTGAGTCTCTCCTCCAGCATTTTGCTGCTGTGTGTGCCACACATGCAATTGCAAACACTGTGATAATGCAGAAATTTGTCCCTCACCTTCACCAGTGTCACATTTGGGCTCTGAGGTAGCAGGAGCTGAGGATTTCCTGTCACTCTCCAGGATCCCAGAGTCCCAAAATTTAGCACCAAAATTTTTAACTATTCTATTCCAAACCAGAGGTTTTTTGAGTCTCTCCTCCAGCATTTCACTGCTCTGTGTCCCACGTGTTTGCAAACATTGTGATAATGCAGAAATTTGTCCCTCACCTTCACAAGTGTCACATTTGGGCTCTGAGGTAGCAGGAGCTGAGGATTTCCCAATCTTTAGCATCAAAATTTTAATTATTCTATTCCAAACCAGAGGTTTTTTGAGTCTCTCCTCATGCATTTGCAAACATTGTGAGAATGCAGAATTTGTCCCTCACCTTCACAGGTGTCACATTTGGGCTCTGAGGTAGCAGGAGCTGAGGATTTCCTGTCACTCTCCACCATCCCAGAGTCCCAATCTTTAGCACCAAAATTTTAATTATTCTATTCCAAACCGTTGTTTTTTTTGAGTCTCTCCTCCAGCATTTTGCTGCTGTGTGTGCCACACATGCCTTTGCAAACATTGTGATAATGCAGAAATTTGTCCCTCACCTTCACAGGTGTCACATTTGGGCTCTGAGGTAGCAGGAGCTGAGGATTTGCTGTCACTCTCCAGAATCCCAGAGTCCCAATCTTTAGCACCAAAAATTTTAATGATTTTATTCCAAACCATTGGTTTTTTTGAGTATCTCCTCCAGCATTTTGCTGCTGTGTGTGCCACACGTATTTGCAAACATTGTGACATTGTTTGCATTATCACAAATTATTTCTAATGCAGAAATTTGTCCCTCACCTTCACCAATGTCACATTTGGGCTTTGAGGTAGCAGGAGCTGAGGATTTCCTGTCACCCTCCAGGATCCCAGAGTCCCAATCTTTAGCACCAAAATTTGAATTATTCTGTTTCAAACCATTGGTTTTTTTTGAGTCTCTCCTCCAGCATTTTGCTGCTCTGTGTCCCACACAGGTGGTTTGTAACTGCTGTGATAATGCAGAAATTTGTCCCTCACCTTCACCAGTGTCACATTTGGGCTCTGAGGTAGCAGGAGCTGAGGATTTCCCAATCTTTAGCATCAAAATTTTAATTATTCTATTCCAAGCCAGAGGTTTTTTGAGTCTCTCCTCATGCATTTGCAAACATTGTGATAATGCAGAAATTTGTCCCTCACCTTCACCAGTGTCACATTTGGGCTCTGAGGTAGCAGGAGCTGAGGATTTCCCAATCTTTAGCATCAAAATTTTAATTATTCTATTCCAAGCCAGAGGTTTTTTGAGTCTCTCCTCATGCATTTGCAAACATTGTGACAATGCAGAATTTGTCCCTCACCTTCACCAGTGTCACATTTGGGCTCTGAGGTAGCAGGAGCTGAGGATTTGCTGTCACTCTCCACCATCCCAGGGTCAGATCCCTCCTCCTGGCTGAGCTGCAGGAAGGAAAATTCCGGAATGAGCCCAGCAGAGCTTGCAGGGACCAGGGGATGCAGCACTTCCATCCCCAGGCACCAGCTGCAGGATGAGTAGGAAAGAGGAAATAATTCAGAATAAAAAACTACAAACTATTTCTCTTTAAAGCCTCTGGAATCAGCAGGAACAACCAAGGTTGGTAAAAAACCCTAAAGTTGGTGTTTTCCATGCAGTAAAAGTTGATTTTGTGACTCTTTGCCACCTCACACCCCAAACCACACCTGGAAACAAAAAAACTTTGGATTTTTCCTCGGTTTTCACCTCTACCTGAAAAGCTGCTGGAAACAAACCCTAACTAAGCACATTGAATGATTCCTTTGGCAATTCCTAGTGGGATAAAAGAGAGAAAAAGCAGGAAAACCAAGAGCTGGAGGAGCTGAGGGCTGGAAGTGCTGCAGCCCAGAAGCACGCGCTCAGAGACTGGAGCTCTGTACGAGGAGAGAACAGAGAAGGGCGCCTCTGTCCTTGCTCTGTGGATTCCAGAACTTTTTTTTTTTTTATATTTTTTGGGAGGAATATTTTTTATTTTTTTTTTAAAAAAAGGTGAGGAGAAACACAACAAAAAAAAAACCAAAAAAAGTTCTGGCAGTCCACCATGCAGAGGTACAGAGAAGGGGCGGCTCTGTACAGAAAAGAACCCACGGGCAGTGGGGGTTACCTGCAGCTGGCCGGGGCCGGGCTGAGCGACGCTGGGCTCCGGGGGGAGGCTCTGGGCAGCATCTGCAGATGGCACGGCAAAAACACACAAGGAAAAGCCTTCCCAGGGAATCCCCACTCGCACGGAACACACGCGGGGCTGGGCCGGCTCAATGGGCTGATCGGGATGGGGGGAGGCAGCTGGGGGGGATTTCAGAGTGTTCTTCTCAAAGGGAAAGAGTGTTCTTCTTGCTATAGCCAAATTCAGAATTGTTCTCTAAGGGAAAAATGTATTCTTCCTGCTATTGGCCAAATTCACAATATTCTTCCCTAAGGGAAAAAAGTATTCTTCCTGCTATGGCCAAATACAGAATTGTTCTCTAAGGGAAAAAGTATTCTTCTTGCTATAGCCAAATTGAGAATTGTTCTCTAAGGGAAAAACAATTCTTCTTGCTATAGCCAAATTCACAATAGTCTTCCCTAAGGGAAAAATGATTCTTCTTGCTATGGCCAAATTCAGAATTGTTCCCTAAGGGAAAAAGTATTCTTCTTGCTATGGCCAACCCAAATTCAGGATATTCGTCCCAAAGGGAAAAATGATTTTTTGCTATGGCTATCCCAAATTCAGAATGTTCTTCCCAAAGGGAAAAATGATTCTATTTGCTATGGCCAAATTCACAATGTTCTTCTCAAAAGGAAATGGTATTCTTCCTGCTATGGCCAAATTCAGAATTCTTCTCGAAGGGAAAAGTTATTATTTTTGCTATGGCCAAATTCAGAATATTCTTCCCAAAGGGAAAAACGATTTTTTGCTATGGCCATCCCAAATTCACAATGTTCTTCTCAAAGGGAAAAAGTATTCTATTTGCTATGGCCAAATTCAGAATTCTTCCCTAAGGGAAAAAGTATTCTTCCTGCTATTGGCCAAATTCAGAATATTCTTCTCAAAGGGAAATGTCATTCTTCTTGCTATGGCCAAATTCAGAATTGTTCCCTAAGGGAAAAATTATTCCTTTTGCTATGGCCATCCCAAATTCCCAATGTTCCTCCCTAAGGGAAAAAAGTATTCTTCTTCCTATGGCCAAATTCAGAATTCTTCTTGAAGGGAAAGATGATTCTTCTTGCTATAGCCAAATTCCCAATATTCTTCCCAAAGGGAAAAAATGATTCTGTGTGCTATGGCCAAATTCAGAATATTCTTCCCTAAGGGAAAAATGATTTTTTTGCTATGGCCATCCCAAATTCAGAATGTTCTTCTCAAAGGGAAAAATGTATTCTTCCTGCTATGGCCAAATTCAGAATATTCTTCTCAAAGGGAAATGTTATTCTTCTTGCTATAGCCAAATTCAGAATCTTCTTCCCTAAGGGAAAAATGATTTTTTGCTATGGCCATCCCAAATTCAGAATGTTCTTCCCAAAGGGAAAAATGGTTCTATTTGCTATGGCCAAATTCACAATGTTCTTCTCAAAGGGAAAGAGTGTTCTTCTTGCTATGGCCAAATTCAGAATATTCTTCCCAAAGGGAAAAATGATTTTTTGCTATGGCCATCCCAAATTCAGAATGTTCTTCCCTAAGGGAAAAATGATTCTTTTTGCTATGGCCAAATTCAGAATTCTGCTCAAAGTGAAGAGTTATTATTTTTGCTCTAGCCAAATTCACAATATTCTTCCCTAAGTGAAAGATTATTCCTTTTGCTATGGCCATCCCAAATTCAGAATTCTTCTCAAAAGGAATTATTATTCCATTTGCTATAGCCAAATTCAGAATATTCTTCCCTAAGGGAAAAATGAATTTTGGCTATGGCTATCCCAAATTCACAATATTCTTCCCTAAGGGAAAAATTATTCCTTTTGCTATGGCCATCCCAAATTCAGAAAGTTCTTCTCAAAGGGAAATGTTATTCTTCTTGCTATGGCCAAATTCAGAATATTCTTCCCTAAGGGAAAAATTATTCTTCTTGCTATGGCCAAATTCACTATGTTCTTCTCAAAAGGAAATAGTATTCTTCCTGCTATAGCCAGATTCAAAATTCTTCTCAAAGGGAAAAGGTATTCTTCTTGCTATGGCCAAATTGAGAATTCTTCCCTAAGGGAAAAATGATTCCTTTTGCTATGGCCAAATTCACAATGTTCTTCTCAAAAGGAAAAATGATTCTATTTGCTATGGCCAAATTCAAAATCTTCTTCCCTAAGGGAAATAGTATTGTTCTTGCTATGGCCAAATTCAGAATTCTTCTCTAAGGGAAAAACATTTTTTTTGATATGGCCAAATTGCGAGTATTCTTCCCTAAGGGAAAAATGATTCTATTTGCTATGGCCAAATTCAGAATCCTCTTCCCAAAGGGAAAAATGATTTTTTGCTATGGCCATCCCAAATTCCCAATGTTCTTCCCAAAGGGAAAAAGTATTCTTCCTGCTATAGCCAAATTCAGAATTCTTCTCGAAGGGAAAAGTTATTATTTTTGCTATGGCCAAATTCAGAATATTCTTCCCTAAGGGAAATATCATTCTTTTTGCTATGGCCAAATTCAGAATTCTTCTCAAAGGGAAAAAGTATTCTTCTTGCTATAGCCAAATTGAGAATTGTTCTCTAAGGGAAAAACAATTCTTCTTGCTATGGCCAAATTCACAATATTCTTCCCTAAAGGAAAAATGATTCTATTTGCTATGGCCAAATTCAGAATTCTTCCCAAAAGGAAATAGTATTCTTCTTGCTATGGCCAAATTCAGAATTGTTCTCTAAAGGAAAAATGATTTTTTGCTATGGCCATCCCAAATTCAGAATGTTCTTCCCAAAGGGAAAGATTATTTTTTGCTATGGCTATCCCAAATTCAGAATATTCCTCCCTGAGGGAAAAAAGAATTCTTCTTGCTATGGCCAAATTCACAATGTTCTTCTCAAAGGGAAAAATGATTATTCTTGCTATGGCCAAATTCAGAATCCTCTTCCCAAAGGGAAAAATGATTTTTTGCTATGGCCATCCCAAATTCAGAATATTCTTCCTAAAGGGAAATATTAATCCTTTTGCTACAGCCAAATTCAGAATTCTTCTCAAAGGGAAAAAGTATTCTTCTTGCTATGGCCAAATTCAGAATTGTTCTCGAAGGGAAAAACAATTCTTTTTGCTATAGCCAAATTCACAATATTCTTCCCAAAGGGAAATATTATTCTTCTTGCTATAGCCAAATTCACAATAGTCTTCCCTAAGGGAAAAATGATTTTTTGCTATGGCCAAATTCACAATAATGTTCCCTAAAGGAAATGGTATTCTTCTTGCTATAGCCAAATTCACAATGTTCTTGTCAAAGGAAAAAATTATTCTTCTTCCTATGGCCAAATTCAGAATTGTTCTCTAAGGGAAAAACAATTCTTTTTGCTATGGCCAAATTCACAATATTCTTCCCTAAGGGAAAAATGATTCTATTTGCTATAGTCAAATTCAGAATATTCTTCCCTAAGGGAAATAGTATTCTTCCTGCTATAGCCAAATTCAGAATTCTTCTCAAAGGGAAACATTATTTTTGCTATGGCCAAATTCAGAATATTCTTCCCTAAGTGAAAGATTATTCCTTTTGCTATGGCCATCCCAAATTCAGAATGTTCTTCCCTAAGGGAAATAGTATTCTTCTTGCTATGGCCAAATTCAGAATTGTTCTCTAAGGGAAAAATGATTTTTTGCTATGGCTATCCCAAATTCACAATATTCTTCCCTAAGGGAAAAATGATTCCTTTTTCTATGGCCATCCCAAATTCAGAATTCTTCTCAAAGGGAAAAAGTATTCTTCTTGCTATAGCCAAATTCAGAATATTCTTCCCTAAGGGAAAAATTATTCCTTTTGCTATGGCCATCCCAAATTCAGAATTCTGCTCGAAGGGAAAAAGTATTCTTCTTGCTATGGCCAAATTCAGAATTCTTCTCAAAGTGAAAAGTTATTATTTTTGCTCCAGCCAAATTCAGAATATTCTTCCCTAAAGGAAAAATGATTCTATTTGCTATGGTCAAATTCAAAATCTTCTTCCCTAAGGGAAAAAAGTATTCTTCCTGCTATGGCCAAATTCACAATAGTCTTCCCTAAGGGAAAAATTATTCTATTTGCTATGGCCAAATTCACAATGTTCTTCTCAAAGGGAAAGAGTGTTCTTCTTGCTATGGCCAAATTCACAATATTCTTCCCAAAGGAAAAAATGATTTTTTGCTATGGCCATCCCAAATTCACAATGTTCTTCTCAAAGGGAAAAAGTATTCTATTTGCTATGGCCAAATTCAGAATATTCTTCCCTAAGGGAAAAATGATTCTATTTGCTATGGCCAAATTCACAATGTTCTTCTCAAAAGGAAATAGTACTCTTCCTGCTATAGCCAAATTCAAAATTCTTCTCAAAGGGAAACACTATTTTTGCTATAGCCAAATTCAGAATATTCTTCCCAAAGGGAAAAATGATTTTTTGCTATGGTCATCCCAAATTCACAATGTTCTTCCCAAAGGAAAAAAAGTATTCTTCGTGCTAAGGCCAAATTCAGAATTCTTCCCTAAGGAAAAAACAATTCTTTTTGCTATAGCCAAATTCAGAATATTCTTCCCAAAGGGACAAATTATTATTTTCCCTACAGCCATCCCAAATTGAGGATATTCATCCCAAAGGGAAAAATGATTTTTTGCTATGGCCATCTCAAATTCAGAATATTTTTCCTAAAGGGAAAAGTTATTCTTATTCTGACAGCCAAATATTCAGAATATTCTTCCTAAAGGGAAAAAGTATTCTTCCTACAGCCAAATTCAAAATACTCTTTCCTAAGGGAAAAATAATTTTTTTTGCTAGAGCCAAATTCAGAATATTCTTCCCAAAGGGAAAAATTATTATTTTCCCTACAGCCATCCCAAATTGAGAATATTCATCCCAAAGGGAAATATTAATCCTTTTGCTATAGCTAAATTCAGAATATTCTTCCCAAAGGGAAAAGTTATTTTTTGCTATGGCTATCCCAAATTCAGAATATTTTTCCCAAAGGAAAAAAATATTCTTATTCCTACAGCCAAATATTCCATGGAAAAATCAGGAAAATTAATTCTGAATTTTTCATGGGTTTCCCAGCAAGAAATCCCATGGGGGAAATGTCAAAATGCAACAGATCCACCCTAAAAAAATCCAATTTTTGTTCATTCCCTGCTTGGTTTGCAGGGAATCCAACCTGGAAGGTAAAAAAGGGATTTTTTGGGGGGAATTTTTGAGGATTTTTTGCTCTTTTTGAAAGGTTTGGGCATCCTTTCCAAAATGGGATTTTCAGGGAGTGGAAATGATCCAGGGGCTGGAAAATTCCAGAAAAATCAGCCTGGGGAAAGTGGGGAAAAGGGGAAATTGGAAAAAAGGAAAAAATTAGAAAAGGGGGAAAGAATTGGAAAATAAAAGGGGAAGAATTAGAAAATAAAAGGGGAAAGAATTAGAAAAGAAAAAGGGGAAAAGAGTTAAAAAAGGGGGAAAGAATTAGAAAATAAAAGGGAAAGAATTAGAAAATAAAATGGGAAATTAGAAAAGAATTGGAAAAGAAAAGGGGAAAAGAATTAGAAAATAAAAGGGGCAAAGAATTAGAAAATAAAAGGGGAAAAGAACTAGAAAAGGGGAAAAGTAATAGAAAAGAAAAAGGGAAAATAATTAGAAAATAAAATGGGGAAATAATTAGAAAAGAGGGAAATAATTAGAAAATAAAGGGGAAAATAATTAGAAAAAGGGGAAAAGAATTAGAAAATAAAAGGGGGAAATAATTAGTAAATAAAAGGGGAAAAGAATTAGAAAATAAAAGGGGAAAAGAATTAGAAAAGGGGAAAATTAGAAGAGAAAAAATGGAAAATAATTAGAAAATAAAAGGGGAAAATAATTAGAAAAGGGGGAAAGAATTAGAAAATTAAAAGGGGGAAAGAATTAGTAAAGAAAAAGGGGAAAGAATTAGAAAATTAAAAGGGGAAAAGAATTGGAAAAGGGGCAAAAGAGATAGAAAATAAAAGGGAAAAAGAATTAAAAAAGGGGGAAAGAATTAGAAAATAAAAGGGGGAAATAATTAGTAAAGAAAATTAGAAAATTAAAAGGGGAAAAGAATTAGAAAATAAAAGGGGAAAAGAATTAGAAAATAAAATGGGAAATTAGAAAAGAAAAAGGGAAAAGAATTAGAAAATAAAAGGGGAAAATAATTAGTAAAGAAAAAGGGGAAAAGAATTAGAAAATAAAATGGGAAATTAGAAAAGAAAAAGGGGAAAAGAATTAGAAAAGGGGAAAAGTATTAGAAAAGAAAAAGGGAAAAGAATTAGAAAACAAAATGGGGAAATAATTAGAAAAGGGGGAAATAATTAGAAAAAAAAGGGGAAAAGAATTAGAAAATAAAAGGGGAAAAGAACTAGAAAAGGGGAAAATTAGAAGAGAAAAAAGGGAAAATAATTAGAAAATAAAAGGGGAAAATAATTAGAAAAGGGGGAAAGAATTAGAAAATTAAAAAGGGGAAAGAATTAGAAAAGGGGGAAAGAATTGGAAAATAAAAGGGGAAAAGAATTAGTAAAGAAAAAGGGGAAAGAATTAGAAAATTAAAAGGGGGAAAGAATTAGAAAATAAAAGGGCAAAAGAGATAGAAAATAAAATGGGAAATTAGAAGAGAAAAAAGGGAAAAGAATTAGAAAAGGGGGAAAGAATTAGAAAATAAAAGGGGGAAATAATTAGTAAAGAAAAAGGAGAAAGAATTAGAAAATTAAAAGGGAAAAAGAATTAGTAAAGGGGAAAAGTATTAGAAAAGAAAAAGGGAAAAGAATTAGAAAACAAAATGGGGAAATAATTAGAAAAGGGGGAAATAATTAGAAAATAAAAAGGGGAAAAGAATTAGAAAATAAAAGGGGAAAAGAAAAAGAAAATAAAATGGGAAATTAGAAGAGAAAAAGGGGGAAATAATTAGAAAAGGGGAAATTAGAAGAGAAAAAATGGAAAAGAATTAGAAAATAAAAGGGGAAATTAGAAAAGGGGGAAAGAATCAGAAAAGCAAAAGGGGAAATTAGAAAAGAATTGGAAAAGAAAAGGGGAAAAGAATTAGAAAATAAAAGGGCAAAAGAGATAGAAAATAAAATGGGAGGGAAATTAAGGAAAACTGGGAGAAAAGAAGGAAAATGGGGGAAAATGAAGGAAAATGGGGACAAAAGGAAGGAGGTGGAAAAAAAAGGTAAACAGAGAGAAAAGGAAGGAAAAAAGGTGGGGAAAAAACCAAAAATGGGTGGAAAATGAAGGGAAAGAGGTGGAAAAAAGGGAAATGGGGAGAAAATGAAGGAAAAGAGATGGAAAAAGAAGGAAAATGGGAGGGAAAGGAAGGAAAAGATCCAGGAAAGGCAGGAAAATGGAGAGAGAAGGAAGGAAAAGAGGTGGAGAAAAAAAAGGAAAATGGGTGGAAAATGAAGGAGAAGAGGTGGGAAAAAGAAGGAAAATTGGGAGAAAAGAAGGAAAATGGGTGGAAAATGAAGGAAAAGAGCCAGGAAAGGAAGGAAAACGTGAGGGAAAGAAGGAAAATGGGTGGCAAAAAAAGGAAAATGATGGGGAAAGGAAGGAAAATTGAGAGAAAAGAAAGGAGGTGGGAAAAAAAGGAATATGAGGAGAAAAGGAAGGAAAATGGGCAGGGAAAAGAAGAGAAAGATCCAGGAAAGGAAGGAAAAGAGGTGGAAAAAAAGAAGGAAAATGGGAGGGAAATTAAGGAAAACAGGGAGAAAAGAAGGAAAATAGGGGAGAAAAGAAGGAAAATGGGAAAAGGAAAATTAAGGAAAATTGGGAGAAAAGAAGGAAAATGGGGAGAAAAGGAAGGAAAAGATCCAGGAAAGGCATGAAAATTGAGAGAGAAGGAAGGAAAAGAGGTGGGAAAAGAAAAATGGGTGAGAAATGAAGGAAAATAGGTGGGAAAAAAAGGAAAATGGGGAAAAAAGGAAGAAAAAAAGGTGGAAAAAAAAAGGAAAATGGGAGGAAAATGAAGGAAAATGGGGAGGGAAAGGAAGGAAAATTGAGAGAAAAGAAAGGAGGTGGGAAAAAAGGAAAATGGGAGTGAAATTAAGGAAAATTGGGAGAAGGAAAATAGGGGGGAAAAGAAGGGAAATGGGGAGGGAAAGGAAGGAAAGCTGGGAGAAAAGAAGGAAAATGGAGAGAGAAGGAAGGAAAAGATGTGGAAAAAAAAGGAAAATGGGTGGGAAAGGAAGGAGAAGAGGTGGGAAAAGAAGGAAAATGGGAAAAGGAAAATTAAGGAAAACTGGGAGAAAAGAAGGAAAATGGGGAGAGAAAGGAAGGAAAAGAGATGGAAAAAGAAGGAAAATGGGGAGAAAAGTTAGGAAAATAGGCAGGGAAAAGAAGGGAAAGAGCCAGGAAATGAAGGAAAATGTGGGGGAAAGAAGGAAAATGGGGAGGGAAAGGAAGGAAAATTGAGAGAAAAGAAGGGAGGTGGAAAAAAAAGGAAAATGGGGAGAAAAGAAGGAAAATGGGAGGGAAAAGGAAGGAAAAGAGGTGGGAAAAGGAAAATGGGAGGGAAATTAAGGAAAATTGGGAAAAAAGAAGGAAAATAGGGGGGGAAAGAAGGGAAATGGGGAGGGAAAGGAAGGAAAAGATCCAGGAAAGGAAGGAAACTGTGAGGGAAAGAAGGAAAATGGGAGGAAAATGAAGGGAAAGAGGTGGGAAAAGAAGGAAAATGGGGAGAAAAGGAAGGAAAATAAGCAGGGAGAAGAAGGGAAAGATTCAGGAAAAGAGGGAAAACGTGAGGGAAAGAAGGGAAATGGGGAGAAAAAGAAGGAAAACAGGTGGGAAAAGAAAAGGAAAATGGGTGGGAAATGAAGGAGAAGAAGCAGGAAAGGCAGGAAAATTGAGAGAGAAGGAAGGAAAAGAGGTGGAGAAAAAAAAGGAAAATGGGAGTGAAATTAAGGAAAATTGGAAGAAGGAAAATAGGGGGGAAAAGAAGGGAAATGGGAAAAGGAAAATTAAGGAAAACTGGGAGAAAAGAAGGAAAATGGGGGAAAATGAAGGAAAATGGGGACAAAAGGAAGGAGGTGGAAAAAAAAGGAAAATGGGAGTGAAATTAAGGAAAACTGGGAGAAAAGAAGGAAAATGGGGAGAAAATGAAGGAAAATGGGGAGGGAAAGGAATGAAAAGATCCAGGAAAGGAAGGAAAACGTGAGGGAAAGAAGGAAAAGGGGTGGCAAAAAAAGGAAAAGAGGTGGAAAAAAAAGGAAAATGAGGAGAAAATGAAGAAAAAAAGGTGGAAAAAAAGGGAAAATTGGGAAAAAAGAAGGAAAACGGGAGGGAAATGAAGGCGAGCCCTTGGCCTCGGTGCCCCTCGGGTCCCTCTCACACCGGAGCTCTCACACCTCCAACACCAAACACCCACAGGGAACCAAAACTCTGCTGGGAAATAAATCCAAATTAAAAATGGAATTGTCTGGAAAAATCCCGGGCAGAAACGGCCACGGGTGTGAGTTTAATTGAATTTTAATTGAATTTTAATTAGATTTTAATTGAATTTTAATTGAATTTAATGTTTAATTTTTCCACACGTGTCTGAGCGCTCCTAAAGGTTTTAATCCTGTTTAAAAAATTGGGAAATGTGGCAAAAAATTCCACAGTTGGGAATTAAATCTATTTTATGTGTTTAAAAAATGTGGCACAACATTCCACAATTATGGATAAAATCTAATTTACCTATTTAAAAAAAATGGATTATGTGGCACAAAATTCCACAGTTGGGAATTAAATTCAATTTATTTGTTTAAAAAATGGGAAATGTGGCAAAAAAATTCCACATCTGTGGATTAAATCCAATTTATCTGATTAAAAAGTGAAAATCTGGCACAAAATTCCAAATTTCCCATTTTTTTTGAAACAGATCCCAGCTGTGGATCAAATCCATTTTAGCATTATTTTATATTTTATCAAATCCATTTTATGTTAAATAATTGAAGATATGGCATAAAATTCCTTATTTTAATTTTAATCTACAGCTGCAAATTAAATCCTTTCTTTTTGGTTTAAAAAATGGGAAATTTGGCACAAAAATTCCACAGTTGGGAATTAAATCCATTTTATCTGTTTAAAAATGGGAAATGTTTTTTGGGAATGAAAAAAAATGAAAATTTTTCTGTTTTAAAAAATGGGAAATGTGGCACAAAAATTCCCGTGGAATTTTTGGGATTTTTTGGGAATAAATTCCCAAAAAATTTGATTTGAATTTAATTCAATTCCCCCTCACGAGCTGGGGAAGGTTCAAGGTTATAAAACCTTGCAGAAATACAAATAAATATAAAAATATAAATAAATATTTTATACATAAATATATAAAATATATAAAATATAAATAAATATAAAAAATGAGATGAGAGCAAAATATAAAAAATATATATATAAAATATATTTTTAATGTATTTTTTAAATAAAAATATATTAAAAAAATGAGATGAGAGCAAAATATAAAAAATA
This sequence comes from Zonotrichia albicollis, assembly GCF_047830755.1. NCBI lineage: Eukaryota > Metazoa > Chordata > Aves > Passeriformes > Passerellidae > Zonotrichia > Zonotrichia albicollis. The sequence goes on from NC_133846.1 coordinate 4,518,679, forward strand.
TATATAAAATATATATTTTATATATTTTTTATAAAAATAAAAATATATTTATATATATATATATTTAGATATTTAGATATAATATAAATAATATATATTTATATATTTAAATATAATAATTTATAATAATATATTATAACATTATATAATGTTATATTAATATAATATTAATATTATTATTAATATCAATATCAATATTAATATATTAATATAATTAATATTAATTATATTAATAATATATATTTATATATTTATATATTAATAATATATAATTAATATATATCAATAATAATATTAATATTAATAATATCAATATTAATATTAACATATATTAATATAGATATTAATATATTAATATAATTATTAATATTAATAAATAAAAACATATTGTTATAATAATATAATAATATAATAATAAGATTTTATAATTTATTTATAGATTATAATCATGTAATTTATAATAATAATTTATATATTTATATATAATAAAAATATATTTATGTATTTTTTTATAAAAATATATTAAAAAAATGAGGTGAGAGCAAAAAAAAATTGCAGTTCTGAAGGTGGAAAAAAATATAAAAATCTTGTTTTCAGTCAAGGATGGGATTTTAGGATTAAAATTTTGAAATTTGGGATTTTTGGGCAGCACTCAACCAACTCCTGGCACACACAGAGAAGACACAAACTCAGATTTTCTTGAAAAAAATTTTCTTTTTTTTCAGAGTTTTTCAGAGAAGTTTATTCCTCCTGGAATTTTGGGATTTTTGTGATTTTATTTTTTTTTTGGGTACTTACCAGGTGAGAGGGAAATTTGTGGAAATGGGAGCAAAACCTACCTGGGAGGGGAGCAGGGCTCAGGTTCCTCTTCAGCATCTCGTACACGGGGCTGGGGACGGCAGAAATCCAGTTAGGCAGCTAAAAATGGGAATTTTTTCAGCTAAAAATGTGATTTTTTTCAGCTAAAAATGTGAATTTTTTTTAGCTAAAAGTGTGAATTTTTTCAGCGTTTTCAGCTAAAAATGTGAATTTTTTCAGCTAAAAACGTGAATTTTTTTTCAGCTAAAAATGTGAATTTTTTTAGCGTTTTCAGCTAAAAATGTGAATTTTTTCAGCTAAAAATGCGACTTTTTTCAGCTAAAAATGTGAATTTTTTTTCAGCTAAAAATGTGAATTTTTTCGGCGTTTTCACCTAAAAATGTGAATATTTTTCAGCTAAAAATTTCAATTTTTCCAGCTAAAAATGTGAATTGTTTTCAGCATTTTCAGCTAAAAATGTGAATTTTTTTCAGCTAAAAATGTGAAATTTTTTAGTGTTTTCAGCTAAAAATATGATTTTTTTTCAGCTAAAAATGTGATTTTTTTTCAGTGTTTTCAGCTAAAAATGTGATTTTTTTTCAGCTACAAATGTGAATTTTTTTAGCTAAAAATGTGATTTTTTTTAGCGTTTTCAGCTAAAAACGTGAAATTTTTTTCAGCTAAAAATGTGAAATTTTTAGCGTTTTCAGCTAAAAATGTGATTTTTTTTCAGCTAAAAATGTGATTGTTTTTCAGCGTTTTCTGCTAAAAGTGTGATTTTTTCAGCTAAAAATGTGATTTTTTTCAGCGTTTTCAGTTAAAAATGTGCATTTTTCCAGCTACAAATGTGAATTTTTTCGGCGTTTTCAGCTAAAAACGTGAAATTTTTTTCAGCTAAAAATGTGAAATTTTTTAGCGTTTTCAGCTAAAAATGTGATTTTTTTTCAGCTAAAAATGCGATTTTTTTTCAGCGTTTTCAGCTAAAAATGTGAATTTTTTCAGCTAAAAATGTGAATTTTTTCAGCTAAAAATGTGGGATTTTTTCAGCTAAAAATGTGAATTTTTTTTTAGCTAAAAATGTGAATTTTTTCAGCTAAAAATGCGAATTTTTTTCAGCTAAAAACGTGAATTTTTTTTCAGCTCAAAATGTGAATTTTTTCAGCTAAAAAATGTGAATGTTTCCAGCTAAAAACGTGAATTTTTTTCAGCTACAAATGTGAATTTTTTCAGCTCAAAATGTGAATTTTTTCAGCTAAAAATGCGATTTTTTTTCAGCTAAAAATGCGAATTTTTTCAGCTAAAAATGCGAATTTTTTTCAGCTAAAAATGCGAATTGTTTTAGCTCAAACTGTGAAATTTTTTTAGCATTTTCAGCTAAAAATGTGAAAATTTTTAGTGTTTTCAGCTAAAAATGTGAATTTTTTTCAGCATTTTCAGCTAAAAATGCAAATTTTTTCAGCTAAAAATGCGAATTTTTTCAGCTAAAAATGTGAGTTTTTTCCAGCTAAAAATGCGGATTTTTTCCAGCTAAAAATGCGGATTTTTCCAGCTAAAAATGTGATTTTTTTCCAGGTAAAAATGTGATTTGTTTCAGCTAAAATCGTGAATTTTTTCCAGCTAAAAATGTGAATTTTTTCAGCTAAAAATGCGAATTTTTTTTCACCTAAAAATGTGATTTTTTTAGCTAAAAATGTGATTTTTTTCCAGCTAAAAATGCAAATTTTTTTCAGCTAAAAATGTGAATTTTTTTTTCAGCTAAAAACGGGAATTTTTTTCAGCTAAAAATGTCAATTTTTCCTGCTAAAAATGTGATTTTTTTTCAGTGTTTTCAGCTAAAAACGTGATTTTTTTTTCGGCGTTTTCAGCTAAAAACGTGAAATTTTTTTCAGCTAAAAATGTGAATTTTTCCAGCTAAAAATGTGAATTTTTTCAGCTAAAAATGTGATTTGTTTTCAGCATTTTCAGCTAAAAATGTGAAATTTTTTAGCATTTTCACCTAAAAATGAGAATTTTTTTTCAGCTAAAAACGTGATTTTTTTTCAGTGTTTTCAGCTAAAAACGTGATTTTTTTTCAGCTAAAAATGTGATTTTTTCCAGCTAAAAATGTGATTTTTTTTCGGCGTTTTCAGCTAAAAATGCGATTTTTTTCAGCTAAAAATGTGAATTTTTTTTCAGCATTTTCAGCTAAAAATGTGAATTTTTTTCAGCTAAAAATGTGAATTTTTCCAGCTAAAAACATGATTTTTTTTTACCATTTTCACCTAAAAATGTGAATTTTTTCGGCTAAAGACGTGATTTTTTTTCAGCGTTTTCAGCTAAAAATGTGAATTTTTTTCAGCTAAAAATGCGATTTTTTTTTACCTAAAAATGTGAATTTTTTCAGCTAAAAATGCGATTTTTTTTCACCTAAAAATGTGAATTTTTTCAGCTAAAGACGTGATTTTTTTTCAGCGTTTTCAGCTAAAAACATGAATTTTTTTCAGCTAAAAATGTGATTTTTTCCAGCTAAAAATGCGAATTTTTTTTCACCTAAAAATGTGATTTTTCCAGCTAAAAACATGATTTTTTTTCACCATTTTCACCTAAAAACATGAATTTTTTTTTATTATTTCCATCTCAACCCGTGGATTTTTCCCTTTTTATGGCCACCGATATTTTCCCTTACCTGGGGTCCTTGACGGAGAAGCTCTGCAGGCCCAGCAGCGCCCCCAGCGGGTCGGGCCCGCAGTGCACCAGGTGCTGCTGCCGCCGGTCATAGAGCTGGCGGGCCAGGATGTACTGACCCAGGAAATGCATCACCTGTGGGCAGAGGGCTGGGGTCACTGCTGGGGTGGGAATGAGGGGGGATTTGGGGGGATTTGGGGGGCTGGAGTGAAGGTTTGGGGGTGGCGGTGGTGGGGAGGAGGATGGAGATGAACTGGTTCAAATGGGGTGATCCCGGTTCAAAATGGAGTTAAGTTATCCCAGTTCAAATGGGGTGATCCCAGTTCAAAATGGGGTGATCCCAGTTCAAAACAGGGTTAAATTATCCCAGTTCAAACGGGGTTATCCCAGTTCAAACTGCATTATTCCAGTTCAAAATGAAGTTAAGTTATCCCAGTTCAAATGGGGTTATCCTGGTTCAAACTGCATTATTCCCAGTTCAAATGGGGTGATCCCAGTTCACATGGGGTGATCCCAGTCCAAAATGGGGTTAAGTTATCCCAGTTCAAAGTGCATTATTCCCAGTTAAAATGGGGTGATCCCAGTTCAAAATGGGTTTATTCCCAGTTCAAATGGGGTGATCCCAGTTCAAAACAGGGTTAAATTATCCCAGTTCAAAATGGGGTGATCCCAGTTCAAACTGCATTATCCCAGTTCAAACTGCATTATTCCCAGTTAAAATGGGGTTATCCTGGTTCAAACTGCATTATTCCCAGTTAAAATGGGGTGATCCCAGTTCAAACTGGGGTGATCCCAGTTCAAACTGCATTATTCCAGTCCAAAATGGGGTGATCCCAGCTGCCTCTGGTCATAGAGCTGCCGGGCCAGGATGTACTGACCCAGGAAATGCATCACCTGCGGGCAGAGGGCTGGGGTCACTGCTGGGGTTTGGGGGGCTGGGAGGGGAATGAGGGGGGATTTGGGGGGGTGGGAGGGGAATTGGGGGGGATTTGGGGGGCTGGGAGGGGAATGAGGGGGGATTTGGGGGGATTTGGGGGGCTGGAGTGAAGGTTTGGGGGTGGCGGTGGTGGGGAGGAGGATGGAGATAAACGGGTTCAAATGGGGTGATCCCGGTTCAAATGGGGTTATTTCCACTGACCCCAAAGTTTCTCCAAAAGCGACCCTGAAGTGTCCCCTAAGTGCCCTCAAAGTGACCCTTAAGTGCCCCAAAAGTTCCCCCACCAGGTGAAATGGGACCATTTCCCAGGGCCTGAAGGACAGAACCCCATCCCAAACCCTCAACCCCCAAACCCCAACCCCCAAATCCCAAACCCCAAATCCCAAAACTCCAAATCTGGGGGTGCCCCCACCTCCCAAACCCCAAATCCCCCAAACCCCAAATCCCCCAAACCCCAACCCCAAACCCTAAACCCCAACCCCAACTCTGGGGGTGCCCCCACCTCCCAAACCCCAAACCCAAAACTCCAAACCCCAAATCCCAAACCCCAAACCTGGGGGTGCCCGCACCTCCCAAACCCCAAATCCCAAACCTAAACCCCAAAACTCTAAATCCCAAACCCCAAATCTGGGGGTGCCCGCACCTCCCAAATCCCAAACCCCAAACCCTAATCCCCAAATCCCAAATCTGGGGGTGCCCGCACCTCCCAAACCCCAAATCCCAAACCCAACCCCAAATCCCAAACCCCAAATCTGGGGGTGCCCCCACCTCCCAAATCCCAAACACCAAACCCCAACTCCAAACCCCAAATCCCAAACTCCAAATCTGGGGGTGCCTCCACCTCCCAAACCCCAAACCCCAAAACTCCAAATCTCAAACCTCAAATCCCAACCCCAAACCCTAAACCCCAAATCCCAAATCTGGGGGTGCCCCCACCTCCCAAACCCCAAATCCCAAACCCCAAATCCCAAACCCAAACCCCAAACCCAAAACTCCAAACCCCAAATCCCAAACCCCAAAGTGATCCTAAAGGGATCTGGGGGTGCCCCCACCCCCCAGATCTGGGGGGGAGCCCATGCCCTCACCCCAGATTTGGGGGAAGAGCCCCCACCCCCCAAACCCCAAATCCCAAACCCAAACCCCAAATCCCAAACCCCAAACCCCAACCCCAAATCTAGGGGTGCCCCCACCTCCCAAATCCCAAACCCCAAACCCCAAATTTGGGGGTGCCCCCACCTCCCAAACCCCAAACCCCAAACCCGGGGGTGTCCCCACCTCTTTGAGCGTGAAGGAGTCGCCCTGGGCCCCCCCAGCCCGCAGGATCCTCAGCAGGGGCAGCGAGGGAACCACCTGGGAAATATCCAATAAACACAGAAATTATAAATAAATAAAAATTTATAAATAATATTTATAGAAAAACACTAAATGGTAAATATGTGATAAATATAGAAATGATAAATATATAGAAATGAAAAATATTTCCCCACTATTTATCAATATTTCCCCACTATTTACCAATACTAAGTGGCAAATATTTGATAAATATCTGATAAATCTATAAATATATATAAATATATAGAAATGATCAATATTTTCCCACTATTTATCAATACTAAATGGTAAATATTTGATAAATATAGAAATGTATAAATACATCGAAATGGTAAATATTTTCCCACTATTTATCAATATTTCCCCACTATTTAGCAATACTAAGTGATAAATATTTGATAAATATATAAATATAAATACATAGAAATGATAAATATTTTCCCACTATTTATCAATATTTTCCCACTATTTATCAATATTTCCCCCCTATATACCAATACAAAATGCTAAATATTTGACAAATATAAAAATATATAAATACATAGAAATGATAAATATTTTCCCACTAATTATCAATATTTCCCCACTATTTATCAATATCTTCCCACTAATTATCAATATTTTCCTGCTATTTATCAATACTAAATGGTAAATATTTGATAAATATATAAATATATAAATGATAAATATTTTCCCAGTATTTAGCAGTACTAAATGGTAAGTATTTGATAAATATAGAAATGATAAATATTTTCCCACTAATTATCAATACTAAATGGTAAATATTTGATAAATATAGTAATGATAACTATATAAAATTATATAAATAATATTTATAGAAAATTACTAAATGGTAAATATTTGATAAATATAGAAATTATAAATATATTAAAATATATAAATAATGGTTATAGAAAATATATAAATATATACGAATATAGAAAAATTATCAATATTTCCCCACTATTTATCAATACTAAATGGTAAATATTTGATAAATATACAATATATACAAATGATAAATATTTCTCCAGTATTTACCAATACGAAATTCCATGTTTTGTTATGCTTTTAAATACATTTTTTCTCTTGAAAATATTCCTAAATCCTGGACAAATTCCTTGAGGTAAATCCAAATTTTTTAATGATAAATCCCAATTTTTTTAATGATAAATCCCAATTTTTTTTTTAGGATAAATCCCATTTTTTTTGAGGATAAATTCTCCAAATTTAAACATATTTTAAATTTCATAAAAATCACCACTCTGAGGAGGAAATAACACAGATAAATGATGGAGGGGTCATTAGCTGCTAATTAATTGCTAATTACCTGATTGGCTTGGCCCAGGGGGATCCTGCTGGAATTTGGGAAGCTCATCCTGGCAGTGAGGAGCTGTTCAAGCACCGACCTGCAAATGGAATTTTAAGGTTAAAATCAACCTTTTTAAAATTTCAAATTTAAAATAATAAATCAATTTAAAATAACAAAATTTCAAATTTCAAATTTTTATTTTTAATCCTGCCTTGGGTCTCTCCCACTTTGTGCTGCTCTAGGGGAATGTAATAAAAAAGGGAAAATAAAATAAAACGAAAAAATATTTGGGAAGGGTAGGTTCAAGCATATCAAATATTCAAATTTCTAAATTATAATTCAGATTATAGCAGCTTCAATCCCTTCATATTTCCTTAAATTTTAAGCGATTTCTGAGGGGAAAAAAATGAAAATATTGACCACAAACAACCTTAAAAAGAGCTGGACAGGGTAGACTCAAACTTATAAAATATTTAAATTTATGAGGAGCATCGACAATTAACTGGAATAATTCAGATTATAACAGCTTTAATCCCTTCCCCAGTTCATATTTCCCTAAATTTTAACCAATTTCTGAGGGAAAAAATTAAAATATTGACCACAAACAACTTTAAAATGAGCTGGAGAGGGTTGAGTCAAACTTAATAGATATTTAAATTTCTTTAGAGCATCGACAATTAACTGGAATAATTCAGATTATAACAGCTTCACTCCCTTCACCAGTTCATATTTCCCTAATTTTTACCCGCTTTCTGAGGGAAAAAATTAAAATATTGACCAAAAACAACTTTAAAAGCAGCTGGACAGGGTTGATTCAAACTTAATAAATATTTACATTTGTGAAGAGCATCGACAATTAACTGGAATAATTCAGATTATAACAGATTTAATCCCTTCCCAGTTCATATTTCCTTAAATTTTAATCGATTTCTGAGGGAAAAAAAACCAAAATATTGACCAAAAACACCCTGAAAATGACCCGGACAGGGTTGAGTGAAACTTATAAATATTTAAATTTATGAGGAGCATCGACAGTGACCTGGAATAATTCAGATTATAACAGATTTAATCCCTTCCCCAGTTAATATTTCCTTAAATTTTAACCAATTTCTGAGGGGAAAAATTAAAATATTGACCACAAACAATCTTAAAAATGAGCTATACAGGGCTGAGTCAAACTTATCAAATATTTAAATTTATGAAAAGCATAGAAAGTGACCTGGAATAATCCAGATTATAGCAGCTTTAATCCCTTCACCAGTTCATATTTCCCTAATTTTTAACCGATTTCTGAGGGGAAAAAATGAAAATATTGATCACAAACAACTTTAAAATCAGCTGGACAGGGCTGAGTCAAATTTAGTAAATATTTAAATTTGTGAGGAGCATTAACAGTGACTTGAAATAATTCATATTATAGCAGCTTCACTCCCTTCACCAGTTCATATTTCCTTAAATTTTAATCGATTTCTGAGGGAAAAAAATAAAATATTGACCAAAAACACCCTGAAAATGACCCGGACAGGGTTGAGTGAAACTTAGTAAATATTTAAATTTATGAGGAGCATCGACAGTGACCTGGAATAATTCAAATTATAACAGCTTCACTCCCTTCACCAGTTCATATTTCCTTACTTTTTACCCAATTTCTGAGGGAAAAAATTAAAATATTGACCAAAAACAACTTTAAAACGAGCTGGAGAGGACAGACTCAAACTTAATAAATATTTAAAGTTATCATGTGACCTGGAATAATCCAAATTACAACAGCTTCACTCCCTTCACCAGTTCATATTTCCTTAATTTTTACCCGATTTCTGAGGGGAAAAAATGAAAATATTGATCACAAACCCCTTTAAAATCAGCTGGATTTACCCACCTTGACTTTTTGTGCCTGGCAGGAATATCCTGGGATTATTTTATCGGGATTTTACTGAGGGATAATTCCCGAGATTTTACAAAAATTCGCTTTTTTTTCAAACCTCGCCCGAGGGAGGGACCGATAACGGCTGGACTGGGCTGAAAATCGGCTCGAAAAAAGGAAAAGAAATTCGGATTTTATCTCCCTCCCCTTTTCCTGGAAAGAAATTCACGGCTGAGGGAGACGAATTTTAACCATTTCAGCGCTGATCGGATCGCTCAAAACCTCCGGGTTTTGCACAAAAATTAATTTTTTTTAGACACTTTGCTTCTCATTAATATTAGGATTTAATCAGAAATTAACTTTGGCGTTAATTAAGATTCTGTTCGCGAGTTTTGAAATATTTTCGGGGAGAAAAATATAATGAAATTTAGGGGTAAAGCCCCATTGAAAAGCTCCCACGCGGTGGAAATTCCTTTAAAAAATAAATGGAATTTTCTGCTTGGCAAGCTCAGAAATTTGGGATAATTTCAATCCCAAATTTGGGATAATTTCACCTCCAAACCCCCATCCAAAAATGGATTTCCGGAGATTTTTAGGTGCTGAAAAGGAAATCGTGAATCACCCCCGAGTCATTGAGCTGAGCAAATTTTCCACTCCAAAATTTCACCCCAGACAGAGGAAATACTCATTTGCCTCTTTCATGACTAAAAAATGCCTTTTTTATAACTAAAAATTCCTTTTTTTTGAGTCACCAAAAACCCCCCCAAGAATAAAACCGCAGCTTTTTTAAAAACTGAAAAATCTCACCCGGCTGAAAAGTCAAATTAAAATTTATTCGAGCTTTGATGGTTTTTTTATTAAAGTCTAAATTGAATGAAAAAAAATTAGTTTGTAAATTCCATTTGAAGCAGGAAAGCAGCAGGGGTTGGGGTTCGGGTGACAGCGATTTTTCCAGCTTTTAAATAAAGTAAAATATTGAAAATAAAGTTGGGATTTTAGGGAATTTTAGGTAAAACAGCCCTGAAGGGGAGGATTTAAACAGGCACTGATGCAATCATGAAGTCACTGATAAATTAATTAAATTTGTCCTCATCAGTCCCTGAGGGGTTTCATATCTTAAATTTCGCCCTTTTAATTTAAAATAAACTTTAAAAATTCTGATTTGTACCCGAGTTTTGTGGCTAGCATGATGAATTTAGAATTTTGGACAAATTTTGGGCAATTCTACCCCAAAAATTCCACCAAAACCTTTGGGTAAATAAAAGATAAATCGAAAAAAAGTTGAGCAATTGCTCCTTTGGTTGTGAAATGTTGCGAAAGCCGGGAGGAAAACCAAAAGTGATGAATTAAAATGACAAAAAAAGCGAATTTCCCTACAAATCTCCCTAAATCCCCGCAGGAATTTGAGATAAGGAAACACTTCCACCCCCCTGAATGTTCCTGATTTGTGGCTATTTTTATTTTAAGAGGAAAAAAATTGGCTTTTATTGGGGTTTTTCCACAAGAGTTGAGGCAGCTTAACCCAATAAAACAAAAGAAAATTTGTGGGATCAATCCCTCAGCTTTTATGGGGCGAAATTCTGGAAAAAATGGAATTCCAGAGCGGTTTGGGATGGAAAAAACCTAGAAATTTCTCCTATTCCATAGGTAGTGACAATTCAAAAATCGCAGATTTTTCCAATTTCCTTTCAGGGATGGAGGGAGTGGAATTCTCTGGGAATTCCATCCCAGGGAAGGATTTATTCCCAAAATCCGAATTTATTCCCATATCCCGGTGGGAGCCCGCTGCCATTCCCCCTTCTCCTATCACTCCAGGCCTTTGGGATCATTGCCCATCCATCTTCCTCGATCAGCTCATAATTAAATCACCCCGAATCTTCCCTTCTCCAGGCGGGACAATCGCAATTATCTCAGGATTTCGCGGGAAGAGATAAAAATTCAGGGACGCTGCCGCCGCCCCAGGCCCCTCCCGCCGGCACCGCCTCCCGCCCCCCTTCAGCCTCCTCAGCCCCCCGGCATCCCCGCGTTCCCCTCGGCGCCCTGCTCACCCTACAGCCGCTCCATGGGCTCCGGGCAGGGGGATGGGAAGGGGAAGGAGCCCCTACAGCCCCGGAGGGCTCCGCGCCTCCATTTTAGCGGGGTCCGGGCCGAAGCTTCCCTCCCCGGCCAACATGGCGGCGGGGTCATAGAGAGGAGCGGGATGTGCGGCTGGACGGGACGTGGGGATGGCGTGAATGGGTGGCGCCCCCTAGCGGGGTGGAGGAGCACGGCGGTGCGCCCTCAGCCCTCATGGAAAACAGAAATAAAAATAAATAAATAAAAATAAATAAATAAAAATAAACTTTACAATAAAAGTAAAATATAAACGTAGATATACACATAAATATAAATGTGAATAGATATGTAGATATAAAAATATATTGATATATAGATATATAGATATACAGATATATAGATATATAGATATACAGATGTATAGATTAGACATATAGATATATAGACATATAGATATATAGATATATAGATATATAGATATAGATATGGATATAAAAGTAAATGCAAATATAAAAGTGTATAAATATAAATATAAATATAAATATAAATATAAATATAAATATAAATATAAATATACACATTTATATTTGCACGTGTATATAAATAAATATAAATTTAAGTTATAAATATAAATAAATATAACTTCTAAATATAAATGTAAGTTATAGCTATAAGTATCAATATAAATATTAGTACAGATTATAGATATAAATATAGATTATATATATAAATATTAAAATTAATTACAATAAAATAAGCGTATACATTTAAAATATAAATATGAATATATAAACATGGAATTTATCTAAACTTATATGTTTTATTTATGTGAAAACTTAAATGAAAATATAAATGTCTATAAATATACATATACATATACATATACATATACATATACATATACATATACATATATTTATACACATTTATATTTGCATGTGTATATAAATAAATATAAATTTAAGTTATAAATATAAATAAATATAACTTATAAATATAAATGTAAGTTATAGCTATAAGTATAAATATAAATATTAGTATAGATTATAGCTATAAATATAAATAGAGATTATAGATATAAATATTAAAATGAATTACAATAAAATAAGCGTATACATTTAAAATATAAATATGAATATATAAACATGGAATTGATCTAAACTTATATATTTTATTTATATAAATATATAAAAACTTAAACAAAAATCTATGCAATTAAATTGATAAATTGAATCATGAATTAAAATTTTAAAAATTAAAAATAAAGATAAAATTTAAAATTTTAAAAATAAAAAATAAAAATTGCAAATTAAAGTTAAAGAAAACTTTTAAAATAGTTCGACATAATAATAACAAATGCATTAAATAATGCTAAATTATAAATACACTATAAATGTTTTGTATTATATAATATCTTATGCAATATTGAAAAGTTTACTATATAAAAAATCAATAATAATTAGTGGTAAATATTAATAAAAATAATAAGAAATGCCTGGGAAAAGAAAACATTATCTCATTATTATTAATTATATATTTTCAGGTCTAATCAGCAAGAAAGGAGAGCTCAGTGGAGCAGGAACATCCCTGGCTCAAGGACACCCTGGAATTATCGAACCTTAAGGATGGAATAAATCAAAATGTCAGCGAGGGTCTGTGCAGACATCGCTGACCTGGCAAAAATTCACGGTCTCTGTGTCCTAGAGCTGAGTTATTTTCATTTTTATGCACACCTGGATTTTGGGATATTCCCCTGGACATGATAACATCCACTGGAATATCCAGCTGGATATCAAAATATTCACCTGGGCATCCGAATATTCACTTGGCTATCGGAATATCCAGGATATTAAAATAGTCTGGCTATCAGAATATCCACCTCGATATAAAATTTTCCACCTGGATATCAGATTTTCCACCTCGATATTAGAATAGTTTGGATATCAGCGTATCCACTTGGATATTAGAATATTTTGGATATTAGAATATCTACCTATATTCATTAAAAACCCCAAATTTTCCTGTGTCACCTGCTCCAGGTCACCCTACCTTGTCACGGGTGTGGACTGAATTATTTCCACAGCTCCTTTCCAAGCTGGGAATATTTTCCACGTGTTAGGAAAATTCCGAATTAATCCCAGCACAGGGGCAGGGCTTGGGAACCGCTGGATGCCAACAGCCATGGGCTGGGCTTGTGGCCGGCTCGGACAGAAATAATTGGAATACTTTGAGAAATAGTAAGAATATTTCAAAAAATAATTAGAATATTTTGAGAAATTATTAAAATATTTTGTCTAATGATGTGTTTTGGGCCGGGGGAGGGAGCCCCACGCCGGGAACGGATCCCAGTTCCTGGAAAAACCGGGTGAATCAGCCTCGTTGTGTGGTCATAAAGGGTTTGACCAAACGCCGAGCTCAGAGCCCGGATAGCTCAGTCGGTAGAGCATCAGACTTTTAATCTGAGGGTCCAGGGTTCAAGTCCCTGTTCGGGCGATCCTCTTTTTCCTTATTTTTTCACTGCCTCATTATTTTTTTCCCCAAAAAACCCCTTTTTTTTACACCTGCGACACGACCAGCGCTGCCTACCTGAGAGTTCTGGCTGCGGCTGCGGGGAATCGTGGCAGCAATCAAAAAAAAAAAAATTATTACATAGAAAAAGGAAGCTCGCCCGAACAGGGACTTGAACCCTGGACCCTCAGATTAAAAGTCTGATGCTCTACCGACTGAGCTATCCGGGCTCTGCTGTGTTGCGTGGCGCTGCTGGAATATCCCCGTACAAAGAAAATGCGTGGCTGCCGGGACTTGTATTTCTGTCTGCACCCCCTAACTGACCCCTTCTGCCTGAACCCCACTGTCTGCATCCCACTGCACCCCAAAATCTGCACCCCATTGCCTGCACCTTCCCTCCTGCACCCCCCAACTGACGGCAGCATCTCGGGCGTTCCACGGGGCAGCCGGAGCATGCTGGGGACGCGAGGGGACCCTGGGGGACACCAGCCGGGGCTCTGTGCAATGAGAAACATCTCGGGGACATTCAGGGGGGGACACCAGCCGGGGCTCTGAACATCCCGGGGACATTCAGGGGGACACCAAGGGACACCAGCCGGGGCTTTGCGCATTGAGGAACACCCCGAGGACATTCAGGGGGACACCAGGGGACACCAGCCGGGGCTCTGAACATCCCGAGGACATTCAGGGGGACACCAAGGGACACCAGCCGGGGCTCTGAACATCCCGAGGACATTCAGGGGGACACCAAGGGACACCAGCCGGGGCTCTGTGCAATGCGGAGCGCGGCCGGGAGATGGCCCCGCACAGCCCCGCGCTGTGCCCGCCATTGTCCGCCGCCTCCGCCGCGGAGCTCCCGCCTCCCTCCGGCTCCTCCCGCATCCTCCCGGCTCCTCCCGCATCCTCCCGGCTCCTCCCGCATCCCCGGCCCCGCCGCCGCCGCCGCCGCCGCCGCAGCCGCTCGGAGCAGGTAGGGCCGCGGAGGGAGCGGGGGGCTCCGCTCGGCTCGTCCCGGGGTTTTCTCCGCTAAAAAATGATATTTTCTATTTAAACGGAGCTCTGTGCATCCGTAATTTTCGCCTCGCGGGGATGATGCGGGTCCCGGAGCTTCCCAAGAGCTGCGGCTCATCCTGGGAACCCCGAAAGGGAACGCGGGGGGAATGCGGGGCTGCCCCTTCCCAGGGCACGCGGAGGGTGCGGGGGTCTCCCCTCGGGGATTTGGGGGGTTCGGAACAATGAGATGGTGCCCGAGGAGCGGCCAAGTTGGGCGAAGGGGACGGGGGGGGGTCGGGGTCGTGTCCCCTCCCCGCAGGGACAGCGATGGGGACAGGGGTGGGGACAGAAATAGGGAAGGGATGGGGACGGGGATCACGGAATCCTGGAGCGGGTTTGGTCTCGGTTTTTGGTTTTGGACCCTCTGGTCCCCACCCGCGTGCCGTGGGCAGGGATGGCACCCTTTGGGTCAGTGGCTGGGGACAGGGACAGGGACAGGGACAGGGACAGGGACAGGGACAGGGACAGGGACAGGGACGGGGACAGGGACAGGGACAGCCCAGCCGTGCTGAGAGGCCGAGCAGGATCAGCTCCATCCCAGCCCTAAAACCGCCCGGATTTCGGGGCAGGAGGCTCCGGTGATGATGCTGGTGGGATCCCTGCTCTCCTGCCGATCCCAACCCTGCGGGAATCTCGTGGATCAGAATTCCAGAGGTTCGGGAGCTGCTCCCGCTGGATGAGGGAGCTCCGGGGGCTCCCTGCTCGTGTGTGCGAGGCCGAGCACGGCTGGGATTGTTCCCGGCGCCTGGGCCCGGCTCCATGAGCACCAGCGTGACCGGGAAAATCAATCCTTCCTTCCCGGAGCGGCAGAGACGGGAGCTGGGGGTGAGGGAATGCTCCTGGAGTCCAGATTTCCCAGGAAAATCCATCCTTCCTTCCCAGAGCAGGAGGGATGGGATAATAGGGAGCTGAGGGTGAGGGAACCTGCCCAGAGCCTGGATCTCCCGGGAAAATCCATCCTTCCTTCCTAGAGCAGCAGGGATGGGATAACAGGGAGCTGGGGGTGAGGGAATGCTCCTGGAGCCTGGTATTCCCAGAAAAATCAGTTCTACCTTCCCAGAGCTGCAGGAACGGGATAACAGGGAGCTGGGGGGGTGAGGGAATGCTCCTGGAGTCCAGATTTCCCAGGAAAATCCATCCTTCCTTCCCAGAGCAGGAGGGATGGGATAACAGGGAGCTGGGGGTGAGGGAATGATCCTGGAGGCTGGATCTCCCAGGAAAATCAATCCTTCCTTCCCAGAGGGGCAGGGATGGGAGCTGCTGGTGAGGGAATGCTCCTGGAGTCCAGATTTCCCAGGAAAATCACTTCTACCTTCCCAGAGCTGCAGGAACAGGATAACAGGGAGCTGGGGGGGTGAGGGAATGCTCCTGGAGTCCAGATTTCCCAGGAAAATCCATCCTTCCTTCCCAGAGCAGGAGGGATGGGATAATAGGGAGCTGGGGGTAAGGGAACCTGCCTGGAGCCTGGTATTCCCAGGAAAACCAGTCCTTCCTTCCCAGAGCAACAAGGATTGGGATAACAGGGAGCTCTGGAGTAAGGGAACCTGCCCAGAGCCCGGATTTCCCAGGAAAATCCATCCTTCCTTCCCGGAGCATCAGGGAAGGGATAACAGGGAGATGGGGGTGAGGGAATGTTCCTGGAGCCTGGTATTCCCAGGAAAATCCATCCCTTTCCTCTCAGAGTGGGAGGAATGGGATAACAGGGAGCTGTGGGATGGGGAAACCTGCCTGGAGTCTGGATCTCCCAGGAAAATCCATCCTTTCCCTCTCAAAGTGGGAGGGATGGGATAACAGGGAGCTCTGGGGTGAGGAACCCGCCTATCCCGGATTTCCCGGGGTAACCGCCCCAGCCAGGCACCTGCCTCACCTCGGAGCACAGCCCCAAATTCCAGAGGATCCAGAGGATCGGCCCTTCCAACCCTGCAGCCGGGAATTCCCAGCCTGCTGCAGTGGGAGCAGGTGCTGCGTGTGGGAGCAGGGCTGGGATGGACTGGGATGCACTGGGATGGACTGGGATTTACAGGGGTTCCCCAGGATTGACTGGGGGTGTACTGGGATAGACTGTGATTCACTGGGATTCACTGGGGTTCAGGAGGATTCACCAGGATGCACTGGGATGCACTGGGATGCACCAGAATGGACTGGGATGCACTGGGATTGACTGGGATGGACTGGGATTTACAGGGATTCACCATGATTGACTGGGGTGTACTGGGATAATTGACTGGGGTGTACTGGGATTGACTGGGATTCACTGGGGTTCACGAGGATTCACCAGGATGCACTGGGTTTCACTGGGATGTACTGGGGTTCACTGGGATGTGCTGGGATTCACTGGGATGTACTGGGATGCACTGGGATGTATTGGGAGGTACTGGGACTCACTGGGGTTCCCTGGATTCACCGAGATTCACTGGGATGCACTGGGATTCACCAGGATGCACTGGGATTCACTGGGATGTACTGGGATTGACTGGGATGCACCAGAATGGACTGAGATGCACTGGGATTGACTGGGATGGACTGGGATTTACAGGGGTTCACCAGGATTGACTGGGGTGTACTGGGATTGACTGGGATTGACTGGGATGTACTGGGGTTCACTGGGATGTGCTGGGATTCACTGGGATGCACTGGGATATATTGGGAGGTACTGGGATTGACTGGGATGTACTGGGATTCACCAGGATGCACTGGGATGTATTGGGAGGTACTGGGATTGACTGGGATGCACTGGGATTCACCAGGATGCACTGGGATGTGCTGGGATGCACTGGGATGTATTGGGAGGTACTGGGATTCACCAGAATTCACTGGGATGTGCTGGGATTCACTGGGATGTACTGGGATGTATTGGGAGGTACTGGGTTTGACTGGGATGCACTGGGATTCACCAGGATGCACTGGGATGTGCTGGGATTCACCCTGGGATGATCCCAGTCCTCCCCACATCCCTGGGATGACGCTCCCAGTCCTCCCTGAATCCCTTTTTTTCCTTCCAGACTGTTGGATTTGGGATCGATGGATCCATTTGTGGCTCCAAAAGTGTTTTGGGGGTGGTTTTGGGGTGTTCCTGTGGTGTTTTGAGGTGTTCCTGTGGTGTTTCTGTGGTGTTTTTGGGATGTTCCTGTAGCGCTTTTGGGGGTGTTTCTCTGGTGTTTTTGGCTGTTTCTGTGATGTTTTTTGGGGTGTTTTGGAGGTGTTTCTGTGCTGTTTTTGGGGTGTTTTGGAGGTGTTTCTGTGATGTTTTTGGGGTGTTTTCAGGCCTCCACCCCCTCCTGTCCCCGCTGCCCCTCCTGTCCCCGGGTGGGTGGCAGGAGGAAGCCGAGATTTGCATGGGACACGGGTGGCGGCATCGGGGACAGCGCGACGCCACCTCCAACGTCCCCCGAGGGGTGGCCCTGACCCCCAAAACCCCGGCCCTGGGGGCTTTGGGACATTCCCCAAGTCTGGGTGTGGGTGTGACACGGGGACAGGGACAGGAGGTGGCTCCAGGTGGGGTCTGGAGCTGCTTGGGGACACTGTGGGGACATTGTGGGGTCCCATGGGGCCAGGAGTCAGGATCTCTTTAAAAAGGGGGGGGGTCTCAGGTGGGATCCTGAGAGGAGGAAGGGAGGATGGGGATGCTCAAGGACCCCCCAGGATCCCATCCCTGGGTATGGGAAGCCAGGGATCTGCCATGGGATCCTGCCGGGTTTCCCGGGATCAGGAAGGCTCCAGAGCCCCCTTTAACCATGGGAACATTAAAATCCCCATTAAAATTCCCACTAAAATTCCCATTAAAATCCCCATTAAAATCATCCCCTGCAGGATCCTGCCCAGTTTCCCGGGATCAGGGAGGCTCCAGAGCCCCCTTTAACCATGGGAACATTAAAATTCCCATTAAAATCCCCATTAAAATCAGCCCCTGGGATCCCACAGGATCCTGCCCAGTTTCCCAGGATCAGGGAGGCTCCAGAGCCCCCTTTAACCATGGGAACATTAAAATCCCCATTAAAATTCCCATTAAAATTCCCATTAAAATCCCCATTAAAATCAGCCCCTGGGATCCCACAGGATCCTGCCCAGTTTCCCAGGATCAGGGAGGCTCCAGAGCCCCCTTTAACCATGGGAACATTAAAATTCCCATTAAAATTCCCACTAAAATCCTCATTAAAATCATCCCCTGGGATCCCACAGGATCCTGCCCAGTTCCCCGGGATCAGGAAGGCTCCAGAGCCCCCTTTAACCATGGGAACATTAAAATTCCCATTAAAATTCCCGCTAAAATTCCCATTAAAATCCCCATTAAAATCAGCCCCTGGGATCCCACAGGATCCTGCCAGGTTTCCCGGGATCAGGGAGGCTCCAGAGCCCCCTTTAACCATGGGAACATTAAAACTCCCACTAAAATTCCCATTAAAATCCCCATTAAAATCAGCCCCTGGGATCCCACAGGATCCTGCCCAGTTTCCCGGGATCAGGGAGGCTCCAGAGCCCCCTTTAACCATGGGAACATTAAAATCCCCATTCAAATCCCCTTTAAAATTCCCACTAAAACCCCCATTAAATTCCCATTAAATTCCCAGTAAATTCCCATTAATTCCCCATTAAATTCCCAATAAATCCCTGTATCAAGAGGCTCCAACCCAGCGTCACTTCCAGCTCCTGGACCAGCACTTAGGGGCTTTTCCATGGGATTCTTTTGCTCCTTTTGGGAAGGGAAGGGGCTGAGCCATCTGCTCAGTGTCCCCAACCCAAGTGATTGGTTAAAATTCCCATTAAAATCCCCAATAAATTCCCATTAAAAGTCCCAATAAATTCCCATTAAAATTCCCAATAAAATTCCCAATAAATTCCTATTAAATTCCCATTAAATCCCAGTATCAAGAGGCTCCGACCCAGCATCACTTCCAGCTCCTGGACCAGCACTTAGAGGGCGATTTTGGGGCTTTTCCATGGGATTTTTTTGCTCCTTTTGGTCAAACCCCATTCCCGTGGCAATCCCAGCCCCACACGCTGGAGGGGAAATGCAGATGTTTGTCTTGGAGAGCAGCACGGAGCTGTGGCTTCATCAGCCGCAAAACTCAGCCGGGATTTTGTTGCTTTTGGGTTAAAAGCAGATTTTTCCCTCTGTTCGCCTTCCAGCTTTTGGGATTTCTGCTTTTCCAGGAAAAAGCCACAGCTGCCAGCAGGAGCCCTGAAATGCCAGGGGAAGGGAACATTCCCAACCTCTCTTTTCTAGCTGGGAAGCACCAAAATCCTTGGAATGAGCTGGTGCTGGGGGGGCTGGAAAAACGCAATTCCCAAATCCTGTGGGAATTGTGGAGCTCATTAGGAACCATCTGGTCCTGCAGAGCTCGGGGTCAGGAGGATAAAATCCCCCAGGAGAGACCTGGGGACACCTTGGGATGGACTGGACACTGGGGTGGGGTGTGGGGGCCACTT
This sequence comes from Zonotrichia albicollis, assembly GCF_047830755.1. Classification (NCBI taxonomy): domain Eukaryota; kingdom Metazoa; phylum Chordata; class Aves; order Passeriformes; family Passerellidae; genus Zonotrichia; species Zonotrichia albicollis. The sequence goes on from NC_133846.1 coordinate 4,538,629, forward strand.
TTGGGGTCCCCTGACCTCTCCTGGCTCTGGTGGTTTGGGATTTAGGATTTTCCTGCTTTCTCCAAAATGGGCATGGTGGTGGCCAGGGGACACCCAGTAAAATATTTGTCATTATTGGGAAGGGGGAGTGGCTCCTTTTGACCCTAAATTGGGAGGCAGTGGAGCCAGACCTCACCTGAACCCCAAAAACTTGAAGTCCCAATAAACCAAACCCATCCAAAACCCCAAAAACTAGGAAGTCCCATAACCAAATCCGTCCAAAACCCCAAAAAGAGGAGGTCCCATGTGCCAGATCTGCCCAGAATCCCAAACACTGGGGGTTCCATGAGCCAAACCTGTCCAAAACCCCAAAAACTTTAGGTCCCATGAGCCAAACCTGTCCAAAACGCCAAAAACTGGAGGTTCCATGAGCCAAACCTGTCCAAAACGCCAAAAACTGGAGGTTCCATGAGCCAAACCCATCCAAAACCCCAAAAGCTTTAGGTCCCATGAGCCAAACCCATCCAAAATCCCAAAAACAGGAGGTTCCATGAGCCAAACCTGCCCAGAACCCCAAAACCCGGAGCTCCCATGAGCCAAACCCATCCAAAACCCCAAAAACTGGAAGTCCCATGAACCAGATCTGCCCAGAACCCCAAAACCTGGAGGTCCCATGAGCCAAACCCATCCAAAACCCCAAAAACAGGAGGTTCCATGAGCCAAACCTGCCCAGAACCCCAAAACCCGGAGGTCCCATGAGCCAAACCCATCCAAAACCCCAAAGATAGAAGGTCCCATGAGCCAATCCTGTCCAGAACCCCAAAAACTGGAGCTCCCATGAGCCAAACCCATCCAACACCCAAAAATCTGGAGGTCCATCAACCATCATCCATCACCCATCAATCCCTCACCTTTCCCCACTCCCAGCATCAATCCCTCACCTTTCCCTATTTCCAGCCATCCATGGGTGCCATCCATCAATTCCTCACTTCTCCCCATTCCCAGCATCAATCCCACACCCTTCCTGTTGAAGTGAAGGGAGGGACCCACCTTTGTTGATCAGCATCTGACTCCGATTTATTCATCAACCAGGCACTTTTTATAACAGTGTTAATTCACTTCATGCATATTGCAAAATCTGAGCTCCCGATAGGCTGTAGAGAAAACTTCAGCTCCTCCTTTTGTTTACAATACCTGAGGTTTGTTTATTGAAACCAAAATCAGTGTTCTCACCCATGATATGCAAAGTTCTCAAAACCTTTATATCTGTTTCCCAGAACGGCCATCTGTTCCCAGAGCAGCCAAGGACAGAATATTGCCTGGTTTTGAGGAAACGGTCTGAGAATCTTGTTGTTTATATAAAAGGTGGCTGAGAACCTTAATTATTTACAGGATCAAGCCTGGGAAAGGCTGCTTTACAGCAGGCTTCTATCTTTCCCTTAGCTGAATACCTTCATGGCCTCTTTCTTTAAGCCATGTTTAAACCAGGCTCTCCACACCTTCCCAACTCCCAACATCAATCCCTCACCTTTCCCCACTCCCAGCATCACCCCCTCACCTTTCCCTATTTCCAGCCATCCATGGGTGCCATCCATCAATTCCTCACTTTTCCCCATTCCCAGCATCAATCCCACACCTTTCCCAACTCCCAACATCAATCCCTCACCTTTCCCCGCTCCCTGCATCACCCCCTCAACCTCTCCCCACTCCCCATTAACCCCTTAACCCTTTCCTCTCCCAGGAGCAGCACGATGCCGTTCTCCTGACGCCGGTGCCGCTCTCTGGACCCCGATCCCGGCAGGAGGAAGGATCCCGGCGGCAGCAGGATGTCCACGTCGCGCCGCCGCGGCCCCGGCGAGCAGTGGCCGGCGCTGGAGTCGGTGGGGCTGAGCCGCAAGGAGCTGGCGCTGGCCGAGGCGCTGCAGATGGAGTACGACGCCCTATCCCGCCTCCGCCAGGACAAGGAGGAGAGCCGGGCCAGGAAGGAGCAGCTCCAGGAGCGCTCCCTCATCTCCTGGGACGACCCCGCCGACAGGAGCGCCATCAAAGCCGCGCGGGGGCTCTCCGGCTCCGACCCCGCGCTCAGCCACGCCGTCCCCAATGTCCCCGAGGGTCCCCAAGTGCCACCCGGGCCCAGCACGCCCCGCATGGAGCCCCAGCCCTGGAAGGGCCCGCTGAGCGGGGATTACCTGCTCATCTTCGAGGGTTCCCAGCGGGATTTCCTCGGGGAGCCCCTCAACGGCTCCGAGCCCCACGAGGGTGGTGGATCTCCCAAAAAGCTCTCGCCGCCCCCTCTGCCCCCACGGCACCCGCTGTGGGGCTGTCCCGAGAGCAGCCAGCGCTCCCCACTGTCCCCCAAGAGCCAGGCCCAGCCCAGGGACATCAACATGTTCTCGGTGGCCCAGGACAAGCTTGTGGGGCGCCGCATCTCGCAGGAGGATCCCTACGGCGTGGACGCCATCACCTGCCTCAACCTCAAGTCCACCTACGAGTCCGAGGCGCTGCGGGAAGGCTCCCGGGGATGGAAGGAAGGCAGGAGCATCCTGGAGAAGGAATCCAGCGGGAAGCCGGTGGCACGGAGCAAGACCATGCCCCCACAGGTGCCCCCGCGCACCTACGGAGCCCGGGCGGGCGGGAGGAAGAACCTGGCGGCCAACAGGAACCGCAGGATCTCCGTGGAGCCGGTGAGGGCTGGGAATGGGAATTGGAATGGGAATTGGAATTGGAGTTGGAGTTGGAATTGGAATTGGAATTGGAATTGGAGTTGGAATTGGAGTTGGAATTGGAATTGGAATTGGAATTGGAGTTGGAATTGGAATTGGAATTGGAATTGGAGTTGGAATAGGAATTGGAATTGGAATTGGAATGGGAATGGGAATTGGAATGGGAATTGGAATGGGAATTGGAATTGGAATGGGAATTGGAATGGGAATAGGAATTGGAATTGGAATTGGAATTGGAATTGGAGTAGGAATTGGAGTTGGAATTGCAATTGGAATTGGAATTGGAATTGGAATTGGAATTGCAATTGGAATTGGAATTGGAGTAGGAATTGGAGTTGGAATTGCAATTGGAATTGGAATTGGAATTGGAATTGGAATTGGAGTTGGAATTGGAGTTGGAGTTGGAATTGGAGTTGGAATTGGAGTTGGAATTGGAATTGGAATTGGAGTTGGAATTAGAATTGGAATAGGAATTGGAATTGGAATTGGAATTGGAATTGGGGAGGGATGGAGCTGGGAATTTTTAGCTGGGATGTCCCCAAGATGGGTGTGATTTTGGGTGGGTTCTTCTTGGGATGGTGTCGTGGTCCTTGGAATGGGATGTGGGATGTGGGATGTGGGATGTGGGATGTGGGGAGAGGCGTCTGAGTGTGGGGGTGTCCCATGAGAGAGCCCTGCCTAGAGCACCAAAACCTGAACCAGACCTGTCCAAAACCCTAAAAACTGAGTCAGAATTGCCCAAAACCCCAAAACTGAGCCAGACTGTCCAAAATCTCAAAACTGAAGGGTCTGTGAGCCAGATCTATCCAAAACCCCAAAACTGAGCCAGACCTGTCCAAAACGCCAAAACTGAAGGGTCCTGTGAACCAGATCTATCCAAAACCCCAAAACTGAGCCAGATCTATCCAAAACCCCAAAACTGAGCCAGACCTGCCCACAAACCCAAAACTGATTGTCCCATGAGCCAGACCTGTCCAAAACCCCAAAACTGAAGGGTCCTGTGAACCAGATCTATCCAAAACCCCAAAACTGAGCCAGACCAGTCCAAAACCCCAAAACTGAAGGGTCCTGTGAGCCAGATCTATCCAAAAGCCCAAAACTGAGCCAGACCTGTCCACAAACCCAAAACTGAATGTCCCATGAGCCAGACCTACCCAAAACCCCAAAACTGAAGGTCCTGTAAGTCAGACCTGTCCAAAACCCCAAAACTGAAGGGTCCCATGAGTCACACCTTGCATGGTGGTGCCACCTGCCCTTCTGGGGACAGCACCAGGCAGTGTCCCCTGCAGCACCCCCACAGCCTGGTGACGTTTCCTGCCCATCCGGTGGGATATCCCTGGGAATGGCCACTTTTGGGGGGTCTCCCAGCCACGGACAAGCCAAACCCCCCCATGCTGGCCCAGAGCCCCCACGCTGCTGCAGGGACACCTCTGTCCCCACCGCGGTGGCCCTGGCGTGGCACAGGCTGTTCCAGGGGGGGTCCCCATGGGGGTGTGGGGTCCCGGGGGTGTCCCCCAGCTGATGGTCCCCTGTCCTGCCCCACAGGTGGCTCCCCGGCCCCACTCCCTGGCCAATGGCTACGAGCTCTTCGAGGTGTCCGAGGAGCGGGACGAGGAGGTGGCGGCCTTCTGTCACATGCTGGATGTGTGAGTGCGCAAAACGTCCCCAAAACAACCCAAAGGGGCTTCAGGGCCATCGAGAGAGGACTCAGGGACACCAAGAGGGGTTTCATGACCACAAATGGGGATTCAGGGCCGCCCTGAGAGGTCTCATGGCCGCCCCAAGGGAATTCAGGGACACCAAGAGACGCTTGAGGGCCACTCCAAGGGGATTCAGGGCCATCCTGAAGGCATCAGGGACATCCCAAGGGGATTCAGAGCCACCCAAAGGGGATTCAGGGCCATCCTGAGAGGTCTCATGGTCACCCCAAGGGGATTCAGGGACACCAAGTGATGCTTGAGGGCCACTCCAAGGGGATTCAGGGCCACCCAAAGGGGATTCAGGGCCATCCTGAAGGCATCAGGGACATCCCAAGGGGATTCAGGGCCACCCAAAGGGGATTCAGGGCTACCCTGAAGGCATCAGGGACATCCCAAGGGGATTCAGGGCCACTAATGGGGGATTCAGGGCTACCCTGAGGGGATTCAGGGCCACCAAGAGAGGTCTCATGGCCACCCCAAGGGGATTCAGAGCCAGCCCAAGGCAATTCAGGGCCACCCAAAAGGGATTCAGGGTCACCCAGAGGGGATTGAAGGCCACCAAAAGGGGATTCATGGCCACAAAAGGGGATTCAGTGCCCCAAAAAGGGGTTCAGGGCCACCCAGAGGACATTCAGGGCCACCCAGAGGGGTTCAGGGCCACCCAAAGGGGCTGTTCCCAGGGGTGCTGAGCCCTTGGGGTGCCAAAAGGGAGTCCAGGCCACCTATAGGGGATTCAGGGCTACCAAGAGGGGTTCAGGGCCACCAAGAGGAGTTCAGGGCCACCCAGAGGGGATTCATAGCTACCAGAAGTGTTTCAGGGCCACCAAAAGTGGATTCAGGGCAACCCAGAAGGGGTTCAGGGCCACCCAAAGGGGCTGTTCCCAGCGGTGCTGAGCCCTTGGGGTGCCAAAAGGGGTTCCAGGCCAACCACAGGGGATTCAGGGCCACCCAGAAGGGTTTCAGGGCCACCCAAAGGGGCTGTTCCTAGCGGTGCTGAGCTCTTGTGGTGCCAAAAGGGGTTCCAGGCCACCCACAGGGGATTCAGGGCCACCCAGAGGGGATTCTTAGCTACCAGAAGTGTTTCAGGGCCACCAAAAGTGGATTCAGGGCAACCCAGAAGGGGTTCAAGGCCACCCAAAGGGGCTGTTCCCAGCGGTGCTGAGCCCTCGGGGTGCCAAAAGGGGATTCCAGGCCACCCTGGTGATTTTTGGGGTGTGGGACCCCCCCAGTCCCAGCAGGCCCCTGATCCATCCCTGCTCGCCAGGCTGCGCTCCAGCTGCGGCTCCAGGGGCTGCTCGGGCTCGGGGCTGGTGTGGAACGCGGTGAACGTGAGCCCCGAGCAGCCGGGCCACGGCGTCAGCCTGAAGGTGACGGTGCTGAGTGACAGCCTGAGGGAGCCGCTCACCTTCACCTGCGACTGTGAGTGCCGAGCCCGGCCGGGGGAGGAGGCGGAATTACCGCATTCACACATTCCCATTGTTCCTGCCATCCCCGCTGTTCACGCTGCTCCTGCCATTCCCGCCAATCCCGCCATTCCCACCACTCCCCCATTCCCGCATTCCCACCATCCCCACCATCCCCACCATTCCTCTGTTCCTACAGTTCCTGCTATTCCCACCATTCCCCCACTCCCACTGTCCTAACCATTCCTACCATTCCCACCATCCCCGCCTGTTCCCACTGTTCCTGCATTCCTACCATTCCCCCATCCCCACCATCCCCAGCATTCCATCATCCCCACCATCCTCACCAATCCCACCATTCCCACCACTCCCCCATTCCCGCATCCCCACCATTCCTCTGTTCCTACAGTTCCTGCTATTCCCACCATTCCCCCACTCCCACTGTCCTAACCATCCCTACCATTCCCACCATCCCCGCCTGTTCCTGCATTCCTACCATTCCACCATCCCCGGCATTCCATCATCCCCACCATCCTCACCAATCCCACCATTCCCACCATTCCATCATTCCCCCATTCCCACCATCCCCGCCTGTTCCCACTCTTCCTGCATTCCTACCATTCCCCCCATCCCCACCATCCCCAGCATTCCATCATCCCCACCATCCTCACCATCCCACCAATCCCACCATTCCATCATTCCCCCAATCCCACCATCCCCGCCTGTTCCCACTGTTCCTGCATTCCTACCGTTCCCCCATTCCCCCCATCCCCAGCATTCCATCATCCCCACCATCCTCACCATCCCACCATTCCCACCATTCCATCATTCCCCCAATCCCACCATCCCCACCTTTCCTGTCTTTCCCTCCACCCCCACCATCCCCACCATCCCCACCATCTCCACCATTCCACCATTCTCCCAATCCCACCATTCCCACCATTCCACCATTCTCTCAATCCCACCATTACCAGCATTCCCAGCATTCCCACCAGTCCCGCCTGTTCCCACATTCCTACCATTCCACCATCCCCTTCATTCCCACCATTCCATCATTCCCCCAGTCCCACCATCCCTACCATGCCCTCTGTTCCCACCATCCCCACATCTTCCCACTGTTCCTGACATTCCCACCAATCCCACCAATCCCACTATTTCCCCAGTCCCACCATTCCCCCAATCCCACTAATAGCGCAATCCCCTCCATTCCCACCAATACCCCCAGTCCCACCATTCCCACTAATTACATCATCCTCTCCATCCCCACCAATCCCCCCATTCCCATCATCCCCACCATTCCCACCATCCCCATCATCCCCACCATCCCCACCATCCCCACTATCCCCACCATTCCCCCATTCCTCTCATTCCCACCATTCCCCCATTCCCACCATCCCCACCATTCCCACCATCCCCACCATTCCCCCATTCCTCTCATTCCCACCATTCCCCCAGTCCCACCATCCCCACCATTCCTGTTCTTTCCACCATTCCCCCAATCCCACCATCCCTGTTGTTCTCACCAATCCCCACCATCCCCACCTGTTCCCACTGTTCCTAACATTCCCTGTCATCCCCACCATCACCACCATCCCCTACATCCCCATCAATCCCCGCATTCCCACCATCCCCACCATTCCCCCAATCCCACCATCCCCATCATTCCCCCATTCCCACCATCCCCACCATTCCCCCAATCCCACCATCCCCATCATTCCCACCATTCCCCCAATCCCACCACTCCCATCATTCCCCCATCCCCACCATTCCCACCATTTCCCCAATCCCACCATCTCCACCATTCCCACCATTCCCACCATTCCCCCAATCCCACCATCCCCATCATTCCCCCATCCCCACCATTCCCACCATTTACCCCGTCCCACCATTCATCCCCACCATTCCAAATGATTCTGGGGCCATTCCTGTTCCCCCCAGGCTCCCACCAATCCCACCATTCCCACCATTCCCACCATTCCCAAGGGTTCAGGGGCCATTCCTGTTCCCCCCAGGCTCCCACCAATCCCACCAATCCCACCATCCCACCATTCCCACCATTCCCACCATTCCCAAGGGTTCAGGAGCCATTCCTGTTCCCCCCAGGCTCCCACCAATCCCACCATCCCCACCATCCCCACCATCCCCACCATTCCCACCATTCCCAAGGGTTCAGGGGCCATTCCTGTTCCCCCCAGGCTCCCACCATTCCCACCATTCCCACCATTCCCACCATTCATTCCCACCATTCCCAAGGGTTCAGGGGCCATTCCTGTTCCCCCCAGGCTCCCATCATTCCCCCATTCCCACCATTCCCCCAATCCCACCATTCATTCCCACCATTCCCAAGGGTTCAGGGGCCATTCCTGTTCCCCCCAGGCTCCTCCACCGTGGACCTGCTCATCTACCAGGCCCTGTGCTACACCCACGACGAGCTCCACGCCGTGGACGTCGAGGATTTCCTGCTCAAAATCTGCGGCCTCGAGGAGTTCCTGCAGAAGTGAGTGGCCATGGGGAAAAAAATGGGAAAAATTCGGGGGGGAAATGGGAAAAAAATGGGGAAAAAAAACAGGGGGAAATGAGGAAAAATCTGGGGGAAAAATGGGGAAAAAAACAGGAAAAAAATCCAGGGGAAAATGGGGGAAAACAGAGGGAAAAACAGGGGAAAAGCTGGGGGAAAAACAGGGCGAAAATGGGGTAAAATCAGGGGGAAAAACAGGGGAAAAGCTGGGGAAAAAACAGGGGAAAATGGGGAAAAAATCAGGGGGAAAACCAGGGGAAAAGCTGGGGAAAAAACAGGGGGAAAACCAGGGGACATGAGGGAAAATCAGGGGGACAAATGGGGGGAAAAACAGGGAAAAAATAGGGGAAAAAATTGGGGGAAAACAAGGGAAAATGGGAGAAAAATAGGGAAAAAACAGGGAAAAATCAAGGAAAAGTGGGGGGAAAACAGGGGAAATACAGGGAAATAAATGGGGAAAATGGCGGGGGGGGGGAAGAGAAAACTGGAAAAAATTGGGAAAAACAGTGAAAACATGGGAAAGCCAGGGAAAAAACAGGGAAAATCCATGGCAGGAGCTGCAGGGTGTGATGAACACCCAGGGTTGATCCGGCACAGCAGGAGCACAGCAGGAGTTTCTCTGCTCCTTTTCCTGCCTCTGGAGCTGCTCCTGCCAAAAGCAGCATTGGGAATGTCTTGGGAATGTTGCTCCCGGCCAGGCTGAGCCCCAAACCCCTGGAAAACCAGCTGGGAGCTGCCAAAAATGCTTTTTGGAGGAGAATTCTGTAAAAGCCGTGTCAGGGAGCGGAGAATGGATAAATCCCAGCCCTTGATAAATCCCAGCTCCAGAATTCTCCCTGTCATTCCCAGATCCAGATATCTCCCTGTCATTCCTAGCTCCAGAGTTTTCCTTGTCACTCCTGCTCCAGGGTTCTTTCTGTCATTCCCAGCTCCAGAATTCTCCCTGTCATTCCCAGCTCCATTATTCCATTATTCCCAACTCCAGAATTCCCACTGTGATTCCCAGATCCATGGTTCTCCCTGTCATTCCCTTCTCCAGAATTCTCACTGTGATTCCCAGCTCCAGAATTCCCTCTGTCATTCCCAGATCCAGGGTTCCCCTTCTCATTCCCAGCTCCAGAATTCCCCCTGTTATTCCCAGATCCAGGGTTCCCCTTCTCATTCCCAACTCCAGAATTCCCTCCGTCATTCCCAGCTCCAGAATTCCCACTGTGATTCCCAGCTCCAGAATTCCCCCCGTCATTCCCAGATCCAGGGTTCCCCTTCTCATTCCCAGTTCCATAATTCCATCATTCTCAGCTCTAGAATTCCCACTGTGATTCCCAGCTCCAGATTTCCCCCTGTCATTCCCAGCTCCAGATTTCCCCCTGTTATTCCCAGTTCTAGAATTCCCTCTGTCATTCCCAACTCCAGAATTCTTCCTGTCACTCCCAGCTCCAGAATTGCCCCTGTCACTCCCAGCTCCAGAATTCCCCCTGTCATTCCCAGCTCCAGAATTCCCTCTGTCATTCCCAGATCCATAATTCTCTCTGTCATTCCCAGCTCCAGAATTGCCCCTGTCATTCCCAGATCCATGGTTCCCCCTGTCACTCCCAGCTCCAGAATTCCTCCCAATCCCGCTCTCAGATCCGTGCCCTGCTTCCCACGGATCCCTGGGCAGGTCCTGGCAGGCCGGGCCCGGCTCCGGAGGGGAAGGAGGGAGAACAATTCCTCATTCTCTGAATTTCCTGCTGCCACAAAGGTCCCTGTGCAGGCAGGGCGGCCACCCTGAGCCCCAGCCAAGGCTGCCTGCCTGGGGGATGGCGGGGTGGGGCACCCCAGGTGCGATTTTGGGGCACCCAGGTGGGATTTTGGGGCTCTCAGGTGCGATTTTGGGGCACCCAGGTGGGATTTTGAGGTGTGGGATGAGTGTGCAGATCTCTCTCTGCAGGCACTAATTCACCCAGCCCTGCAGGAAATGGGGTTTCATTGTGAATCCCTGCCTGGCCAGGGGATTTTAGGGCACTCCAGGTGGGATTTTTGGGCACCCAGGTGGGATTTTGGGGCTCTTAGGTGGGGTTTTGGGGCATGGGATGAGCCTGTGGAGCTCTCCCTGCACATTTGGCAGGCATGAATTCACTCAGCCCTGCAGGAAGTCTGGTTTCACTGCGAACCCCAGCCAAGGCTGCCTGGCCAGGGGATTTTGGGGCTGTCAGACAGAATTTTGGGGCACTCCAGGTGGGATTTTGGGGCACCCAGATGGGATTTTGGGGCGTGGGATGAGCCTGTGGCCCTGTCCCTTCATGCTGGGCAGCCACAAATTCACCCAGCCCTGATGAAACTTCAGCCTCACTGTGAACCCCAGCCAAGGCTGCCTGGCCAGGGGATTTTGGGGCACTCCAGGTGGGATTTTGGGGCACCCAGGTGGGATTTTGGGGCATTCCAGGTGGGATTTTGGGCCTCTCAGGTGGGATTTTGGGGCACCCAAGGCAGGATTTTGGGGCTCTCAGGTGGGTTTTTGTGGTAGCCAGGCAGGATTTTGGGTGGGATTTTGGGTGGGATTTCGGGCCTCTCAGGTGGGATTTTGGGGCACTCCAAGTGGGATTTTGGGGCACCCAGGTGGGATTTTGGGGCATTCCAGGTGGGATTTCGGGCCTCTCAGGTGGGATTTTGGGGCACTCCAAGTGGGATTTTGGGGCAATCCAGGTGGTATTTTGGGGCATTCCAGGTGGGATTTCGGGCCTCTCAGGTGGGATTTTGGGGCACCCGAGGCAGGATTTTGGGGCTCTCAGGTGGGTTTTTGTGGTAGCCAGGCAGGATTTTGGGTGGGATTTTGGGTGGGATTTTGGGGCACTCCAGGTGGGATTTTGGGGCAATCCAGGTGGGATTTTGGGGCATTCCAGGTGGGATTTTGGGGCGCTCCAGGTGGGATTTTGGGGCACTCCAGGTGGGATTTTGGGGCAATCCAGGTGGGATTTCGGGCCTCTCAGGTGGGATTTTGGGATACCCTAGGTGGGATTTCGGGCCTCTCAGGTGGGATTTTGGGGCACCCAAGGCAGGATTTTGGGGCTCTCAGGTGGGTTTTTGGGGTGTGGGGTGAGCCCGTGGCCCTGTCCCCACAGCAAACACGCGCTGGGCAGCCACGAGCACATCCAGCACTGCAGGAAATTCGACATCGACATCCGGCTGCAGCTGGTCCGGAGGAAAGGCGTGCGCAGCGACCTGGCCCGCACGGTGGGTGTCACCAACCTGGGACACTGAGGGCTTGGTGTCACCTCCCTGGGACACTGAGGGGTCAGCGTCACCCCGAGGGGTCAGTGTCACCTCCCTGCAGCCCTGCTCAGCCTCTCTGTGTCCCCAGGCCAGCGATGACCAGAGCCCGTCCACCCTCAACCACCACATCCACCTGCAGGAGCGCCCCATCAAACAGACCATCAGCAGGTAGGGCTGGGGACATGGTGGCACTGTCCCCAGTGCCCACAGGGTGACACGGTGGCACTGTCCCCTGTGCCCGCCCAGGGTGACACGGTGGCACCGTCCCCAGTGCCCACAGGGTGACAGGGTGGTACCATCCCCACTGCCCACGGGTGACACGGTGGCACTGTCCCCTGTGCCCGCCCAGGGGGACGTGGTTGCACTGTCCCCAGTGCCCACAGGGTGACACGGTGGCACCGTCCCCAGTGCCCACAGGGTGACACGGTGGCACTGTGCCCTGTGCCCGCCCAGGGGGACATGGTGGCACTGTCCCCAGTGCCCACAGGGTGACACGGTGGCACTGTCCCCAGTGCCCAGAGGGTGACACGGTGGCGCCGTCCCCAGTGCCCAGAGGGTGACACGGTGGCGCCGTCCCCACTGCCCACGGGTGACACGGTGGCACCGTCCCCACTGCCCACAGGGTGACACGGTGGCACTGTCCCCAGTGCCCGCAGGGTGACACAGTGGCACCGTCCCCAGTGCCCACAGGGTGACACGGTGGCACCGTCCCCAGTGCCCACAGGGTGACACGGTGGCGCCGTCCCCACTGCCCACGGGTGACACGGTGGCACCGTCCCCACTGCCCACAGGGTGACACGGTGGCGCTGTCCCCAGTGCCCACAGGGTGACACAGTGGCACTGTCCCCAGTGCCCACAGGGTGGCACCGTCCCCTGTGCCCGCAGGGTGACACGGTGGCACCGTCCCCAGTGCCCGCAGGGTGACACAGTGGCACTGTCCCCAGTGCCCACAGGGTGACACGGTGGCACTGTCCCCACTGCCCACAGGGTGTCACGGTGGCACCGTCCCCACTGCCCACAGGGTGACACGGTGGCACTGTCCCCTGTGCCCACCCAGGGGGATATGGTGGCACTGTCCCCAGTGCCCGCAGGGTGACATGGTGGCACCGTCCCCACTGCCCACAGGGTGACACGGTGGCACTGTCCCCTGTGCCCACCCAGGGGGATGTGGTGGCACTGTCCCCAGTGCCCAGAGGGTGACACGGTGGCACTGTCCCCTGTGCCCACCCAGGGGGACGTGGTGGCACTGTCCCCACGTGTCCCCTGGCTGGGGCTGAGCGCTGTCCCCTGTCCCCCAGGCAGGCCCTGAGTCTCCTCTTCGACACCTTCCACAACGAGGTGGACGCGTTCCTGGCAGCCGAGGTGAGGCCAGCGATGGTTTTGGGGGGATTTTGGGGGGGTTTTGGGGGTTTTGGGAGATTTTGGGGGGTTTGGACCCTCTGGGAATGCAGTGGGCAAAGGTGAAGCCCCAAACCTCAGATTGGATCCAGGTAGGAATGCTTGGCTCCTCCCCTGGGCGGAGCCTCTCCCCATGGGATGATGGGATTTTATCAGCCATGCACGGACACTCATTGACTTGTGAACAGAAAATAATTAATAATTAATGGCCCATAAAGAGAAGAGATCTCCTGGAGGGAGGATGGAAGAAATAAAGAGATTAATATAATATAAAATCATGTAATATAATGTATATATAATATAATAATATATATAATATATATAATATAATAATTAATGTACTGTAATGTAATATGTATAGATAGAGGATACAGAGATATAAATATAAATATAAATATAAATATAAATATAAATATAAATATAAATATAAATATAAATATAAATATAAATATGTTATTTATATAAAGTATAAATAAATAGTATATTTATATATACTATTATATAAAGTATAAGTAAATAGTATATTTTATTATATTATATTTTAATAGTATAGTTCATTCATATAAATATAAAGAAAATATAGTATTAAAATATATTATTATATACTATTGAAATATACTATACTGTACTATAACATAAGGTAACGTAACATAACGTAATGTAACATAGTATAATGTAATGCAGTGTAATGTAATATAATATAATATAAATAATATATAAAGAGATAAAATATAAATATTACTATAAAAACAAATATAATATAATGTAAATATACTATGATATATTTATCATCTCCAGAATTCCCCCTCTATAAATATAAGAGCTAAAGTGATAAAGAAATAAAAATAACAGCCCCACCTTTAACAGGTGACTAGAACTCACTCACCCAGCCACACCTTTCATTTCCCCCTAATGCCATCTCCTGTCCCTGTCCCTGTCCCTGTCCTGTCCCTGTCCTGTCCCTGTCCCTGTGTCTGTCCCTGTCCCTGTGTCTGTCCTGTCCCTGTCCCTGTCCTGTCCCTGTCCCTGTCCCTGTCCCTGTCCCTGTCCCTCTCCCTGTCCCTGTCCTGTCCCTGTCCTGTCCCTGTCCCTGTCCCTGTCCTGTCCCTCTCCCTGTCCCTGCCCTGTCCCTCTCCCTGTCCCTGTCCTGTCCCTGTCCCTGTGTCTGTCCCTGTCCCTGTCCTGTCCCTGTCCCTGTCCCTGTCCTGTCCCTGTCCCTGTCCCTGTCCCTCTCCCTGCCCCTGTCCCTGTCCCTGTCCCTGTCCCTGTCCCTGTCCTGTCCCTGTCCCTGTGTCTGTCCCTGTCCCTGTCCTGTCCCTGTCCCTGTCCCTGTCCCTGTCCTGTCCCTGTCCCTGTCCCTGTCCCTCTCCCTGTCCCTGTCCTGTCCCTGTCCTGTCCCTGTCCCTGTCCCTGTCCCTGTCCCTGTCCCTGTCCCTGTCCCTGTCCCTGTGTCTGTCCCTGTCCCTGTCCCTGTCCTGTCCCTGTCCCTGTCCTGTCCCTGTCCCTGTCCCTGTCCCTGTCCCTGTCCTGTCCCTGTCCCTGTCCTGCCCCTGTCCCTGTCCCTGTCCCTGTCCCTGTCCCTGTCCCTGTCCCTGTCCTGCCCCTGTCCCTGTCCCTGTCCCTGTCCCTCAGGGCGATGTCCCCCTGAAGGCCGAGCGGGTGATCCAGTCGGTCATGGCCATCTGCAACGCCCTGGCGGCCGTGGAGTCCCAGGAGATCACGGCTGCCCTCAACCAGATGCCGCCCTGCCCGTCCCGAATGCAGCCCAAAATCCAGAAGGTGAGACCTGGGGTGGCTTGGTTTGGACAGGCAGGTTCTGCTCAGGGAGGCAGGAGCCCCTCCCCTGGTATGGAAAATTGTTGGAAATTCTGAATTGAAATTTTGAAATTCAAATTTTGAAGTTGAATTTTGAGATTGAATTGAAATTTTTTGGGTGTCTTGGTTTAGACAGACAGGTTCTGCTATGGAAGGCAGGAGGCCCCTTGAAATGGAAAATGTAAACCCCCTCCCTCCAAATTATTTTAATTTTGAAATTAAGGGACTCTCGGGCAAAGATATGGGAATAAGAGTAACATTTCATTGTTATCCTGAGCTGGAAGATGATTTGTGGGTGTCTTGGTTTGGACAGACAGGTTTTGCTGAGGAAGGCAGGAGCCTCCCCTGAAATGGAAAATGTAAAATCCTTTCCTCCAAATTCTTATAATTTTGAAATTAAGGGGCTCTCAGGCAGAGATACAGGAATCGGAATAACAGTCTTTTATTAAGGAAAAAATAAAAATAAAATAAAAATGCAGTAATACAAAACAAAGCACTGGAAAGGTCAGACCATGCCCTGCCCCCCTGTGTGCCAGGGGGTGTCCCAGCCCCATCCCATGGGGGCTCAGCCCTCCTGCAGTGCCAGCTGTGGCTCTGCTGCAGAGGGATCCTGCACAAGGGGGGAGTTTTCCTCTGCAGCTCCAGGGCTGCTGCAGATGGGCCTGGGCTCCCTCTGGCCATGCAGGGCAGCACAAAGCTGCTCCTCTGGCCATGCAGGGGCACAAAGCTGCTCCTCTGGCCATGCAGGGGGCACAAAGCTGCTCCTCGGGCAGTGCAGGGGGCACAAAGCTGCTCCTCGGGCAGTGCAGGGGGCACAAAGCTGCTCCTGTGGCAATGCAGGGGGCACAGAGCTGCTCCTCTGGTAATGCAGGGGGCACAAAGCTGCTCCTGTGGCCATGCAGGGGGCACAAAGCTGCTCCTGTGGGAATGCAGGGGGCACAAAGCTGCTCCTCTGGCAGTGCAGGGGGCACAAAGCTGCTCCTCTGGCAGTGCAGGGGGCACAAAGCTGCTCCTCTGGCAGTGCAGGGGGCACAAAGCTGCTCCTCTGGAATGCAGGGGGCACAAAGCTGCTCCTGTGGGAATGCAGGGGGCACAAAGCTGCTCCTGTGGAATGCAGGGGGCACAAAGCTGCTCCCCTGGGAATGCAGGGGGCACAAAGCTGCTCCTCTGGCCATGCAGGGGGCACAGAGCTGCTCCCCTGGCCATGCAGGGGGCACAAAGCTGCTCCTCTGGCCGTGCAGGGGGCACAAAGCTGCTCCTCTGGCCATGCAGGGGGCAGAGGCTGCTGGGGCGTCCCAAAGCTCAGATTGTACCCAGGTAGGAATGCTTGGCTCCTCCCCTGGGCGGGGCATCTCCCCATGGGATGCTGGGATTGGATCAGCCCTGCAGGGACACTCACTGGCCATTAACAGAACATAATTAATAATTAATGGCCCATTAACAGCACAGATCTCCTGGAGGGAGGACTGATTGTGGAAGAGATAAAGAAAAATGCCCATTGAATAGGAGATAACTGCTCCACCTTTAACAGATCCACAGTTATCTTGCAACCCCGGGGGAACTTAGCCAGGAGTGGGAGGAGAAAAAAAATTGTCACATCTGGCTCTTTTCCCTCCTTTCCACCACGTGGAAAATCCCTCAATAGCCGGGAGCAGCCTGGGTCTGGCAGCCTGAGGTGGTTACGTAAAATCCGCCTTGGCAGCACTCAGGGGTTTCTTCTTTATTTTTGTGGTTTCTCTCCTTTTTTTTGTGGTTTCTTCTTTTTTTTTTTTTTTTGGTGGTTTCTCTCTTTTTTTTGGTGGTTTCTCAATTTTTTGGTCGTTTCTCAATTTTTTTCGTGTGTGTGTTTCTTTTTTTTTTTTCCTTTCCCTCCACAGGATCCAAGTGTTCTGGCCAAGAGGGAAAATCGAGGTATTTCTCTTCTCCTGCTCCCCTTTCTGGGCTCAAGTTCGTGCCATGCTTTTCATCTTCAAACCCCTCCTCCTCCTTCAGTTCTCAAGGCCAAAAAACGGGTTGGAAACCGGTCTGGTTAAAAAAGGAAAAAAAAAAAAAGGAGGATTTTGGGGGGTGTTGTTGCTCCTTGTGAGCTCCAAATGGAAAATTTGGAATTCCCCTTACTCCAAATGGGAAGTTTGGAATTCCCCCATCATTAATTCCACCCTGAGTGGGGGGGAAGCAGCATGGGGGTCCCAAATCGAGATTTGAGGGATGGATCCCCGAGGGATTGATGGATCCATGAGGGATCGATGGATCCCTGTCCGTGTTTCCCTGAGGGATTGATGGATCCCCAAGGGATTGATGGATCCATGAGGGATCGATGGATCCCTGTCCGTGTTTCCCTGAGGGATTGATGGATCCATGAGGGATCGATGGGTCCCTGTCCGTGTTTCCCTGAGGGATTGATGGATCCATGAGGGATCGATGGATCCCTGTCCATGTTTCCCTGAGGGATTGATGAATCCTTGAAGGATTGACGGATCTCAAAGGGATTCATGGATTCCTAATGGATTGATGTATCCATGAACAATCGATGGATCCTTGAGGGATTCATGAATTCCTAAGGGATCAATGGATCCCTTCCCTTGTTCCCCTGAGGGACTGGCTGATCCCTGAGGGATTGATGGATCCCTTAGGGATTGATGGATCCCTGTCCATGTTTCCCTGAGGGATTGATGGATCCTTGTCCATGGATTGATTGATCCCTGTCCATGTTTCCTTGAGGGATTGATAGATCCTTGTCCATGTTTCCCTGAGGGATTGATGAATCCATGAGGGTTTGATGGATCCTTGTCCATGTTTTCCTGAGGGACTGACAGATCCCTGAGGGACTGATGGATCCCTGTCCACATTTCCTTGAGGGATCAATGGATCCCTGTCCATGTTTCCCTGAGGGGCTGATGAATCCATGAAGGGCTGATGGATCCCTGTCCATGTTTCCCTGAGGGATTGATAGATCCTTGTCCATGTTTCCCTGAGGGATGGATGGATCCCTGTCCATGTTTCCCTGAGGGATTGATGAATCCATGAGGGATCACTGGATCCCTGTCCACATTTCCCTGAGGGATCAATGGATCCCTGTCCATGTTTCCCTGAGGGACTGATGAATCCATGAGGGGCTGATGGATCCCTGTCCACGTTTCCCTGAGGGATGGATGGATCCCTGTCCATGTTTCCCTGAGGGACTGATGAATCCATGAGGGACTGATGGATCCCTGTCCACATTTCCCTGAGGGATCAATGGATCCCTGTCCATGTTTCCCTGAGGGATTGATGAATCCATGAGGGATCACTGGATCCCTGTCCACATTTCCCTGAGGGATGGACGGATCCCTGCCCCTGTTTCTGAGGGATCAATGGATCCCCAAGGCACTGATGGATCCCCATCCCCGTCTCCCTCAGAGAAGATCGTGGAGAGCCTCACGGCCGCCATCCTCAACCTGGTGGAGCTCTACTGCAGCACCTTCAACGCCGACTTCCAGACGGCCGCGCCCGGGAGCCGCGAGCTGGGCGTGGCGCAGGAGGCGCGGCTGCTCACCTGCCCGCTGGCCTTCACCGTGTACGCCACGCACCGCATCCCCATCACCTGGGCCGCCAGGTGAGGCCTGAACCTGCCCCCTGCCCTTCACCCCATCACCTGGGCCGCCAGGTAAGGTCTGAACCTGCCACACACCGCATCCCCATCACCTGGGCCGCCAGGTGAGGCCTGAACCTGCCCCTCAACCTTCATGCCATCACCTGGGCCGCCAGGTAACTCCCCCTCACCTGCCACACACCGCATCCCCATCACCTGGGCCGCCAGGTTAGACCTGAACCTGCCACACACCGCATCCCCATCACCTGGGCTGCCAGGTAGGGTCTGAACCTGCCCCTCAACCTTCACCCCATCACCTGAGCCGCCAGGTAACGCCCCCTCACCTGCCACACACCGCATCCCCATCACCTGGGCCACCAGGTATCGCCCCCTCACCTGCCACGCACCGCATCCCCATCACCTGGGCCGCCAGGTGAGGCCTGAACCTGCCCCCTGCCCTTCACCCCATCACCTGGGCTGCCAGGTGAGGCCTGAACCTGCCTCTCAACCTTCATGCCATCACCTGGGCCGCCAGGTAACGCCCCCTCACCTGCCACCCACCACATCCCCATCACCTGGGCCGCCAGGTAAGGCCTGAACCTGCCTCTCAACCTTCATGCCATCACCTGGGCCGCCAGGTAACGCCCCCTCACCTGCCACGCACCGCATCCCCATCACCTGGGCCACCAGGTAAGGTCTGAACCTGCCACCCACCGCATCCCCATCACCTGGGCCACCAGGTGAGGCCTGAACCTGCCCCCTGCCCTTCACCCCATCACCTGGGCCGCCAGGTAACGCCCCCTCACCTGCCACCCACCGCATCCCCATCACCTGAGCTGCCAGGTAAGGCCTGAACCTGCCACCCACCACATCCCCATCACCTGGGCTGCCAGGTAAGGTCTGAACTTGCCCCCTGCCCTTCACCATCTATGCCACCCACCATATCCCCATCACCTGGGCCGCCAGGTAAGACCTGAACCTGCTCCCTGCTCTTCACCATCTATGCCACCCACTGCATCCCCATCACCTAGGCCACCAGGTATCGCCCTCACCTGCCCCTCAACCTTCATGCCATCAGCTGGGCCACCAGGTAACGCCCTCACCTGCCTGTCCCCTGCCCTTCACCATCTATGCCACCCACCGCATCCCCGTCACCTGAGCAGCCAGGTAACGCCCTCATCTGCCCCTTGGCCTTCACCCCATCACCTGGGCCGCCAGGTAACGCCTTCATCTGCCCCCCAGCCTTCATCCCATCACCTGGGCCACCAGGTAAGGTCCTCCTCACCTGGTGCCTTGTTTTGCAAAGCCAGGTGGCTGCTAAGGAAAGCAGGAGCCTCCCCTGGAATGGGAAATGTAAACCCTCCCCTCCCTCCGAATTATGAGAGTTTTGAAATTAAGGGGTTTGCAGGTAAAGATGTGGGGATAGGAATAACAGGTCTTTATTAGGGAAATTACAAATACAAATGCAATAGTACAAAACAAAACCCCATAAAAAACAAACCTGACAGAGTCAACAAAAAACAAAATATTCCTGGCAATGCTGGCACTGGCACGCCCCAAAATCCCACAGTGTGCCTGGGACACCCCAAAATCCCAGAGCGCGTTCCCAGGAATTCTGGCACTGGGACACCCCAAAATCCCAGCCTCTGTTCCTGGGAATGCTGGCACTGGGACACCCCAAAATCCCACAGTGTGTCTAGGACACCCCAAAATTCCAGCACACCTGAGAATGTTGGCACTGGGACACCCCAAAATCCCAGCATATTCCTGGGAACACTGGTACTGGTACACCCCATAATCCCACTATGTGTTCCTGGGAATGCTGGCACTGGGACACCCCAAAATCCCAGAGCGTGTTCCTGGGAATGCTGGCACTGGGACACCCCATAATCCCACTATGTGTTCCTGGGAATGCTGGCACTGGGACACCCCAAAATCCCACTGTATTCCGGGCATCGCTGGCACTGGGACACCCCAAAACCCCAGCGTGTCCCCGGGATTGCTGGCACTGAGACACCCCAAAATCCCATCACATTTCTGGGAACACTGGCACCGGGACACCCCAAAATCCCAGAGCGTGTCCCCAGGAATGCTGGCACTGGGACACCCCAAAATCCCATCACATTTCTGGGAACACTGGCACCGGGACACCCCAAAATCCCAGAGCATATTCCCAGGAATGCTGGCACTGGGACACCCCAAAATCCCAGAGCATGTTCCCAGGAATGCTGGCACTGGGACACCCCAAAACCCCAGCGTGTCCCCAGGAATGCTGGCACTGGGACACCCCAAAATCCCATCACATTCCTGGGAACACTGGCACCGGGACACCCCAAAATCCCAGAGCATGTTCCCAGGAATGCTGGCACTGGGACACCCCAAAACCCCAGCGTGTCCCCGGCATCGCTGGCACTGGGGCACCCCAAAATCCCACTGTATTCTGGGCATCGCTGGCACTGGGACACCCCAAAATCCCAGCGTGTCCCCGGGATTGCTGGCACTGGGACACCCCAAAATCCCATCACATTCCTGGGAACAGTGGCACTGGGACACCCCAAAATCCCAGAGCATGTTCCCAGGAATGCTGGCACTGGGACACCCCAAAACCCCAGTGTGTCCCCGGCATCGGTGGCACTGGGACACCCCAAAATCCCACTGTATTCCGGGCATCGCTGGCACTGGGACACCCCAAAACCCCAGCGTGTCCCCAGGAATGCTGGCACTGGGACACCCCAAAATCCCAGAGCATGTTCCCAGGAATGCTGGCACTGGGACACCCCAAAACCCCAGCGTGTCCCCGGCATCGCTGGCACTGCCACGCAGGGCGCGATGTCGCCGCATCTCGGGCCGGGCTGGCTCATCCCGAGGCCACCCGGGGGAGGTGACAGATGGCCCCGCGCCCCGCGCCAGCGGCGTGGCCCCTTTGTTCCGCTCCTCCGTGCCCGTGCCCGGCGCGGGGGGACCGGGAGGCGACCGGGAGGGGACCGGGGGGTGGCGGCAGCGGCGCCGGCAGAGCCGCCCCGCCGGGGACCCCTCGCCTTTGTCCTTGTCCTTAATGTATTCCCCTTGGTGAGTGGCTCCGAACAAAGCGGCGAGCCTGGGAAATGCCGCCAGCCCCTGACCCCCGCGCCCCGCAGCCCTGCCCGGATTGTCGCAGCCCTGCCCGGATTGTCGCTCGGCACCTGCCACATGGCAGGGCCCCCCCGTGTGCCGGAATGCGCCGTGCCATATGGTGCTGGGGACATCGGGAGGGGGGCAATGGCCCCGTTCTGTCCCCGTTCTGTCCCCCTTTCCCATCCTCGGGGCAGGATTTAGGGGTCCTGGTGATTCGAGTTTTCCAATCATTGGGGAAGGATTTAGGGGCTCTGGTAATCCAGGTTTTCCCATTCTTTGGGGAAGGATTTAGGGGCTCTGGTAATCCAGGTTTTCCTATTCTTTGGGGAAGGGTTTAGGGGTTCTGGTAATCCAGGTTTTCCTATTCTTTGGGGAAGGATTTAGGGGCTCTGGTAATCCAGGTTTTCCTATTCTTTGGGGAAGGATTTAGGGGCTCTGGTAATCCAGGTTTTCCTATTCTTTGGGGAAGGATTTAGGGGCTCTGGTAATCCAGGTTTTCCTATTCTTTGGGGAAGGATTTAGGGGTTCTGGTGGCCTGGGTGAAGCCCTCCTCTTTTCCATCTTTGGGACAGGATTTAGGGGTTCTGGTGGCCCTGATAAAGCCCCACTCCATTCCCATCCTCAGGACAAGATTTAGACGTTCTGATAATCCGGGTTTTCCCATCCTTGGGGAAGGATTTAGGGGTTCTGTTAGCCCAAGTAAAACCCCCACCCCTTTCCCATCCTCGGGGCAGGATTTAGGGCCTCTGGTGGCCTGGGTTTTCCCATCCTTGGGGCAGGATTTAAAGGTTCTAGTGGCCTTGGAAAAGCCCCACTCCTTTGCCATTCTTGGGAAAGGATTTAGAGATTCTGATGGCCTGGGTAAAGCCCTCCTCTTTTCCATCCTTGGGTCAGGATTTAGAGGTTCTGATGATCCGGGTTTTCCCATCCTCAGGACAGGATTTAGGGGCTCTGGTGATCCAGGTTCTCCCATCCTTGGGGAAGGATTTAGGGGTTCTGGTGACCCAGGTAAAGCCCCCAACCATTTTCCATCCTTAGGCAGGATTTAGGAACTCTGGTGGCCCGGATAAAGACCACCCCTTTCCCATCCTCAGGACAAGATTTAGACGTTCTGATAATCTGGGTTTTCCCATCCTTGGGGAAGGATTTAGGGGTTCTGTTAGCCCAGGTAAAACCCCCACCCCTTTCCCATCCTCGGGGCAGGATTTAGGGCCTCTGGTGGCCTGGGTTTTCCCATCCTTGGGGAAGGATTTAAAGGTTCTAGTGGCCTTGGAAAAGCCCCACTCCTTTCCCATTCTCGGGAAAGGATTTAGAGGTTCTGATGGCCTGGGTAAAGCCCTCCTCTTTTCCATCCTTGGGACAGGATTTAGAGGTTCTGATGATCTGGGTTTTCCCATCCTCAGGACAGGATTTAGGGGCTCTGGTGATCCAGGTTCTCCCATCCTTGGGGAAGGATTTAGGGGTTCTGGTGATCCAGGTAAAGCCCCACTCCTTTCCCTTCCTCAGGGCAGGATTTCGGGGCTCTGGTGGCCCCAGATGTCTCATTGGGTGTTTCTCCCGCAGTTACGAAGATTTCTACCTCTCGTGCTCCCTCAGCCACGGCGGGAAGGAGCTGTGCAGCCCCCTGCTCACCAGGAAGGCCCACGTCTACAAATACCTCTTCCACCTCATCATTTGGGACCAGCAGTAAGGCCCCACCCACTCTACCTTCATCATCCTCACCATCATCCTCCCCTCCCCTGCTCCTCCTCTCCTCCTTTCTTTCTGGGCGCTGGAAGTTTTTGTGTCATTGCCCGGAAATAGCAACGCCCAGGAAAGGGGATCTGCTCCCGAAATAGCTCCGGGAGCAGGCGGGGAGGCCGTGCTGATCCTTTGCCATGCCCGGCATCCAGAGTGGCACAGGAGGTGGGGATGGGACGGGATAATTTTAGACGGCGCCGGTGCCCCCAAGGACAGGGACGGCGGCGAGCGCGGCGATCCTGGGGATCTTTCCCAGGGGATCTTTCCCCGTCTGTCCTTTCTGCGGGATGTAGCTGCCACCCCCGGGAGCGGCACACAGGAATCCCAGCCCCGGGGGTCCCTCCTGGGTTGTGGGGCAAGGTCAGTGCCCGGCGGGGCTCCCCATGGAGGGTCCTGGCCCTGCGTGGGGCAGAGAGGGCAGCCGGGGTTCCCGGAGCTCCAGCTGGGTGTGCCCAGACCTGTGGGGTGGCTGGGACTTCAGGGACTCCCAGGGGCTTCAGGGACTTCAGGGGTTTTAGGGGTTTTAGGGACTTCAGGGATTTCGGGGACTTTAGGGACTTCCAAGGACACCCCGGTGCCAGCAGAAAAGGCAGCTCTAGGGCTGGGCTCTCCTGGGGCATCCCAAGGAGGGGACTGGGAGAGTCTGTCCCTGGCACCCTGAGCCCAGCCCTGGCACCCTGAGCCTGTCCCTGGCACCCTGATCTCATCCCCACCACCCAGAGCCCATCCCCTGCACCCTGAGCCTGTCCCCTGCACCCCAAGCCCATCCCCGGCACCCTGAGCCTGTCCCCTGCACCCCAGTCCATCTCTGGCATCCTGAGCTGGTCCCTGGCATCCTGAGCCTGTCCCAGCACCCTGAGCCCATCCCTGGCACCCTGAGCCCGTCCCTGGCACCCCAAGCCCATCCCTGGCACCCTGAGTCTATCGCTGGCACCCCAAGCCCATCCCTGGCACCCTGAGCCCATTCCCGGCACCCTGAGCTGGTCCTTGACACCCTGAGCCTGTCCCTGCCACCCTGAGCTCATCCCCAGCACCCTGAGCCCATCCCTGGCATCCCGAGCCCATCCCTGGCACCCCAAGCCCATCCCTGGCACCCTGAGCCCATCCCCGGCACCCTGAGCTGGTCCCTGACACCCTGAGCCTGTCCCTGGCACCCTGAGCCCATCTCTGGCACTTCTGAGTTCATCCCCTGCACCCTGAGCCAGCTCCTGGCACCCTGAACCCATCCCTGATACCCTGAACCCATCCCTGGCACCCCGAGCCCATCCCCACCACCTTGAACCCATCCCTGGCACCCCGAGCCCATCCTCAGCACCCCGTGCCCATCCTCTGCATCCCATGCCCATCCCAGCACCCCGTGCCCATCCCTGGCACCCTGATCCCATCTCCACCACCCTGAGCTGGTCCCTGGCACCCCAAGCCCATCCCCAGCACCCCGTGCCCATCCTCTGCATCCCATGCCCATCCCAGCACTCCATGCCCATCCCTGGCACCCTGATCCCATCTCCACCACCCCAAGCCCATCCCTGACACCCCACGTCCATCCCTGGCACCCAGAGCCCATCCCAGCCCAACCCTGGCACCCCGAGCCCACCGTCCCCCTCTCTCCTGCAGGATTTGCTTCCCGGTGCAGGTGAACCGGCTGCCCCGGGAGACGCTGCTCAGTGTCACCCTGTTCGCCGTGCCCGTGCCACCCCCGGGCGGCTCCTGTGACACCAACAAACAGCGGCGCGTCCCCGAGGCCCTGGGCTGGGTCACCACCCCCCTCTTCAACTTCAGGCAGTACGTGGGGCGTGCTGGGCATCCCTGGGGGGCACAGGAGGGTACCCAGAACCTCAGGGTCCCCAGTGCCATGGGCACAGGGCTGGGCTGGCATCCCTGGGGGGCACAGGGGGGTACCCAGAGCATTGGGGTCCCCAGTGCCATGGGCACAGGGCTGGGCTGGCATCCCTGGGGGGCACAGGGGGGTACCCAGAGCATTGGGGTCCCCAGTGCCATGGGCACAGGGCTGGGCTGGCATCCCTGGGGGGCACAGGGGGGTACCCAGAGCATTGGGGTCCCCAGTGCCATGGGCACAGGGCTGGGCTGGCATCCCTGGGGGGCACAGGAGGGTCCCCAGAACCTCAGGGTCCCCAGTGCCATGGGCACAGGGCTGGGCTGGCATCCCTGGGGGGCACAGGGGGGTACCCAGAGCATTGGGGTCCCCAGTGCCATGGGCACAGGGCTGGGCTGGCATCCCTGGGGGGCACAGGAGGGTCCCCAGTGCCGTGGGGTCCCCAGAACCTCGATGTGGGTGACCCAGTACTGTGGGGTCCCCTGGGCACAATGAATGGCTGGGCTGGCATCCCTTGGGGAGACAGGAGGGTCCTCAGCATTTTAGGGTCCCCAAAACCTCGGGGTCCCCAGTGCCATAGGGTCCCCAAAACCCTGGGCATGATGAGGGCCTGGACTGGGCATCCCTGGGGGGCACAGGAGGGTCCCCAGAACATTGGGGTCCCCAGAACCTCGGGATCCCCAGTGCCCTGGGGTTCTCAGCACCCTGGGCATGGCAAGGGCTGAGCTGGCATCCCTTGGGGAGATAGGAGGGTCCCCAGCATTTTAGGGTCCCCAAAACCTCGGGGTCCCCAGTGCCATGGGGTCCCCAAAACCCTGGGCACAAGGAGGGGATGAGCTGGCATCCCTGGGGGGCACAGGAGGGTCCCCAATGCTATGGGGTCCCCAGTACTGTGGGGTCCCCTGGGCATGGCAAGTGGCTGGGCTGGCATCCCTGGGGGGCACAGGAGGGTCCCCAGTGCCATGGGGTCCCCAAAAACCTCAGTGTCCCCAGCAGCCTGGGGGTCCCCACTGCCATGGGGTTCCCAGCTCAGGGAGAGGCTGGGCTGGCATCTCTGGGGGGCACAGGAGGGTCCCCAGAACCTTGGGGTCCCCAGAACCTCAGGATCCCCGGTGCCATGAGCACAGGGCTGGGCTGGCATCTCTGGGGGGCACAGGAGGGTCCCCAGTGCCATGGGAT
Organism: Zonotrichia albicollis; assembly: GCF_047830755.1. NCBI lineage: Eukaryota > Metazoa > Chordata > Aves > Passeriformes > Passerellidae > Zonotrichia > Zonotrichia albicollis. Next base: position 4,564,855 of record NC_133846.1, read on the forward strand.
CCCCAAAAACCTCAGTGTCCCCAGCACCCTGGGGGTCCCCAGTGCCTGAGCTCAGCACCAGCAGCAGTGCCACCCCTGTGCCCAGCACAGTGCCCCCCCAGTGCCACCCTTTGTCCCCACAGGGTCCTGACCTGCGGGAGGAAGCTCCTGGGCCTGTGGCCGGCCACCCAGGACAACTCCAGGGCCAGGTCCAGCGCCCCAAACTTCAACCAGCCCGACAGCGTCATCCTGCAGGTGCGTGCTGGGGCACAGAGCCCCCCAAAACCCCTCGGGGGTCCCCTTGCCAGCGTTCAGAAACAATCACAGAATAATCCTGTGCAGGTGCTTTTATTGAAGAGCTCTGGGTGTCAGGGGTACCAACCCAAATCTGACTCCAGGATGGGTTCAGGATGAACATGTTTTTATCATTTTATAACTTTCATGTTAATTATTAAACTTATGTTGTTCTGTTGTATACATAGATTTCATTCAAGCACAGGCTCCTCGTGGCCCCCCTCAAATTTCTAACATAGTTCCTCATGATTGTTCCTACAATTAAACAGTAATTATATTTATTCTATTATAATATAATAAATTATAATAGAATAAATATTTATTATACTTATTATATTATCATATTAATTATAATTATATTTAATTACTAAAAATCATCACATCTAACAATTATATCATTTATCATATACTACTTACACAAGTGCAATTATTAATTATTAAACTTATGTTGTTCTATTGTATACATAGATTTCATTCAAGCATGGGCTCCTCGTGGCCCCCCTCAAACTTCTAACATGGTTTCTCATGATTGTTCCTACAATTAAACAGTAATTATATTTATTATATTACAATATAATATATTATAGTATAATGAATATTTATTATATTTATTATATTATAAAATTATCATATAATATAATAATATAATGTAATATAATGATGATGTAACAATAATATAATAATAATATAATACTAATATAATATATTAAATCATATTAATTTATAATTAAATAGAATTATGTTTATTCTATTATAATATAAATATTTATTATATTAATTATATTATAATAATATTTAATTACTAAAAATCATCACATCTAGCAATTATATCATTTATCACATACTGCTTACACAGGTGCAATTTCACATGATGTGACAGCCACAAAGCCTAACATTCTCATAGTCAATTTAACATTTTTTAACATTTTCAGTGTCTATCTTTAACATTTTTCCCCACTAAGTCTAGCTTCTTTCTAATTCCCCGAATTTTATGAAATTTTTTAAAAACCTTTTTTACCATCACCCTCACCCTGTGCCTCTGCCCCAGATCGATTTCCCCACCTCGGCCTTCGAGGTGAAGTTCACCAGCCCGCCCGCGGCCGAGCCCGGCCCCAGCTACGACTTCGGCAGCCTGGGGGAGGAGGATCAGCGCCAGCTGCGGGAGGCCATGCAAAAAAAATCCCTTTATTGGTAAATAAACCTGAGTGGGGGACACTGGTGACACCCCTAATCACACACAGGGGTGTCCTTCCCTGGGTGGGAGGCCATGCAGAAAAAATCCCTTTATTGGTAAATAAATATGGGGGGGACACTGGTGACACCCCTCAGCACACACAGGGGATGTTCCTCCCTGGGCGGAAGGGACGCCATGCAGAAAAAATCCCTTTATTGGTAAATAAACCTGAGGGGGGACACTGGTGACACCCCTAATCACACACAGGGGTGTCCCTCATTGGGCGGGAGGCCATGCAGAAAAAATCCCTTTATTGGTAAATAAACATGGGGGTGACACTGGTGACACCCCTCAGCACACACAGGGGTGTCCCTCCCTGGGTGGGAGGCCATACAGAAAAAATCCCTTTATTGGTAAATAAACATGGGGGGGACACTGGTGACACCCCTCAGCATGCACAGGGGGTGTTCCTTCCTCCAGGGATGGGGATTTTGGAGCTGGGGGTTCTGCCCTCGCTGTTGTCCCCTCCTTGGGGACAGCTGACGGTGCCACGGCCAGGCTGGCACTGCTGGAGCTGCCCCAGGGGGATTTTGGAGCTGGGGGTTCTGCCCTCAGTGTTGTCCCCTCCTTGGGGACAGCTGATGGTGCCACGGCCAGGCTGGCACTGCTGGAGCTGCCCCAGGGGATCGGGTGTCAGCAGCTGCCCAAAGGACAGCAGGGCTGGCTCGGGGGTCCCTGGGCATGGGGACAGGCAGGGACAGCTCAGTCCCCTGGGCATGGGGACAGGCAGGGACAGCTCAGTCCCCCCAGGCAGGGGATGCCACCTCCCAGTCCTGCCAGCCCCATTCTCTCCATGCACTGTGGGGCACAGGGATGCCACCTCCCCTGTGTCCCATGTGTTCTGGGGTCACAGGGATGCCACCTCCTCACCCTCCCACATGCTTTAGGGTCACAGGAATGTCACCTCCCCAACCTCCTATGTATTTTGGGGGTCACAGGGATGCCACCTCCCCTATGTCCCACATGTTCTGGGGTCACAGGAATGCCACCTCCCAATCCTGCCAGCCCCATTTAATCCATGCACATTTGGGATCACAGGGATGCCACCTTCCTGAGCTCCCACATATTTTGGGGGTCACAGGGATGCCACCTCCCCAATGTCCCCTATGTTCTGGAGTCACAGAGTTTCCACTTCCCTGAGCTCCCACATGTTTTGGGGTCACAGGGATGCCACCTCCCCAACCTCCTATGTATTTTGGGGGTCACAGGGATGCCACCTCCTCACCCTCCCACATGTTTTGGGGTCACAGGGATGCCACCTCCCCAACCTCCCACATATTTTGGGGTCACAGGGATGCCACCTCCCTGAGCTCCCACATATTTTGGGGTCACAGAGATGCCACCTCCCCAACCTCCTATGTATTTTGGGGGTCACAGGGATGCCACCTCCCCTATGTCCCACATGTTCTGGGGTCACAGAGATGCCACCTCCTCCCCTTTCCCCCCCACGCCCCCCCTGCCCCTCAGGCTGACGCTGTCCCCGTGTCCCCCCAGGCTGACGGACGCGGACCGGCAGCGCCTGTGGGAGAAGCGCTGCCACTGCCACGCGTCCCCCGGCGCACTGCCCATGCTGCTGGCCAGTGCCCCCGGCTGGGACTGGGGCTGCCTGCCCGACATCTACGCCCTGCTCAGCCAGTGGAGCTCCATGAGCCACCAGGACGCCCTGGGGCTGCTGCACGCCACGTAAGGGGGACACTGTGGGGACACTGTGGGGACACCCCGTGCCACGTGGCGGTGGCAGGAGGTGTCACCTGTCCTAGTGAATGGATGTTGTGATGGTTTTTTTTGGGGTGATGTCAGGGTGCAAAAAAAAGCGACACGGTACAAGGGGGTTTGCAGTAATAATCAAAATAAATGCAGCTTTATTGAGTGAGCAAAATGCGATAGAGGGGTTAAGGGAGAGAAAAAGATAGAGAGAAAAGAGAGAGAGAAAGAGGGGGATGGAGCTACCAAACGTAGAGACAAAATCCTTTGGTCCAGTCCACTCGAGGATCCGCCTGTTACACTGCAGAGATCTCAAAATCTCTCGCTAACTCAGAGGTTTTTATTATGATAACTCTAGTGGAAATTGTGAGGGGGAAAAACAGATAGAGTAAGGAACAGATGTAACAGGTAGTTCATGCTCTCAGCAGTAAACGAGAGCCATGGTTTTTGTGGTCCAGTGGTCACAACCTGCAGGCAAACATCTCGGTTTTGTCAGCTTTGGTCCCCCACACACCTCCCCCAGTTTGGGGGCTTTAGTCCCAGTCCTTAGAAGGAGGAGAGGGGCCTTTTCACATGGGGGTTCCATGTCTCAGTCCTTGATGGAAAGGAGCTTTTTCACATGGGGGTTCCATGTCTCAGTCCTTGATGGAGACGCTCCTTCCATCTCAGTCTGTCTGTTATGGTGGTTGTAAAACAGGTGAGGGTCTTCTGTGGGAGACCACCTGAAACTCAGGAGAAGTCCAGCCAGACTGAGAGGTGGGACAGCTCCCAAGGCTGTTGTTGCACAAAGGGCACGGTGCCCCTTTAGCATACAGCAAACACACCTGTGAAAACAATAATTCAGCATTGCTCTCAGATCTCAGGGCCTTGTTGGTGTGTGACTTTCTCCTTCAGAGCCAGAGATTCTAGACAGGGGGGGTCTTCTCCTCAGTGGTCCCCCAATGACGATGGTGAGGCAGATGAGGGGAAATTCAAACAGACTCTCACAGGAGGGCACTGTCACCCCATGGAACGTGTCCTGGCTGCAGGTTCCCCGACCAGGAGGTGAGGAGGACGGCCGTGCAGTGGATTGACTCCATCTCGGACACGGAGCTGCTGGATTACCTGCCCCAGCTGGTGCAGGTGCGTGGTGGCACTGGGATGTGCCATGGGGTGCCTGCTGGTGCCACCACAGCCCTGTGATACTGTGACACTGTGACACTGTCCCTGTGCAGGCCCTGAAGTACGAGTGCTACCTGGACAGCCCCCTGGTGCGCTTCCTCATGAAGAGGGCCATCTGTGACCTGAAGATCACACACTACTTCTTCTGGTGGGTTTGGGGGGCACTGGGGGCACCCTGAGCCTGGCCTGTCCCTGAGTGTCCCCAAGCTGGGCAGGACCCTGAGCCTGGCCTGACTCCACATGTCCTCAAACCAGAGCAGTCCCTGAGGCTGGCCTGGCCCCAAGTGTCCCCAAACCAATGGGGCACCTTGAGCCTGGCTTGACCCCACATGTCCCCAAACCAGATGGGACACTGAGGCTCACCTGACCCTGCATGTCCCCAAACCAGATGGGACACTGAGGCTCACCTGACCCTGCATGTCCCCAAACCAGAGGGGACCCTGGGCCTGGCCTGACCCTGCATGTCCCCAAACCAGAGCAGTCACTGAGCCTGGCCTGACCCTGCATGTCCCCAGTCTGGTTGGATTCCCAAGCCTGGCCTGTCCCCACGTGTCCCCAAACCAAAGGGGCACCTTGAGCCTGGCCTGTCCTCACATGTCCCCAGTCTGGTAGGGTCCCCGAGCTTGGCCTGTCCTCACATGTCCCCAAACCAGAGCAGTCACTGAGGCTGGCCTGACCCCAAAGTCCCCAGTCTGGTAGGGTTCCCAAGCTTGGCCTGACCCTGCATGTCCCCAAGCTGGGCGGGACCCTGAGCCTGGCCTGACCCCATGTGTCCCCAAACCAGAGGGGCACCTTGAGCCTGGCCCTGACCCCATGTGTCCCCAAACCAGAGGGGCACCTTGAGCCTGGCCTGATCCCACATGTCCCCAAGCTGGGTGAGACCCCGAGCCTGTCCTGACCCCTTGTGTCCCCAGCAGGCTGCTGAAGGACGGCCTCAAGGACTCGCAGTTCAGCATCCGGTACCAGTACCTGCTGGCAGCGCTGCTGTGCTGCTGCGGGAAGGGGCTGCGCGAGGAGTTTGACCGGCAGTGCCTGTTGGTCAGCACGCTGGCCAGGCTGGCACAGCAGGTCCGGGACGCCGCCCCTTCCGCCCGCCAGGTGGGTGCTGGGTGCTGGCAGGGGTGCCAGGGTGCTGGCAGGGGTGCCAGGGTGCTGGAAGCGGTGCAGGGGGTGCTGGGTGCCAGCCCCCTGTCCCACACCTTGTCACCTCTCCTATCTCATGCCCACCTTGTCCCATCGCGTTCCTACCCTATCCCACATCCACCCTGGGTTTTGCCTGCTATATTCTGTGCATACTCCGTCCCATGCTGACCCCTTCCCATGGCCACCCCTCTCTATCCCATTTCTATCCCATGGTCACCCTGTTCCTTGCTCATCCCATCTCATCCCCACCCTGTCCATGCCTGCCCTATTCCATGGTCACTCTATCCCTTGCCCACCCCATTCCATTTCCATCCCATCCCATCCCATCCCATCCCATCCCATCCCATCCCATCCCATCCCATCCCATCCCATCCCATCCCATCCCATTCCCACCATGTCCCTATCCCATCCCATCCCATCCCATCCCATCCCATCCCATCCCATCCCATCCCATCCCATCCCATTCCCACCTTGTTCCTTGTCCATCCCATCCCATCACATTCCCATGGATCCCATCCTGTCCCATCCCACCCCATTCCTATGAATCCCATCCCATTCCCATGGATACCATCCCATCCTCACCCCATTCCAATGGATCTCATCCCATTTCCATCCCGTCCCACCCTATCCCATGCCCATCTTCCTCATCCCATTCCCACCTTGTTCCTTGCCCATCCTATCCCATCCCATTCCCATGGATCCCATCCCATCCCATTCCCATTGATCCCATCCTATTCCCACCCCACTCCAATGGATCCCATTCCATCCCATTCCCATGGATCCCATCCCACCCCATTCCTATGGATCCCATCCCATCCCCATTCCATGAATCCCACCCCATTCCCATGGATCTCATTCCCACGGATCCCACTTGTTCCCGCCCGCAGGCCATCCTGCGCGAGGGCCTGGAGGACGTGGCTCAGTTCTTCAAGGCCCACGGCTCGTGCCGGCTCCCGCTCAGCCCCAGCCTGCTGGTCAAGGGCATCGTGCCCCGGGTGAGTGCCAGCCCATCCCGGGGGGCTCGGGGGGCTCCCTGCCCGCCCCCGGCTCGCCCTGACCTCCTTCCCACGGCAGGACTGCTCCTACTTCAACTCCAACGCCGTCCCGCTGAAGCTCTCCTTCCAGAACGTCGATCCGCTCGGGGAGAACATCCGCGTCATCTTCAAGGTCAGCCTGGCGCCTTTGGGAGTGCCCAAATCCTGGCACAGCCCTCCGAGGATCCCCGTGCTCAGGGCTCTGATGGTTCTGGTGGCTCCTCCCTGGCTCTGGTGGTTCTCCCCTGGCTCTGATGGCTCTGATGGCTCTCCCCCCTGGCCCGAGTGGTTCTCCCCTGGCTCCGATGGCTCTGGTGGCTTTGGTGGCCCTGATGGTTCTCCTCTGGCTCTGATGGCTCTCCAATGGCTCTGGTGGCTTTTCCCCTGGCCCTGATGGTTTTCCCCTGGCTCTGAGGGCTCTGATGGTTCTCCCATGGCTCTGATGGCTTTGGTGGCTTTTGTGGCCCTGATGATTATCCCCTGCTCTTGAGGGTTCTCCTCTGGCCCTGATGGTTCTGGTGGCTTTGGTGGCCCTGATGGTTCTCCCCTGGCCCTGGTGACTCTGGTGGCTCCTCCCCTGGCTCTGATGGTTCTCCCCTGGCTCTGATGGCTCTGATGGCTCTGGTGGCTTTGGTGGCCCTGATGGTTCTCCCTTGGCCCTGGTGACTCTGGTGGCTCCTCCCCTGGCTCTGATGGTTCTCGCCTGGCTCTGATGGTTTTCCCCTGGCTCTGGTGGCCCTGATGGTTCTCCCCTGGCCCTGATGGTTCTCCCCTGGCCCTGATGGCTCTGGTGGCTCCTCCCCCGGCAGTGTGGCGATGACCTGCGGCAGGACATGCTGACGCTGCAGATGATCCGCATCATGAACAAGATCTGGGTGCAGGAGGGGCTGGACATGCGCATGGTCATCTTCCGCTGCTTCTCCACCGGCCGTGGGCGAGGTGAGACAGAGTTTGGGAGTCCCCAGGGGTCCCCTGGTGGGGCTGGGGGTGGCCCAGGACATCCTGGGGTCTGATCCCACCAGCCCATCCCTGTCACGCAGTGGTGACGGGTGAGGAGCAGTTGGGTTGGTGACAGAGGGGGTCAAGGTCGTGGTTCCTGGGGCTGGAAGGGTCTCACCCCACTGTCCCACCTGCCAGGCATGGTGGAGATGATCCCCAACGCCGAGACCCTGCGGAAGATCCAGGTGGAGCACGGCGTGACCGGCTCCTTCAAGGACCGGCCGCTGGCGGACTGGCTGCAGAAACACAACCCCGAGGAGGATGAGTACGAGAAGGTGAGGAAGAATCCCCATGCCCCATGTCCCCCATTCTAGTGACCAGCCCCTTGCTTCCATCCTTTCTCCATGTCCTTCCCTCCTTCCTCACAGGCCGTGGAAAACTTCATCTACTCCTGCGCCGGCTGCTGCGTGGCCACCTACGTGCTGGGCATCTGCGACAGGCACAACGACAACATCATGCTCAAGACCACGGGCCACATGTTCCACATCGATTTCGGACGGTTCCTGGGCCACGCCCAGATGTTCGGCAACATCAAGAGGTGAGAGAGGCCCCTGGGACCTCCTGCCCTCATCCCTGCCGAGGGAGAAGCTCCTTGTCCTTGTCCTGGTGGTGGGTGACCTCTCCTTCATGTCCTGGTGGTGGGTGACCTCTCCTTCATGTCCTGGTGGTGGGTGACCTCTCTTTCTTCATGTCCTTGTGGTGGGTGACCTCTCCTTCCTTCATGTCCTTGTGGTGGGTGACCTCTCCTTCATGTCCTGGTGGTGGGTGACCTCTCCTTCATGTCCTGGTGGTGGGTGACGTCTCCTTCATATCCTTGTGGTGGGTGACCTCTCCTTCATGTCCTGGTGGTGGGTGACCTCTCCTTGTCATCCCAGTGGTGGCCACAGTGACCTCTCCTTTTCCTTGTCCTGGTGGGAGGTGACCTCCTTGTGTCCTTGTCCTGGTGGTGGATGACCTCTCCCTCTCCACGTCTGGACAATAGGTGACCTCTCCCTCTCCTCATCCCTGTGGGAGGTGACCTCCTCTCCCTGTCCTGGTGGTGGGTGACGTCTCCCTCTCCTCATCCTGGTGATCAGTGACCTCTCCCTGTCCTTGTCATGGTGATCAGTGACCTTTCCCTCTCCTCATCCTGGTGATCAGTGACCTCCTCTCCATGTCCTGGCAGTGGGTGACCTCTCCCTGTTCTCATCCTGCCCTCCACCCCTGCTCACTTTGTCCCTCCTGTCCCCTGTCACAGGGACCGTGCGCCGTTTGTCTTCACCTCGGACATGGCGTATGTCATCAACGGCGGGGACAAACCCTCCAGCCGCTTCCACGACTTCGTGGACCTGTGCTGCCAGGCCTACAACCTGATCCGCAAGCACACCCACCTCTTCCTCAACCTGCTGGGGCTGGTGAGAGCCGGGGAGGTGTCACCAAATTCCCCTCAGCGTGGCACGGGGGGGTCCCTTTGTCCCCTTTGTCCCCTGTGCTCACCCCTGCCCTCCCTGCCAGATGCTGTCCTGCGGCATCCCCGAGCTCTCCGACCTGGAGGACCTCAAGTACGTCTACGACGCGCTGAGGCCGCAGGACTCTGATGCTGATGCCACCACCTACTTCACCAGGTAGGGGACACCAGGGTGGGTGACACAGCAGCTGGAGGCTCCCTCGGATGGTGGTGTCACAGATGTGTTTTATGAAAAATCCTTTCCTTAGGATTTTTTCTCCTGAGAAGCTGAGAGGCCTCAGGAACAAAATGTAAACAATGGCTGTCTGCTGCTGTGGAATGCAACAGGTGCATCTGGGATTGGTCTCATGTGGTTGTTTCTAATTAATGGCCAATCACAGTCCAGCTGGCTCAGACTCTCTGAGAGTCAGGAGATTTTGTTATTCATTCCATTTTTTCCCTTTGCTTGCAAGCCTTCTGATGAAATGCTTTCTTCTATTCTTTTAGTATATATTTAATATTACATAAATATATATTATATAATATATAAATATATCATATTTATATATAATTATAATTATATATAATTAAAATTATATATAATTATATATATAATATATAATATATAATATATAATATATAATATATAATATATAATATTTTACTTTGTATATTATTATAGTGTATACATAATATCTATTATTATATACTATTACTAATATATATTTATATAATGTATATTATGTAAATATATAATAGAAATATATTACATTTTTAATATAATATATATCATACAATAATAAATCAGCCTTCTGAAACATGGAGTCAGACCTTCGTCTCTCCCCTCTTCCTGGGACTCCTGTGAGCACCTTCTGTTGAAATCCTTTCTTTTATTCTTTTAGTATAGATTTTATATTATATAAATATATTATATATATAATATCATATATATTAATATATTATATTTATATATTACTATATATTATATATTATAAATATTATTACATATGTAGTATATGTTATTATATTTATTATTATATATATATATAATAAAATAATGAATCAGCCTTCTGAAACATGGAGTCAGACCCTCGTCTCTCCCCTCTTCCTGGGACTCCTGTGAGCGCCACCCCACGGTGGCACTGAGCGGGCGGTGGCCTCGTTGCAGGTTGATCGAGTCCAGCCTGGGCAGCGTGGCCACCAAGCTCAACTTCTTCATCCACAACCTGGCGCAGATGAAGTTCACGGGCTCGGAGGCGCGGCCCACGCTGTCCTTCGCGCCGCGCACGCACACCCTCAAAACGTCCGGCCGCATCCGCGACGTCTTCCTGTGCCGCCATGAGAGGGTCTTCAACCCCAGCAAGGGCTACGTGAGTGGGGACAGCTGGGGACAAGCCCAGGCTGGGCTCGGGGCGCCCCAGCTCCTCCATCCCACGTCACGGTTCCTCCTCCTCTCTGCAGACCTACGTGGTGAAGGTGCAGAGGGACGGCCCCGGCGATGTCACCTTCGTGCAGCGCACCTTCGAGGAGTTCCAGGAGCTGCACAACAAGCTGCGCCTCCTCTTCCCCTCCTCGCTGCTGCCCAGGTAGCCCTGAAGGCCCTCAGGACATCCAGGGACTCCCCCAAACCCTGGGGGACCCCGCTGAGTGTCCGTTTGTCTGTCCCCGCAGCTTCCCCAGCAGGTTCGTCATCGGGCGCTCGCGGGGCGAGGCGGTGGCCGAGCGGCGCAAGGAGGAGCTCAACGGCTACATCTGGCACCTGATCCACGCCGCCCCCGAGGTGGCAGAGGTGGGGACACGGGGTTGGGGCTGCAGGGAGGTGGGGACAGCGCCAGGGCCACCAGCGAGGTGGGGAAACGCTTGGGGACAGCACAGCTGGTGGAGCATTGACGTGTGCGCCACGTAGAGCGTTGGCGCGCGCCCTGTTTTGAATGGCGGGGTTGTTGTCACTGCTGTCACCACTAATGTCACCTCCTGACCCTGCAGTGTGACCTCATCTACACCTTCTTCCACCCCCTGCCCCGGGATGAGAAGGCGGCTGGAACCAACCCGACCCCAAAGCCGGCAGGTGGGGAAGGGGCGATTTCTGGGGGCTGATTTTGGGGGGTGATTTTTGGGGGCTGATTTTGTGGGGTGATTTTTGGGGGCTGATTTTGGGGGGCAATTTTTGAGGGGTGATTTTGGGTGAATGGTGGCAGGGGGTGACATCAGGAGTGTCCCATCCCTCCTGTCCCCCCTCTCCAGACGCCACGTGGGCTCGATCCCTGGGCAAGGTCGGCGGCGAGGTGAAACTCTCCATCTCCTACAAGAACAACAAGCTCTTCATCATGGTGATGCACATCCGAGGGCTGGTAGGACCCACAGCGCCCACGGGAGCGGGCTTGGGGGGCTGTCCCCTCCCTGTGCTCACAGCCTGTCCCCAACCTGCCCCACAGCCACCCCTGCAGGACGGCAACGACCCCGACCCCTACGTCAAGACCTACCTGCTGCCCGACCCCCAAAAAACCACCAAGAGGAAAACCAAAGTGGCGCGAAAAACCTGCAACCCCACCTACAACGAGATGGTAGGAAGGGACACAGGGACGGATTTGGGGCGTCCCCACGGGTGGCCGTGGCTGAGAGGGTTTGTCCCCGTTGTGTCCCACAGCTGGTGTACGACGGGATCCCCCGGGGGGACCTGGAGCAGCGGGAGCTGCGGCTGAGCGTGCTGAGCGAGGAAGGATTTTGGGAGAACATCCTGCTGGGGGAGGTGGGCATTCGCCTCCGCGACCTGGACCTGGCCCAGGAGAAGATGGGCTGGTTTGCCCTGGGCTCCCGCGGCCACGGCACCCTCTGAGTCCCCAAAAGTGGCTTCTTTTTTTAAAGTTTACCTTGTGTCAAGGGAGCAAACGCGGGGAGGGTGGGGGCGGTTCGTGGGTTATTTCTTCCTTTGGGATATGCGTATTTTAATTTTTTTTTAATAACGAGTAGCGTGAGCACCGGGGCGGAGGGGATGGGGAGGGTTGGGGGGGTGTGTGGACCCCTCCCCACCTCAGGAACTGGGCAATTCCCACCGCGGGGAATTCGCTCCCAAAGGAGAGCGGCGTGGCGAGTTGCCTGTCCCGTTGCTGTCCCCGTGCACTGGGGACATCTGTGTCCTTCCCGCCTGCCACCCGGCCCCGAGTGCGGGCTTGGTGCCTGTGGTGCTTTGTTTACAGCGACAGCTCCGTAAACGGACGAAATGTTTCTCAGGATCGAGAATAATTAACTTTAACCTTTATATTAAAAGTTTTAAATATTGGATCTGGTGGCTGTTGGGGTGTGCGGGGTGGTCTGGCTTCTCGAGGGTGGGGGAGTCGGGAATGGAACATGGGAATGGGATCAAAAAAGGGGGTGAAAGGAGGGGTGGCACATCTGCCCCTCTGCTGCACATCTGGGCACACATCTGCCCACTGTACCCTCCAGAATGCCAAGCCCTAGGGGTCTGGGGTCTGCCTCCCTCAACCCCCATCATCCTCCAGCTGCTTTCCCAGTGCGGCCCTCACCCAGCGCTGTCCCTGGGGCTCACCAAGTGTCCCCAAGGTGTCCCCAAAGTGTCCCCTGACCAACCCCGGGTGGGCTCGGGGTCCCCCCGCTCCGCCCATACCCCGCCGCTCCGCTAGGGGGCGATGCCGTGCGCCGCGAACCGGCTGATGCAATCCCCGCGGGGCGTGGCCACACTGGGGAGTGGGCGCGGCATCGCCGACACCGCCCAATGGGAGGTATTGACGCAAAGTGGGCGGGGCAGATAAGGTGACGCCCCGCCCCTCCCTTTGGGGGCGGGAAGCGCCGAGGCGGCGGCGCCGCCATTTTGTGCTGAAGCTGCCTCAGGATGGAGTCGAAACCCGAACCGGAGCTGCCCGCCGCCCGCCGAGCCTGCCGACTCACCGCCCCGCCACGGAGCGCCGCTCCACGCACCCCTCCGCACCGCTGGCAGCGCTGAACAGCCTCATGGAGCACAGCGGACGCGAACGCGCCGGCCCCGGCTTGGGATGGGCCCGACTGGGCCTGGCCGGGGCCTGGCCGAAGCTGGCGGCGCCCAGCGCGGCGCCCGCCGGCGGCTCGTCCCAGGCGAGCCCGCCCTTCTCGTGGCTGCGCGTGGTGTCGCAGCTGCTGTCGCCGCTACCCGCCCTCCTGCAGCGGCTGCTGCCCGGCGCCGCGCTCAGCTCCGCGCTGTGCCCCGCCAAGGCACCGCCGCCGCTGGTGCTGCTGCCCAAGGCGGACACCGGACTGGACTGGACCGAGGAGAAACTCCCGGAGAAGCGGCCGGAGCCGCCGGCGGGGCTGTGGGGAGCAGGGCTGGGGAGGAACAGCCTGGGAGCCCTTCCCATGGATTGGTACGTGCTGCTGGGCTTGGAGCAGGGCAAGAGCCACCTGCCGCAGCCGCTGCGAGCCGAGGGCTTGCCCGAGGTTGAATTCCTGCGCAGCAAGCGCCTGGCGTTCCTCCAGCGCTGGCATCTGCCCGTGCCCGACCCCGACCACGGCTACCACAGCCTGGAGGAGGAGCAGCAGCAGCAGACCAGGGGTGTCTGCCTGGAAATCGGGGAGCAGCGCGGTAATAACGGGGATTTAGAGCAGCCTGAGGATGCGGGGATTCAGCCCGGAGGGGTCCCCGAGGAGCCGGAGGGGCTCCGGGGTGCGGCTGAGGATGGGGAAGCCTTGGCTGAAGAGGAACGTGAGGACTCGGAAACAGAGCAAGACTTCCCGATATCCACCAGACCTGTCTGTGCGAATAAATTAATCGATTATATCATCGGGGGAGTATCCAGCGGCGAGGAGAGTGAGGGTGAGGAAGACTGGGATGATGGTGATGATGATGATGATGAAGATGATGATGACGGGTTTGACAGCGAAGAGCTGCCCTCCGACTCAGACGCCGGCAGCCAGGACGGGGAGAGGCTTCATCTGTGGAACTCCTTCTACAGCTTGGATCCCTACAACCCTCAGAACTTCACGGCCACCATCCAAACGTCTTCCAGCGAGCCGGGAAAGGGAATGTCGGACATGGAGGAGGAGGAGGAGGAGGAGGAGGAAGGCTCATGGGCAGAGTCCTCTGAGGGCTCGCCTAGTTCCGATGAGGACGAGTGGGACTGCGAGAGCGTGGATGAGGCGGAGAGCTTGAAACTTTGGAACTCGTTCTGTAGCTCGGACGATCCCTATAACCCTTTAAACTTCACGGCGGCTTTTCAGCCCGCGGAGAAAAAAGGGACGCCGGCTTTGCCAGGGGCGGAGAGGGCGAGCTGTGCCCCCTCGGAGCATTCCGGCGTGTGCAGGGTACGGCTGGAAAAACACAACTGCGGCAGCGCCGAGCTGGGCCAGAGCAGCGAGAAAACTGCCAGCTCCAAGCGGAAAAAGGTACGGATTTTATTCATATTTTTTTATTTTTATGTTTTGGGATTATTGAGAAAGCGCTGTGCCAAGTGGGGGTGAGGTCAGCGTTCCATATGTGCTGATAATTTCCTTGGAATGCTGAACCTCATCTTTGGCACGTGATGGGAAATTCTGATTCTCCTGCCGAAACTCGCTGACAACAATATTTTTATTTTTTTTTTCTCTAGATTCAAAAGTTCTCTTTCCGTTTTGAGTTGTAATTTCCTTTCTGTTTCTTTTGTGGTTTCGACGTCAGAGAAACTCCAGGCCTGGGGTGGAAATTTTTCCCTGAAAAACTCCAGAGTTGTGAGGAATTTCCCTGAAAATCACCAGTTTCTGTTCAAAGGAAGTTGTTTAGGACCTGAAACCGAAAATTTTTTTAGGATTTTTTTATAACCTAGGTGTTATATTTGTTATAACCCAGCTTGTTCAGTGATCTGGAGTAAATTTGGGTTCCCATATAAAATATCCCATTTCCGTTTAAGATACTATTAAATATTAAAATATTCAATTATGCTAATAAAAATAATAATAATAATAATAATAATAATAATAATAATAATAATAATAATAATAATAATAATAATAATATATAACGTGTACTAAATATCTAGTATATTATAAATATAACAATATCTTAAAATTATATAATATATTATAAATATAGAATATATTCTAAATATAATAATATATTAATATTATATATAAATGTTATATAAATATAATATTTATAATTACGGGTTTGCTATTTATGGGATAGTTATTTATAGGAAGGATGTAATCAAAAACTGGACTTTTGAGCCTAAACAGAGTAATTTTAATAATAATAGTAATAATAACAATAATAATAATAATTATAAGTGTATTATAATATATAATAATATATTACAAATATACACCATAAATATAATAAAATAGTAATATAATATATTAATATATTATAACTATAGTAAAATATTAATACTATACATTAATATGATGCAAATATTTATATTCTAATTATGGGCTTGCTGTTTATGGAATAGTTATTTATAGGAAGGATGTAATCAAAAACGACTTTTGAGCCTAAACAGAGTAATTTTAATAATCATAGTAGTAATAATAATAATAACAACAATAATAATATGTAATATAATATATTAATATGTATATTATATATTATAAATATAATGAAATATTAATATTCTATATTAATATGATGTAAATATTTATATTATAATTATGGGCCTGCTGTTTATGGGATAGTTATTTATAGGAAGGATGTAATCAAAAACTGGACTTTTGAGCCTAAACAGAGTAATTTTAATAATAATAATAATAATAACAATAATAATATGTAATATAATATATTAATATATATTATATATTATAAATATAATGAAATGTTAATATTCTGTATTAATATGATGCAAATATTTATATTATAATTATGGCAAATATTTATATTATAATTACGGGTTTGCTGTTTATGGGATAGTTATTTATAGGAAGGATGTAATCAAAAACTGGACTTTTGAGCCTAAACAGAGTAATTTTAAGAGTAATAATAATAATAATAATAATAGTATTATAATATATATTAATTAATTTCGAGCGGCAGGGCTGCGGTTACAGCAGGAATTTTTACCTCAGGAGCTGTGATGAAAGAAGGGCTGGGTGGCTGCAATATCCCGAGTGATGTCAGAGCCGCGGGAATTGCGGCTCCGACTGATGTAAAAAAGCTGCAAGGTGGGCACGGGCTGATGAAACAACTCCTGAAAATCTCCTGCAGGAAGCACTCACATTCCTGAGGAGTTTTGGGGAAAAAATTCCCAAAAATTCCAGCGGGTTTTGTTCCCAAAGCCAGCAGAGCTGGGGGTGTTGGTGCCGCTTTGGGCTCAGCGGGGTGAGGGCTCCTGGTGCTTTTTGGGGAGCTGGGAATTCCTGAAATCCTCCCCTGCTGGTTTTTGGGGTCACCTCTGCATCCTGTCCATGCACAGAACACCCCTGGGACAGTGGGAAATGTCCCTCGTGGAATGGGGTCACCCCAAACCCTTCTGGAATTCCAGATTTTCCTGTTGGAGCACCAAAACCATCCTCGTTGTGCTGATAAATCATAGAAATTGAGCAGCTGGTTTTTTTGGGTTTTTTTTACATTTCCATGTTTTTTTCCTGTTTCTATATATATATTTTATATTATTATATTCCTGTTTATATATATATATATATATATATATAAATATTTGTGCCTTGGGACAATGGGAAATGTCCCTCATGGAATGGGATCACCCCAAACCTTTCTGGAATTCCACATTTTCCTGTTTGGAATCTCATTGCTGCACCAAAACCATCCTCATTGTGCTGATAAATCCAAGAATGGAGCAAAATTTTTTTTTACATTTTTTCCTGTTTCTATAAATATTTGTCCTTTTGGGACAGTAGGAAATATTCCTCATGAAATGGGATCACCCCAAACCTTTCTGGAATTCCAGATTTTCCTGTTTGGGATCTCCTTGCAGCACCAAAACCATCCTCGTTGTGCTGATAAATCCTAGGAAAGGAGCAAATTTTTTTTTTACATTTGTTCCTGTTTCTAGAAATATTTGTGCCTTGTGACACTTTTTGTGTGTATATTTTTAATAGGATTCCAAGAAGGATTGTGCCACTTTTTGTGTGTATATTTTAAATTTCATTACACAAACTCCAATTCCAATAGGAATTGTGACAGTTTTGGTGTGGTGTGTATATTTTTAATTAATTTCATTATGTGAACCCCACTCCTTAGGATTCCAAGAGGGATTGTGACACTTTTTATGTATATTTTAAATTTCATTACATAAACTCCACCCCTAGAATTCCACGAGGGATTTTGAGTTTTGTGTGTATATTTTTAATAGGATTCCAAGAGGAATTATGACACTTTTTGTGTGTATATTTTAAATTTCATGACACAAACTCCACCCCTAAAATTCCAGGAGGGATTTTGAGTTTTGTGTGTATATTTTTAATAGGATTCCAGGAGGGATTGTGACACTTTTTGTGTATATTTTTAATTTCATGACACAAACTCCACCCCTGGAATTCCAGGAAAGATTGTGAATTTTGTGTGTATATTTTTAATGTCATTACACAATTACCCTAACCTTGGAATTGTAGGAGGGATTGTGACACTTTTTTGTGTATATTTTTAATTTCATGACACAAACTCCAATTCCAATAGGAATTGTGACAGTTTTGGTGTGGTGTGTATAATTTTAATTAATTTCATTATGTGAACTCCACCCCTAGAATTCCACGAGGGATTTTGAGTTTTGTGTGTGTACTTTTAATAGGATTCCAAGAGGAATTGTGACACTTTTTATGTATATTTTTAATAGGATTCCAAGACAGATTGTGACACTTTTTGTGTATATTTTAAATTTCTTTACACAAACTCCACCCCTAGAATTCCAGGAAAGATTGTGAATTTTGGTGTGTATATTTTTAATTTCATTACACAATTATCCTAACCCTAACCTTGGAATTGTAGGAGGGATTGTGACACTTTTTGTGTATATATTTTTAATTTCATGACACAAACTCCACCCCTAGAATTCCAGGAAGGATTGTGAGTTTTTGTGTGTATATTTTTAATTTCATGACACAAACTCCGCCCCTGGAATTCCAGGAAGGACTGTGAGTTTTGTGGGTGTGTTTTTACCCCAGGACTGGTTGTTCCGGTCACGTTGGGCTGAGTGTTGTCCCCTGTTCCTGCTTATCTCATGGTGACTCACTGGGCTCTTGACTCAACAAAACCCTCCTGGTTTTTCCTTTTTTGGCTTAGGAAATCCTCAGCAATCCCCAAAATCCCAGCAGGGACCCCACAAATCCCATCAGGGACCCCAAAAATCCCATCAGGGACCCCAAAATCCCATCAGGGATCCCAAAATCCCATCAGGGATCCCACAGTCCCATCAGGGACCTCAAAAATTCCATCAGGGACCCCAGAAATCCCATCAGGGACTCCAAAAATGCCATCAGGGATCCCAAAATCCCATCAGGGACCCCAAAATCCCATCAGGGACCCCAAAATTCCATCAGGGATCCCAAAATTTCATCAGGGACCCCAAAAATCCCATCAAGGATCCCAAAATTCCAGTGGTGACCCCACAATCCCATCAGGGACCCAGCAGTCCCACACATACTTTAATAATATTCTGTTTATTTTGACTATATTGTAAAACCATATTTGAAATCCATTTTAATCCATATTTTATTTATTTTTATTTATTTTTATCTATTTTTTTACCGACTTTCCAGCCTGACCTTGGACACTCCCAGGTCTGGAGCAGCCACAGCTCCTCTGGCAGTTCCACCATTGCAATCCCAGTCAGGAATCCCTTCCCAATACTGCTGAAAACAAATTCCCAATCTTTTCACCACTCAACACCTTTGACTCAAACCATTCCAAACCTGAATTTGCTGAGAGTTGCCTTGTGTTTGCAGGTGACATTCCAGGAGGAGGTGACAGAGTATTACATCAGCAGTGAGGAAGACCTGAAAGGGCCTCATAGTCTATTTATTGTTATAGTATTTTAAAGCCATATTTTATTTATTTTTATCTATTTTTTTATATTTTTTATCCATTCTTCAGCCTGACCTTGGATACTCCCAGGATGGAGCAGCCACAGCTCCTGTGGCACTTCCACCATTCCAATCCCAGTCAGGAATCCCTTTCCAATACTGAGAAAAAATTCCCAATCTTTTCACCACTCAACAGCTTCACCTTAAACCCCAAAAACCACCACTTTAAACTTCCATTTGCTGAGAATTCCTGAGTGAATCCCTTCTTTTTTGCAGGTGACATTCCATTAAAAACTGGTGTATGATGGAGTATTACATAAGCAGCGAGAAGGACCAGAAAGGACCTCATAGTCTATTTTTGTATTATTTTCTAGCCATATTTTTATTCCATATTTTACTTATGTTTATCTATTTTTTTTCTAGTTTTTATCCATTGTTCAGCCTGACCTTGGACACTCCCAGGTTTGGAGCAGCCACAGTTCCGCCATTGCAATCCCAGTCAGGAATCCCTTCCCAATCTTTTCACCACTCAACAAACTGACCCTAAAACACAAACCCACCCCTTTCAACCTGCATTTGCTGAGAATTTCCTTGTTTTTACAGGTGACATTCCAGGAGGAAGTAACAGAATATTACATCAGCAGCGAGGAGGATCGCCGGGGGCCCTGGGAGGAGCTGGCCCGCGATGGCTGCCGCTTCCAGAGGCGCATCCAGGAGACCGAGCAGGCCATTGCCTTCTGCCTGAGCCCCCAGCACAGGCTGAGGGTGCTGCAGAGGCTCCAGCAGCCCCCATCCCACAGGACTGACCCCTTCTAGAACCTTCCACCCCCTCCAATTCACCTCAGCCATCCATTCGTCAAATCTCAACCACACCTGGCAGCTGCGTGTGTTGAAATGGGGGAGAAAAATGAGATTTTTTTTCTTTTCTTACCCTCTGTTTTGATATTGAGAAATTGCTTTGATAACCTTGGAGTTCCCTTGATGTGGGAACCCTGGAGTTCCCTTGAGATGGGGTGCTCTAATTGCATTCCTGTTAATTATAATTAGCACTTGACATACACACAACCAGACTGCTTGGGGTTCAATCCATTCCCAAAAAATTGCATTTTCCTTGGGAAGTGTGGGGTTTGTTCCTTTGGATTTTTGCACTTTGGAAAACAAAAACAAAAAAAAAACCACAAGCTGCATGTGTTGAAATGGGGGAGAAAAATCAGATTTTTTTTTTCTTTTTTTCCCCCCTGGTTTGATATTGAGAAATTTTGATAACCTTGGAAGCTCCCTTGAGATTGGGAGCCCCAATCCCACAGGACTGACCCCTTCTAGAACCTTCCACCCCCTCCAATTCACCTCAGCCATCCATTCGTCAAATCACAACCACACCTGGCAGCTGCATGTGTTGATATGGGGGAGAAAAATCAGATTTTTTTTATTTTTACCCCCCTGATTTAATATTGAGAAATTGTTTTGATAACCTTGGAGTTCCCTCGAGATTGGAGTGCTCTAATTGCATTCCTGTTAATTATAATTAGCACTTGACATACACACAACCAGACTGCTTGGGGTTCAATCCATTCCCAAAAAATTGCATTTTCCTTGGGAAGTGTGGGTTCTGTTCCTTTGGATTTTGCACTTTGGAAAACAAAAACAAAAAAAAAAAAACCCACAAGCTGCATGTGTTGAAATGGGGGAGAAAAATGAGATTTTTTTTTTTAATTTTTTTTTTCCCCCCATGGTTTGATATTGAGAAATTTTGATAACCTTGGAGCTCCCTTGAGATTGGGAGCCCCAGTCCCACAGGACTGACCCCTTCTAGAACCTTCCACCCCCTCCAATTCACCTCACCCATCCATTCGTCAAATCTCAACCACACCTGGCAGCTGCATGTGTTGAAATGGGGGAGAAAAATCAGATTTTTTTTTTATTTTTACCCCATGTTTTGATATTGAGAAATTTTGATAACCTTGGAGTTCCCTTGATGTGGGAACCCTGGAGTTCCCTTGAGATTGGGTGCTCTAATTGCATTCCTGTTAATTATAATTAGTACTTGACATACACACAACCAGACTGCTTGGGGGTTCAATCCATTCCCAAAAAATTGCCTTTTCCTTGGGGTTTGTTCCTTTGGATTTTTGCACTTTGGAAAACAAAAACAAAAAAAACCCCACAAGCTGCATGTGTTGAAATGGGGGAGAAAAATCAGATTTTTTTTTAATTTTTTTCTTCCCCTAGTTTAATATTGAGAAATTTTGATAACCTTGGAGTTCCCTTGAGATTGGGTGCTCTAATTGCATTCCTGTTAATTATAATTAGCACTTGACATACACACAACCAGACTGCTTGGGGTTCAATCCATTCCCAAAAAATTGCATTTTCCTTGGGAAGTGTGGGTTCTGTTCCTTTGGATTTTTGCACTTTGGAAAACAAAAACAAAAAAAAACCACAAGCTGCATGTGTTGAAATGGGGGAGAAAAATCAGATTTTTTTTTTAATTTTTACCCCCTGGTTTGATATTGAGAAATTTTGATAACCTTGGAGTTCCCTTGAGATGAGGTGCTCTAATTGCATTCCTGTTAATTATAATTAGCACTTGACATACACACAACCAGACTGCTTGGGGTTCAATCCATTCCCAAAAAATTGCATTTTCCTTGGGAAGTGTGGGGTTTGTTCCTTTGGATTTTTGCACTTTGGAAAAACAAAAAAAAAAAACACAAAAAAAAACAAAGCAAAACCTATTTTGAAGGAAATATTTATGGGAATTGCAGTTTTGATTTCAAATTCCCTGAGGGATCTGCAGCTGAGGGGGTTTTATTTTTGTGTTTCTCCATTTTCTCCACAAGCCTCATTTTTAAAAATTCCTTCATTTAAAAGATTTTTCCCATTTTTTTGCTTGAAATAATTCATTTTTAAAAATTCCTTACTTTAAGGGATTTTTTCCCATTTTTTTGTTTTTTTGCTTGGAGTAATCCATTTTTAAAAATTCCTTCCTTTAAAAGATTTTTTCCTTTTTTTTTTTGCTTGGAATAATCCATTTTAAAAAATTCCTTTAAGGGATTTTCCCCATTTTTTTTGTTTGGAATAATCCATTTTTAAAAATTCCTTCCTTTAAGGGATTTTTCCCATTTTTTTGCTTGAAATAATCCATTTTTAAAAATTCCTTCCTTTAAGGGATTTTTCCCATTTTTTTGTTTTTTTTGCTTGGAATAATCCATTTGTAAAAATTCCTTCCTTTAAGGGATTTTTCCCATTTTTTTGCTTGGAATAATCCATTTTTAAAAATTCCTTCCTTTAAGGGATTTTTCCCATTTTTTTGCTTTGAATAACCCATTTTTTAAAAATTCCTTCCTTTAAAAGATTTTTTCCCATTTTTTTGTTTTGCTTGAAATAATCCATTTTTAAAAATTCCTTCCTTTAAAGGATTTTTCCCATTTTTTTGCTTGGAATAATCCATTTTAAAAATTCCTTACTTTAAGGGATTTTTTCCCATTTTTTTGCTTGAAATAATTCATTTTAAAAATTCCTTCCTTTAAGGGATTTTTTCCCATTTTTTTGCTTGGAATAATCCATTTTAAAAATTCCTTCCTTTAAGAGATTTTTTCCCATTTTTTGTTTTTTTGCTTGGAATAATCCATTTTTAAAAATTCCTTCCTTTAAGGGATTTTCCCCATTTTTTTGCTTGGAATAATCCATTTTTAAAAATTCCTTCCATTAAGAGATTTTTTCCCATTTTTTTGTTTTTTTGTTTGAAATAATCCATTTTCAAAAATTCCTTCCTTTAAGGGATTTTTCCCATTTTTTTGCTTGAAATAATCCAATATTTGAGTTTTTCTGGAGCTTTTTGAGGTTTGAATATTTCCAACCAAGCTTTGATTTCAATAATTCTCTTTTCCAGGATTATTCCAAAGGATTTTGGCTGCTTATCCAACAAATTTCTTGATTTTTAGAGCAAAAAAATTCCTCATCCCAATTAATAATTAAAATTTAACGAGGCTGTGGAGGATGCTTGAATTTAGGGAGCAAAATTCCGGAATTATTTAATGAATCTTTGCTGTAATTTTGCTTTGGGAGAGGGATTGAAGTGAATTTTTATATCCAATCTGCTTATCCTGATAATTTTCTTGAATTTAAGGAAAATTATCTTGAATTTAAAGAAATTTAAAAGGCAAAAAATTCTGATTTTCATTATCAAAAATCAGTAATAAATAATTTGTGTCTGCCAATGGGTACAAAACTGATTAAAGCTAGAGGATAAATTATAATATATTTTCTTTACCAAATGTAAATTATTCTGGCCAGCTGAACAAATAATGGATTTTGGAGCCCTGGAGCTTTGTGCAATCAAGGGAAATTTTCCCATTTTTATTAGGGAAAATAAAATAAAAATGGGAAAATTTCCATTGTTTGCACAAAGTTGGGTCAATAAATCCATTATTTGTTCAGCTGGCCAGAATAATTTCCATTTGGTACAAGAAAAACTTTATTATAAATTTATCCTTAGTTTTAATCCAGTTTTTAATTTGGAAGAAAATTATTTATTCCTGCTTTATCCTAATTGAAAATCCCAGAATTTTTGGATTTTTCCTTTATTTTTTTGCAGGAAATGCTTCTTTAAATTAAAAAATCCCTTTTTTTTTTTTTTGTGGTGCAATTAGAAAATTCAGGAGATTAATTAAATTACAGCTGTGTTAATTCAAATTCCAATTTTTGCCATCCTAAAAATTGGATTTTTTCCCTCAAAAAACAAAATTTATAAATTTCTCAAATCCTGAAGAATCCACTTGGAATTTTTGAATTTTTTTTGAGGATTTTACTCACATTGAATTTGCTTTTTAAAAACCAATGAAAATTGGAAATTCCAAGAAAAAAAATTTGAATTTCTGATCATTCCAAGGCAAACACACAACAAGAATTTTCCCATGGATCTCCCAATTGGTTTTTCCTTTGGATCTCCCAATTTTTGGGAATTTTTTTTTGGATTTTTTGGGATTTTGGTGCTTCAGTTCTTTATGGACAACTCGAATTTCTTGGTGCTCAGGAAAAACCTTGGGAATCCAAAAATGCTTGGAAAAATTGGAATTTCATGAAAAAACCTGAAAAGGTTTCAAATTCCAAAGGATCCAAACCTTGGAAAAAATTAAATTTTTTAATCTAAATCCCCATGGATGAATTTTTCCCCATTCCTCCAACCTCATTTTTTCCATCAGAAAATTGAATTTAATTACCACCAAACCCCTCAAAATTCCATTTTTTCCCTCTAAAATTCCTTAAAAAAAAAAATAAATGGGAAGCAAAACTTGGGAGGGAATTAAATCAAAACTGTGATCTTGCAGATTTTTATTTTTGTATCGTTTTTTGGGGGGGAAAAAAAAAAAGTTTGGATTTGGCTTTCTATGGATTTTCTTTGGTTTGTGGCTGCTTTGTTGGGTTTTTTCTACCTAAAAAAAAAAAGAAAAAAATTCTATTTCTGTACATAAGAAAACTCTTCAGGACTAATCTGTGTGTTGTAATAAAGAGATTTGCAAGATAAAATTGGGGGAAATGTGGGGGAAAATTCAATTTTGGGTTGGGATTTTTTGGGTTTTAGGGCAGGGAATTCCTGACAGGAGCTGGGAATTTATCCCAAAATTGGGCTGGAGGAATAAATTGGATTTTTTCCAGGGATTCCCAAAGGATGGGATGAAGAATTTTGGGATGAAGAATTTTTGGGATTTAATTTTGGGCTCTGAGTGGGTTTAACCCAGGGTTTGTTCTGATTATTTTGGAGGGGATAAAGGGATTGAAATTAGGGAAAAAAATGAAATTAGGAAAAAATTATTGGAGCTGCCCTTGGGATAAAAGCTTTGCCTCCTTTTCCTTTTCCTTTTCCTTTTCCTTTCCTTTCCTTTCCTTTCCTTTCCTTTCCTTTCCTTTCCTTTCCTTTCCTTTCCTTTCCTTTCCTTTCCTTTCCTTTCCTTTCCTTTCCTTTCCTTTCCTTTCCTTTCCTTTCCTTTCCTTTCCTTTCCTTTCCTTTCCTTTCCTTTCCTTTCCTTTCCTTTCCTTTCCTTTCCTTTCCTTTCCCCCTTTTTCCTTCTTTTCCCTTTTCTTTCCCCTTTTTCCTTCCTCTTTTCTTTCTCCCATTTCCCTTTTCTTTCCCCATTTTTCCTTTTCTTTTCCCCTTTTCCTTCTCCTTTTCCATCTCCCTTTCCCCCTTTTTCCTTCCCCTTTTCTTTTCCCCCTTTTTCCTTTTCTTTCCCTCTTTTTCCTTCCCTTTTATCTTTTCTCCTTTCCCCTTTTTCCTTCTCCTTTTCCCTTTTTCCTTCTCCTTTTCCCTTTCTCATTCTCCTTTTCCCTTTCCCCTTTTCTCTTTTCTTTCCCCTTTTTCCTTTCCCCCTTTTTCCTTTTCCCCTTTTTCCTTTCCCCTTTTCCCTTTTCCATTTTCTTTCCCCTTTTTTCCTTCTCACTTTCCCTTTCTCCTTTTTCCTTCCCCTTTTCTTTCTCCCATTTCCCTTTTCCCCTTTTTCCTTTTCTTTCCCTCTTTTTCCTTCCCTTTTATCTTTTCTCCTTTCCCCTTTTTCCTTCTCCTTTTCCCTTTCTCATTCTCCTTTTCCCTTTCCCCTTTTCCCTTTTCTTTCCCTCTTTTTCCTTTCCCCTTTTCCCTTTCCTTTCCCCTTTTTCCTTCCCCTTTTCTTTTCCCCTTTTTCCTTCTCCTTTTCCCTTTCCCCTTTTCCCTTTTCTTTCCCCTTTTTCCTTTCCCCTTTTTCCTTTTATTTCCCTCTTTTTCCTTTCCTTTCTCCTTTCCCCTTTCCCCTTTTTCCTTTTCTTCCCCCTTTCTCCTTTCCCCCATTTTTCCTATCCTTTTCCCATTTTCCCATCCTTTCTCCTTTTTCCTTTCCCATCCCTGCTCCTCCCTCCCCGTCCCACCAAAACGCTCCCCAGGGTCACTGACTCAGTGCCAGCTGTGCCCTCTGAGCGTGCCAGGCAGCTCCCTGGCTCTGGCCCGTTGGCACGGTGGGGTCTGTGCCCGGCAGGACTTTGGGGTTCAGCTCCTGCTCCTTCCTGGGGTGATTCAGGTTGGGTTTGGGTGGAACGAGGAGCTGGCAAAGAGAGGAAAGCAGATCCAGATGGAAAAACATTGGCAGAGCTGCGAGGAAGATTCCAGATGCCAGGGGCACCCCTGCAGTGCCAGGGACACATCCAGGGACACACTAGGAATGCCAGGGGCACATCTGGAATACCAGACACAGCCCTGGAGTGCCAGGGATACCCTAGAGTGCCAGGGACACACCTGGAATGCCAGGGACACACTTGGAGTGCCAGGGTCACACCTGCCGTGCCAGGGACACATCTGGAATGCCAGGGGCACACTTGGAGTGCCAGGGTCACACCTGCCGTGCCAGGGACACATCTGGAATGCCAGGGACACACCTGGAGTGCCAGGGACACATCTGGAATGCCAGGGGCACACTTGGAGTGCCAAGGACACACCTGCAGTGCCAGGGACACACCTGTGGTGCCAGGGACACACCCACGGTCACACCTGCAGTGCCAGGGGCACACCCGGGGCACCAGGGGCACACCTGGAGTGCCAGGGGCACATCTGGAATACCAGAGACAGCCCTGGAGTGCCAGGGACACACCTCGAGTGCCAAGGACACACCTGTGGTGCCAGGGACACCTTTGCCATGCCAGGGATGCACCTCGAGTTTCAGGGTCATACCTGCAGTGCCAGGGGCACACCCAGAGTGCCAGGGACACACCCAGGGGCACACTTGCAATGCCAGGGGCACACCTGTGGCACCAGGGACACACCCAGGGACACCCCTGCAGTGCCAGGGACACACCTGTGGTGCCAGGAATACACCCACGGTCACACCTGCAGTGCCAGGGACACACCTGGAGCACCAGGGGCACACCTGCAGTGCCAGGGGCACACCCAGGGGCACACCTGCAGTGCCAGGGGCACACCTGGAATGCCAGGGGCACACCCGGGGCACCAGGGGCACACCTGGAGTGCCAGGGGCACATCTGGAATACCCGAGACAGCCCTGCAGTGCCAGGGACACACCTCGAGTGCCAAGGACACACCTGTGGTGCCAGGGACACCTTTGCCGTGCCAGGGATGCACCTCGAGTTTCAGGGTCATACCTGCAGTGCCAGGGGCACACCCGGAGTGCCAGGAATCCACCCAGGGACACACTTGCAATGCCAGGGGCACACCTGTGGTGCCAGGGACACACCTGCAATGCCAGGGATACACCCAGGGACACCCCTGCAGTGCCAGGGGCACACCCACGGTCACACCTGCGGTGCCAGGGACACACTTGTGATGCCAGGGACACGCCTGGAGTGCCAGGGTCATACCCAGGGTCACACCTGCAGTGCCAGGGACACGCAGGTGATGCCACCCTGGCACAGAATCCCCACAGAACCCACGCCCGCTCCATGCCCGGAGGTGCCCAAGGGACACCTGGAACCCCCCGGGACACCGGAATTGTCCCTTCCGTCCCTGAATCCTCAAATCCTCCCCATCTGGGCACTCCGCGATGCCAGCGCCGAGGGGACACCTTGGGGACAGTGCCAGCCCCGCGTCCCTCGCTCCCAGCCCGTTCCCGGCTTTTTTATTTTCCCGGGAATGTTTTGGCCAGAAGGGGGCGCCAGAACCGTGCGGGCCGCGCCACCGGCGCCGAGGCCACCGCGCCCTCCGGGGTTGTCCCCAAGGTGCCATCACCCCCTTGAGGTTGCAATTGCCACCGTCCCCTCTGAGATTGTCCCCGAGGCCACCTAAGGTTGTCCCCAAAGAGCCACCGCCCCCTCTAAGGCTGTCCCCAAAGTGTCACCGCGCCCAGTGAGGTTGTCCCCGAATTGCCACCGCCTCCTCTGAGGTTGTCCCCAATTGCCACCGTCCCCTCTAAGGTTGTCCCCGAGTTGCCACCGCTCTCTCTCTGAGGTTGTCCCTAAGGTGTCACCTCTTAGGTGGTCCCCGAGGTGTCACCGCCCCCTCTGGGGTTGTCCCCAAAGTGCCACCACCCTCTTGAGGTTGTCCCTAAAGTGTCACCGCCCCCTTTGTGGTTGTCCCCAAGGTGCCACCACCCCCTTGAGGTTGCAATTGCCACCGTCCCCTCTGAGATTGTCCCCGAGGCCACCTAAGGTTGTCCCCAATTGCCACCGCCTCCTCTGAGGTTGTCCCTAAAGTGCCACCTCCCCCTCTGAGGCTGTCCCTAAACTGTCACGGCCCCCTATTAGGTTGTCCCCAAGGTGCCACCACCGCCTTGAGGTTGCAATTGCCACCGTCCCCTCTGAGATTGTCCTCTAGGCCACCTAAGGTTGTCCCCAAGGTGTCACCGCCCCCTCTGAGGTTGTCCCCAATTGCCACCGTCCCCTCTAAGGTTGTCCCCGAGTTGCCACCGCTCTCTCTCTGAGGTTGTCCCTAAAGTGTCACCTCTTAGGTGGTCCCCGAGGTGTCACTGTCCCCTCTAAGGTTGTCCCCAAAGAGCCCCCGCCCCCTTCTGAGGCTGTCCCTAAATTGTCACGGCCCCCTCTGAGGTTGTCCCTAAAGTGCCACTGCCCCCTCTAAGGTTGTCCCCAAGGTGTCACCACCCCTTTGAGGTTGCAATTGCCACCGTCCCCTCTGAGATTGTCCCCGAGTTGCCACCGCTCTCTCTGAGGTTGTCCCTAAAGTGTCACCACCCCCTCTGAGGTTGTCCCCAAGGTGCCACCGCCCCCTCCATCCTCTGGATGAGTTTTGGGACAGGAAAATCCAGGGCGGGAGCAGCAGCCGCCCCTTGGCGCGGGGCAGGGCCCGGTTCTGTGACATTCCTGGAGCCTGAGCCACCGCAGCCAGCAGGAAATGTCCCCGGCCGGGCTCTGTGTCACCCGGCCGGGCTCGGTGTCACCCGGCCGGGTCACCGCGGGCTCGGTGTCCTCCCTGCCGGGGTGACAGCGCTGTCCCCTCGCCGCACACCCCTTGTCCTTCCCTCCCTTTGGTCCCAGCGTGGTTTGGAGGCTGGGGATGGTGGGGAGGAGGTGACAGCTGGTGGCTTCTCCTTGGGGACATCGGGGCCGGCAGGGAAGGAAAAAGGAAAAGGAAAATTGGAAAGGAAAGGAAAACTGAAAAAGAAAAAGGAAAGAAAAAGGGAAGGGAAGGAAAATGGGAAGGAAAATGGGAAGGAAAAGGAAAAGGAAAAGGAAAAGGAAACGGAAAAGGAAAAGGAAAAGGAAAAGGAAAAGGAAAAGGAAAAGGAAAAAGAGGAAAAGGAGAAGGAGAAGGAGAAGGAGAAGGAGAAGGAGAAGGAGAAGGAGAAGGAGAAGGAGAAGGAGAAGGAGAAGGAGAAGGAGAAGGAGAAGGAGAAGGAGAAGGAGAAGGAGAAGGAGAAGGAGAAGGGAAAGGAAAGGAAAGGAAAGGAAAGGAAAGGAAAGGAAAGGAAAGGAAAGGAAAGGAAAGGAAAGGAAAGGAAAGGAAAAGAAAGGAAAGGAAAGGAAAGGAAAGGAAAGGAAAGGAAAGGAAAGGAAAGGAAAGGAAAGGAAAGGAAAGGAAAGGAAAGGAAAGGAAAGGAAAGGAAAGGAAAGGAAAGGAGGAGGAGAAAGGCAAAAGGAAAGGATGAGAGGGAAAAGGAAAATCAGGGAATGAAAGGGGAAAAGGAAAATCCTCATCCCCCAAACCAGCATCCCTGTCCAAGGCCATGCATCTTCCCACAGGACACATTCCCTCTCACCCCGCTGTCCCCTTCCTGTCCCTGGTGTCCCCAAGGCTTTGTTATCCCAGGAAAAGGCAGCAAATCCGCCTGGTTTGGGAGGGGATGGGATCTGGGAGCCACCACAGCCCTGAACCAGCTCCGGCCTCAGCTCCTGGTTTGTTTCCCTCAATCCCAGATCCCTGCACTTCTCTGTCTTGTTCCTTCTTTGGGGGAAAAATGAGAAATTTGGGGCAATCATGGATGGATGTGGGTGGGAGTTTGGGATTGGCATTGGGAACATGGCAGAGTCACCCATGGAAATCCAGATACTGGAAATCCATCCCTGGAAATGTCCAGGACAGAGCTTGGATTAACCTGGGACATGGAAATGTCCCTGCCCTTGGCACTGGATGAGCTTTAAGGTCTCTCCCAACCCAAACCAGTCTGGGATTGCATGGAAACAAAAACCTGTGCTGGTGTTCCCAGGTTCCTCTGGAATGGAGCTTTTCCAGGTGAAACAATTGGAATAAAGCTTTTCCAGGTGAAACAATGCCCAGGAAATTGAACTTTTCCAGGTGAAAAAATTGGAATAGAGATTTTCCAAGCGAAACAATGCCCAGGAAATTGAACTTTTCCAGGTGAAACAGTGCCCAGGGAATGGAGATTTTCCGGGTGAAACAATGCCCAGAAAAATTGAACTTTTCCAGGTGAAAAGGTGAACTTTTCCAGGTGAAACAATGCTCAGGGAATTGAGCTTTTCCTGGAAAACAATGCCCATGGAATTAAGTTTTCCAGGTGAAATAATGCCCAGGAAATTGAACTTTTCCAGGTGAAACAATTCCCAGGGAATTGAGTTTTTCCAGGTGAAACAATGCTCAGGGAATGGAGATTTTTTGGGTGAAACAATGCCCAGAAAAATTGAACTTTTCCAGGTGAAAAGGTGAACTTTTGCAGGTGAAACAATGCTCAGGGAATTGAGCTTTTCCTGGTGAGACAATGCCCATGGAATGGAGTTTTCCTGGTGAAGCAGTGCCCAGGGAATTGAGCTTTTCCAGGTGAAACTATGCCCAGGAAATTGAACTTTTCCAGGTGAAACAATGCCCAGGGAATTGAGTTTTCCAGGTGAAACAATGTTCAGGAAATGGAACTTTTCCAGGTGAAAAAATTGGAATAGAGATTTTCCAGGTGAAACTATGCCCAGGAAATTGAACTTTTCCAGGTGAAACAATGCCCAGGGAATTGAGTTTTTCCAGGTGAAACAATGCTCAGGGAATGGAGATTTTTTGGGTGAAACAATGCCCAGAAAAATTGAACTTTTCCAGGTGAAAAGGTGAACTTTTGCAGGTGAAACAATGCTCAGGGAATTGAGCTTTTCCTGGTGAAAAAGTGCCCATGGAATTAAGTTTTCCAGGTGAAAAAATGCCCAGGGAATTGAGTTTTCCAGGTGAATCAGTACCCAGGAAATTGAACTTTTCCAGGTAAAACAATGTTCAGGAAATGGAACTTTTCCAGGTGAAAAAATTGGAATAAAGCTTTTCCAGGTGAAACAATGCCCATGGAATGGAGATTTTCCAGGTGAAACAATGCCCAGGTAATTGAACTTTTCCAGGTGAAACAATGCCCAGGGAATTGAGTTTTCCAGGTGAAACAATGTTCAGGAAATGGAACTTTTCCAGGTGAAAAAATTGGAATAAAACTTTTCCAGGTGAAACAATGCTCAGGGAATGGAGATTTTCTGGGTGAAACAATGCCCAGAAAAATTGAACTTTTCCAGGTGAAAAAATTGGAATAAAGCTTTTCCAGGTGAAACAATGCCCAGGAAATTGAAGGTTTCCAGGTGAAACAATGCCCGTGGAATGGAGTTTTCCAGGTGAAACAATGCTCAGGGAATGGAGATTTTTTGGGTGAAACAATGCCCAGAAAAATTGAACTTTTCCAGGTGAAAAGGTGAACTTTTCCAGGTGAAACAATGCTCAGGGAATTGAGCTTTTCCTGGTGAGACAATGCTCAGGGAATGGAGATTTTCTGGCTGAAACAATGCCCAGAAAAATTGAACTTTTCCAGGTGAAAAGATGAACTTTTCCAGGTGAAACAATGCTCAGGGAATTGAGCTTTTCCTGGTGAAAAAGTGCCCATGGAATGAAGTTTTCCAGGTGAAATAATGCCCAGGGAATGGAGTTTTCCTGGTGAAGCAGTGCCCAGGAAATGGAACTTTTCCAGGTGAAACAATGCCCAGGGAATTGAGTTTTCCAGGTGAAACAATGTTCAGGAAATGGAACTTTTCCAGGTGAAAAAATGGAATAAAGCTTTTCCAGGTGAAACAATGCTCAGGGAATTGAGCTTTTCCTGGTGAGACAATGCCCATGGAATTGAGTTTTTCCAGGTGAAACAATGCTCAGGGAATGGAGATTTTTTGGGTGAAACAATGCCCAGAAAAATTGAACTTTTCCAGGTGAAAAGGTGAACTTTTCCAGGTGAAACAATGCTCGGGGAATTGAGCTTTTCCTGGTGAGACAATGCCCATGGAATGAAGTTTTCCTGGTGAATCAGTGCCCAGGAAATGGAACTTTTCCAGGTGAAACAATTCCCAGGGAATTGAGCTTTTCCTGGTGAAAAAGTGCCCATGGAATGAAGTTTTCCAGGTGAAATAATGCCCAGGGAATGGAGTTTTCCTGGTGAAGCAGTGCCCACGAAATTGAACTTTTCCAGGTGAAACAATGTTCAGGAAATGGAACTTTTCCAGGTGAAAAAATTGGAATAAAGCTTTTCCAGGTGAAACAATGCTCAGGGAATAGAGATTTTCTGGGTGAAACAATGCCCAGAAAAATTGAACTTTTCCAGGTGAAAAGGTGAACTTTTCCAGGTGAAACAATGCTCAGGGAATTGAGCTTTTCCTGGTGAGGCAATGCCCCTGGAATGGAGTTTTCCTGGTGAATCAGTGCCCAGGAAATGGAACTTTTCCAGGTGAAACAATTCCCAGGGAATTGAGCTTTTCCAGGTGAAACAATGCCCAGGGAATTGAGCTTTTCCAGGTGAAACAATGCCCAGGAAATTGAGTTTTTCCAGGTGAAACAATGCTCAGGGAATGGAGATTTTTTGGGTGAAACAATGCCCAGAAAAATTGAACTTTTCCAGGTGAAAAGGTGAACTTTTCCAGGTGAAACAATGCTCAGGGAATTGAGCTTTTCCTGGTGAAATAATGCCCAGGGAATTGAGTTTTCCAGGTGAAATAATGCCCAGGGAATTGAGTTTTCCAAGTGAATCAGTGCCCAGGAAATTGAACTTTTCCAGGTGAAACAATGCCCATGGAATTGAGTTTTTCCAGGTGAAACAATGCCCAGGGAATTGAGCTTTTCCAGGTGAAACAGCGCCCCTGGAATGGAGTTTTCCTGGTGAATCAGTGCCCAGGAAATGGAACTTTTCCAGGTGAAACAGTGCCCAGGGAATTGAGCTTTTCCAGGTGAAACAATGCCCATGGAATGGAGTTTTCCTGGTGAATCAGTGCCCACGAAATGGAACTTTTCCAGGTGAAACAATTCCCAGGGAATTGAGCTTTTCCAGGTGAAACAATGCCCCTGGAATGGAGTTTTCCTGCTGAAGCAGTGCCCAGGACGGTGGCAGCGCCCGGTGCCGTCAGCTGCTCTCCCAAAGGCACCGACCAGACGTGTTTTTCTCCCCCAGCCGTTCAAAGAACACCAGGAAAAGCTTTCGGGGAACTGGTTTCCCCAAATCCCAGCTCTGATGTGGGGACTGAGCAGGAAAAACCCCAAAACGCTTCAGCAGCCGTGGTGGTGCTCAAACATTATTCAGCTCGATTTTTGGAAGTCTCTTCCAACTTTAATAACCCTAAAATCCCTTCTCTGAGAACCAGGGAGTTTTTGGGAAGCGCTAAATTTATTTTTTTTTCCTTCTTTTCCACCTCTGGGGCCTCTCCCGAGCCAGCATCTCCCTGCTGGTGCCACGAGCAGCTTCACAAAGGCGCAAAGCTGAGGCGGGAGGGCAAATTGGCTCCTTCAAGCAGCGGCCCAGGTGCCTCCCAGACCCCACCTTTGGCCTTGAAAGACTTTTAATTGAGGGCTGCGAGAGCAAAGCCCCGGTGGGCAGCCCCGGGAGCGCCGCAGATAATCATCACGGTGCCCTACATTCGGCTTGGCTGCGACATCAGACGGGCCCGCAAGAATCCGACATTGCTCCAAACGAGCAGGAGAGGGAAGTAACCACTCCGTAATTACTCACCTCGAGTTAATGGGTGGTAATTACAGCGAGCAGGCACTGGAGGAAGCAGCGACGAGCTGGCCCTGGAGAGTCACGGGGAGTGCGCACCCCCGCGGCTCCGAAGGGGTTAAACTCCATGGGTTTGGCCGGGAATTTTTTTTTTTTTTTTTTTTTCGCTTTTCCCCTCCCTGCCGGGTTATTCAGAGCAAACAGAGCCGGGCCGGTGGTGGAAGAAGGGCTGAGCTGAGCCTTTGCTCCCGGGGCCAGCCCGGGACTCGCTGCCCGGCGCTGCCCGGGTGAGGGCGGGCGCTGTCCGTGCCCCCCGTGCCCCCCGTGCCACCCCCATGGGGGATGACATCGACTGGCTGGACCTGCCGGGCAGGTGGACCTACGGCGTCTGTGGGGACGGCAGGATCTTCTTCATCAAGTACGGTCCTGCCAGGGCTGGGGAGGGGGCTCTGCTGGGGCTGGGGGTGCGGGCTGAGTGATCCGGGGGCTGCAAAGGGTGGGGGGCTCGGTACCATCCCAGCCACCTCTGCTGGCCTCAAATCCTCCCTTCTTGCGGGCACCGCTGTCACAGTTTCCCCTCTAAACCCCACTCGAGAAGTCCCCGTGGTGCCCAGAGATGGGGAAGGGGCTGCCGAGCCCCCCGGGGGTGCTGACAGCCCCCTCTGGTCCTTGTCCCTCACAGCGACGACACCAAATCCACCAGCTGGGTGCACCCGGGCTCGGGCTACGCCGTCCAGAGCGGGCACTTCTCCTGCGCAGGTGAGCCTGGGCCTGGCATTGGGAAATGTGCACTGAAATCCCCCGGGGGTGCAGAGGAGACCCCCCAAAAATGACCCAGCAGGAGCTGCTGGCACCTGGGGGGACTGGGGGGTTGTACGAGGTGATGCTGATTCTCCCCAGCCTGGCTTTTCCTGGTGGATTTTCCCCTCCTTTCTGGGGTCTCTGATGAGGACGGGCCTCAAACTCCTCCAAAAATGCGGTTTGAGCCTGATGAGAGCAGCACAAAGTGTCCCCATCGCCCCTCAGTGCCTGCCCTCACCCTCCTGGAGGGGACAGCGAGGGTGACCCCGCTCCTGCCTGTCCCCGCAGGGCTGCCCCGAGGCTGGGAGGTGGACACCACCATGCACGGCGGCCTCTACTTCATCAAGTAAGTGAGAAAGTGCAGAGGGAGAAGTTTTTGCAGCCCGGGATTGCAGTTTTTGCAGTTTTTGCAGTTTTTGCAGCCCGGGATGTTCCCTGGATGGGGCAGGAACAGCCGCAGCTCTGAGCCCTGCACCTGCAGCTCCTGCTCCAAACGCCCATCCCAAATGCAAAAATGCTCCTCGGAGATGCTCCGGGCTGGGGTGGGCGAGGCAGCCACCTCCTTCCCCGCGTCATCCCGCAGGGAAAAGTTCCTCCGGGAGTTCCTGCAGCTCTGGGATGCTGCGCGGAGGAGCGGAGGGTCCCCGGGGCTCGGTGGGGCTCCAGCCCGAGGCGCTGCTCCCGGTTCATCCCACCGGGGTGTTCCCCATTCCCTCTCGCCCCTTTTTTTGCCTCCAGCGCTGGGATTGGGGCCGCGGCGAGGCGATTTTGGCGTCTAGACAGGCTGGGAGCTGCAGGCTGCGCCTCGCCTGGCGCGGTGAGGCTGCTCCAGACGGGATCGTTGGGCCCGTCCCTCTCTGGCTCCCGGAGCGTTCCCTGTGTGCCCAGACAGCCATAAAAGCCCGGCGAAGGGAGCAAAGATCCCCGGCGGGCCGGGGCAAAGCGCCGGCATCAACCGCTCTAATCTGGGCAGTGGCCTTGAGGCAGCTCCAGACGGGGCTGGGAGTGGGGCTGGGGCTGCTCCGGGAGCCTCCAGTGGGGTTGGAGCTGCGACCTCAGGAAGCTTCCTGTGTGTGCTGGGATCTGGGGATGTCACAGCAGGGCAGGGAATGGCACTGGGGCTGCCCTGGGAGCTTCCTGGTGGGGTTGGAGCTGTGACCCCAGGGGCAGGGACCACCTTCTCTGTGTGTGCTGGCACCCAGGAATGTCACAGCAGGGCAGGGAATGGCACTGGGGCTGCCCTGGGAGCCTCCTGGTGGGGTTGGAGCTGTGATCCTGGGGACAGGGAGCCCCTTCTGTGGGTGCCCCAGGACCTGGGGATGTCACAGCAGAGCAGGGAATGGGATTGGGGCTGTTCCAGGAGCTTCCAAGTGGGGTTGGAGCTGTGATCTGAGGAACCACCTACCTGTATGTCCTGGGAATGCCATAATGGGTCTGCTCCAGGAGCCTCCTGGTGGGGTTGGAGCTGCGACCTCAGGAACCACCTTCCCTATGTGTCCCGGGACCTGGGAATGTGACAAGGAAGCAGGGAATGGGATTAGGGCTGCTCCAGGAGCCTCCTGGAGGGGTTGGAGCTGTGATTCTAGGGGCAGGGACCACCTTTTGTGTGTCCTGGGAGTTTCACAGTAGAGCAGGGAATGGGACTGGGGCTGTTCCAGGAGCTCCCTGGTGGGGTTGGAGCTGTGATCTGAGGAACCACCTACCTGTATGTCCTGGGAATGCCATAATGGGTCTGCTCCAGGAGCCTCCAGTGGGGTTGGAGCTGCGACCTCAGGAACCTTCCTGTGTGTGCTGGGAGCCAGGAATGTCACAGCAGGGCAGGGAATGGCACTGGGGCTGCTCCAGGAGCCTCCTGGTGGGGTTGGAGCTGTGACCTCAGGAACCACATTCCCTATGTGTCCCGGGACCTGGGAATGTGACAAGGAAGCAGGGAATGGGATTAGGGCTGCTCCAGGAGCCTCCTGGAGGGGTTGGAGCTGTGACCCAGGTGACAATGCGATTTTGGGGTCCTGCAGTGTGCTGGCAGTGAGGGACAGTGTCCCCCACGCTGTGGGGACTCAGGAGGCAGCAGATCAGTGAAAGCCACCCTGGTGCCAGCCCCTAAAGCCCCGTGGCTAATGGGGGATTATAGGATCAAGGGCAGCCGCCGGTTTTCCCTTCCTGGAGCGCCCTGGCTGTCCCCAGGCCTGGGATGGGAGGTCCCTGTGGGCTCTGGGTGCCATCAAGGTGCCACCAGGGTGCCACCATGGTGCCACTAGGGGCCTGGCAGCTGTGACGAGCAGAATGATGAGCAGAATGCAGGATCTGGGATGTTGGGATGTGGGAAAGGGAGCAGGGTTCCCAACACGGGGATGTGCAGGGGAGCTCGGTCCAGGCTGTGCCCAGGTTCTGGAATTTGAGTCCAGGCTGTGCCCAGATTTTGGGGGAAGGTCCCTGCTGTGCCCAGGTTCTGGAATTGGGTCCAGGATATGCCCAGGTTCTGGGATGTGGGTCCAGGCTGTGCCCAGGTTCTGGAATTCATGTGCAGGTTGTACCCAGGTTTTGGGGTGCAGGTCCAGGCTGCCCCCAGCCTCTAGGGTGCAGGTCCAGGCTGTGCCCAGGTTCTGGAATTTGGGTCCAGGCTGTGCCCAGGCTCTGGAATTCGGGTCCAGGATATGCCCAAGTTCTGAGATGTAGGTCCAGGCTGTGCCCAGGTTTTGGGGTGCAAGTCCCTGCTGTGCCCAACCTTTGGGATGTGCATTCAGGCTGTGCTCGGGTTCTGGAATTCATGTCCAGTTTGTGCCCAGGCTCTGGAATTTGGGTCCAGGATATGCCCAGGTTCTGGGATGCAGGTCCAGGCTATGCCCGGGTTCTGGAATGTGGGTCCAGGATGTGCCCCGACTCTGGGATGTGGGTTCAGGCTGTGCCCCGCTTCTGGAATTCGTGTCTAGGCTGTCTCCAGGTTCTGGAATTCGTGTCCAGTCTCTGAGGTACGGGTCCAGTCTCTGTCCAGGTTCTGGGATGTGGGTCCAGGCTGTGCCCAGGCTCTGGGGTGCGGGACCAGGCTCTGGAATTCGGGTCCAAGCTGCCCCCAGGCTCTGGCATGCGGGTCCAGACTGTGCCCAGGTTTTGGGGTGCAGGTCCAGGCTGCCCCCCAGTCTGTGTCATTCGCGTCCCGCGGATCCCGGCTGTTCCCGCGGGGTGCGGGGCTGCGCTCGGTGTGTGCATCGCCCTCGCAGGGTCTCGGGTCCCTCGGGGGGGGCTCAGCGCGGTTCCCGCGGGGGCTGCGGGGGCGGGGGGCGGTGGGGGCGGCGCGGCCCCCCCGCCCCGCTCGGTGCCAGCCCGGCGTCACGTGCCGCTCGGTGGCCCCCGAGCATGCCCAGCTCCGGCTCCGGCTGCGGCTCCGGCTCCCGCTCCGGCTCGGGCTCCCGCTCGGGCTGGGGGCGGCCGGGGGGATGCTGCGCCCGTAGGCAGCGCGGGGGGGACCGGCCGCTGCCCGCCCCGCACGGTCACGGTGAGTGCCTGCGGCGCGGCTCCTTCCTCCTCCTCCTCCTCCTCCTCCTCCTCCGCTCTTCCTCCTCCTCCTCTTCCTCAGCGGGTGCGGAGCGGCAGCGCAGCCCCTCAGGGTGCTGGGGGGGCTCCTTTAGGGAAGCGGGGGGGCTGCGCTCTGGTCCCCAGGGCGCGTTATGGGGGCCGGCATCCCCCGTTTGCCCGAGGGGCTCCCCCTGCACCCCCTGCCCATCGTGCCGAGCTTTGGCCCCCCGAGCTGTCCCCGCCGTGTGTTTATGGGCTGCGAGCCGGTTTGTGCCCCCAAAACCCCAAATGCTGCGGGCTGGGACCCCCTGGGCTTGGACCCCCCGGGTTTGGAACCCCCCGACTCCGAGCAGGGGCAGAGCAGCGCCGAGGTTTTGGCTCAGCACCCCCAAACCCCATCCTGGTGAAGGGGAGGGACTCGGGGGGGGCAGACCCCGCAGCACCCCCAAATCCCATCCTGGTGAATATGGGGGGCTCGGGAGGGCCGGACCCCCAGCGCTGGATATGGGATGGGATGTGATGGATGGGGCTGAGCGATGTCGTCTGGCGCTTCCCAGGAAAGCCGAGACCTTCCCTGGGCTCCGCGGCTCGTTTCGCTGCCTGCTGCGAGCGGAGCGCCATCCTCCTCCTCCGCCTCCTCCTCCTCCTCAGGGCCGGGAGGAAGGGCAGCGCCGCCGCTCCGGGCCCCCCCTGCACCGGGGGGTGTCTGGCGGTGCCGCTGCCCCGAGCCCTCCTCATCCATCCTCAATCGCAGCTTTGTTGCGCCGCTCGCAGGGAAGCAGCCTCTGATTCATCACATGATGGGGATGTTCATACGCCACGAGTCCATTAAACCCCAGCGGAAGGGGCCGGACCGGCCTCTCCCCCCGGGACCCCGCTGCTGACCGCGGGCTTGGGGTGTCCGGGCACTCCGGTACCTCCGTGCGGGTCTGGGTCACTCCGAGGGCTCCGGGCAGCACCTGGCGCTGCCATCCCGCGGTCCCTCGGGGGTAGAGAGGGGTAGGGGGGCCGCCCCCCGCTCCAGATGGCCGCGGGAGCCGCTCCGTTAATCCCGGCGTGCGGGGAGGGGGAGCGGTGGAGGGAGCCGGGGCTGGCGGGTGCTGCAGGATCCGGCGCTCGCTCCGGGCTGAGCTGCGGCGCTGCGGGCGGCTCTGCAGCCGGGCATCGGCAGCACCCCGCGGCTCGCTCCCGCTCCTGTGAATGCAGGAGCGCCTGCAGCCCGCTCCGAGCCCGCGGTGCAGCCCTGCATAAATCCTTCCAGGAATCCCACCGTGAATCCCTGCATGAATCCCTCTGTGATCCCCCTGTGCATCCCTCCATAAATCCTTCCAGGAATCCCACCGTGAATCCCTGCGTGAATCCCTCTGTGATCCCCCTGTGCATCCCTCCATAAATCCTTCCAGGAATCCCACCGTGAATCCCTGCATGAATCCCTCTGTGATCCCCCTGTGCATCCCTCCATAAATCCTTCCAGGAATCCCACCGTGAATCGCTGCATGAATCCCTCTGTGATCCCCCTGTGCATCCCTCCATAAATCCTTCCAGGAATCCCACTGTGATTCCACTGTGAATTCGTCCCTCCATGAATCCCACTGTGAATCCCTCCATGAATCCCGTTGTGAATCCCCCTGTGCATCCCTCCATGAATCATGTTGTAGATCCCTCCATGGATCCTACTGTGATCCCTCCATAAATCCCACCGTGAGTCCCGCCTTGAATCCCGGTGTGATCCCTCCATGAATCCCACTGTGAATCCCACCTTGAATCCTTCTGTGACCCCACCATGAATCCTGTTCTGAATCCCACCCTGATCCCTCCATGAATCCCACCCTGATCCCTCCATGGATCCTACTGTGATCCCTCTGTGAATCCCTCTGTGATCCCTCCATGAATCCTGGTGTGATCCCCCCATGAATCCCATCCTGATCCCTCCATGAATCCCACTGTGAATCCCACCTTGAATCCCTCTGTGACCCCGCCATGAATCCTGTTCTGAATCCCACCCTGATCCCTCCATGAATCCCACCATGATTCCTGCCTTGAATCCCTCTGTGATCCCTCTATGAATCCCTCTGTGATCCTTCCATGAATCCTGTTGTGATCCCACCGTGAATCCAGCCTTGAATTGCTCTGTGATCCCTCCATGATTCCATGAATCCCACCGTGAATCCGCCTTGAATCCCTCCGTGGATCCCACTGTGATCCCTCCATGAATCCCACCCTGATCCCTCCATGAACCCCTCTATGATCCTTCCATGAATCCTGTTGCGATCCCACCGTGAATCCCACCTTGAATCCCTCTGAGATCTCTCCATGATTCCATGAATTCCACCGTGAATCCCACCTTGAATCCCTCTGAGATCCCTCCATGAATCCTGTTGTGATCCCACCGTGAATCCCGCCTTGAATCCCTCTGAGATCCCTCCATGATTCCATGAATTCCACCGTGAATCCTGCCTTGAATCCCTCTGAGATCCCTCCATGAATCTCACCATGATCCCTCTATGAATCCTGTGATCCCTCTGTGAATCCCATTGTGAATCTCACTGTGATCCCTCCATGAATCTCACCATGATTCCTGCCTTGAATCCCTCTGAGATCCCTCCATGAATCCTGTTGTGATCCCACCGTGAATCCTGCCTTGAATCCCTCTGAGATCCCTCCATGATTCCCACCTTGATCCCTCCATTAATCCCCTCATGAATCTCTCTGTGAATCCCACTCTGCACCGAGCTCATCCTGGGGTGCCCAGGGCTCAGTGTGTTCGTGTGGCTGCTCCAGATCCTTCCCCTGGGTCCTGCTGGCATCTCCTCATGGAAAAGGAGAGCTCCCGAAGCTCCTGTCCTGCTCAGACCTGCCCCTGTCCCTCTTGTCCCCTTCCCTTTGCCAGGAGACGCTTCCCAAGCCAGCTCCTTCCTCCTTGGCCTGGCTGGGGGACACCTGGGCCTGTCACCCACCCCAAGCCAGGGACACAGAGCCAGGATTAGGATCCCAGAGAGGGGATGGCTGAGGAATTACAATTCCGGAGCTAAAAATCCCATGGGAAGCACAAAAACCTTCCTTAATGGAATTTGGTGTTTGCAGGGGACTCCCTGGCACCCATCCTGCTGCGCTGGGCCACCAGGGCCACCCCACAGGGACAGGGGAAGTGGCGAGGGGTGCCCAGAGGTGGCCGTGGCAGAGGCGGTGCCAGGGTGACAGCGGCTGGCACCGGGCTGGCGCTGCAAGCCGCGTTTTCCTGCCGAGTTCCCATAGAAACCGGCGGGAGCAGCCGCGGGGCTGGCGAGGACGAGGCAGAGGAGGGACGGGCAGGAGGGTGAGGGACATGGCTGGCACTGCCTGGGCGATGCCACGGTGCCAACGCCTCGAGGGCACCGCTGAGCAGTGGCTGCTCCATTCCCTGGGGAAGGGACAAGGGACAACAGCCATGTGTCACCGTGACACGGGTGAGTGTGCCCGTGTGTGTTGTGGTGCCCACATCCCCCACGCCACTGGGCACAAACCCACCCCAGATGGGCACTGAGGGGGTTTCAATCCCCCCGAGGCCTCCTGAGCCAGCCAGGCAGGGCCGGGGCTGTTTTCTGATCCATCTGTGCCCCTGGGAATCAGCCGGGCTGGGGGTTTCTCCCAAAGCTGGGCTGGGGGTTTCTCCCAGAGCTGGGCTGGGGGTTTCTCCCAAAGCCGGGCTGGAGGTTTCTCCCAAAGCTGGGCTGGGGGTTTCTCCCAAAACCGGGCTGGGGGTTTCTCCCAAAACCGGGCTGGGGGTTTCTCCCCGAGCTGGGGATTTCTCCCAAAGCCGGGCTGGGGGTTTCTCCCAAAGCCGGGCTGGGGGTCTCTCCCAAAGCCAGGCTGGGGGGTTTCTCCCAAAACCAGGCTGGGGGTTTCTCCCCGAGCTGGGCTGAGGATTTCTCCCAAAGCTGGGCTGGGGGTTTCTCCCAAAGCCGGGCTGGGGGTTTCTCCCCGAACTGGGCTGGAAGGGGCTGCGTGGCTCCGTTGCTGCTCCTCTCCTCTCCTCTCTGTTTCTCTCTCCCAGGATTTGGTAGTAGCATCCCCCACTCCTGTTTTCCTTGGAAAACACACCATCATCCGCAGCAGCAGCAGGCAGGAACAGCGCCTGGAGGAGCGCGCTGCTGCCTCCTCTCCATCCTCCTTCCTTCCTCCGCAGCGTTCGCAGCTCCCCGCCCACCCGGGGGAGTCCTGCCCCGCCGAAAGCCCCTTCCCACTGCCCCGAGGGGAGGTGATGATCCCAAACATCCATCCCTGATGATCCAAAACATCCCTGATGATCCCAAACATCCATCCCTGATGATCCCAAACATCCATCCCTGCTTCTCCTGGCACGGGTGGATTGAAGGAAACCTGCAGGCAAATGGAGGGAGAGAGGGGGAACCTGTGGACCCCCCATTCCAGCCCTGCCTGCTCCTTCCACCATCCCAAGCTGGAAAATCCTCCAGGATTGGGATGTTCTGGGCAGGCAGTGCTGCTTTTCAGCGTGGATTGGGTTTGATTCTGGTTTGATTCAGCACAGGGAGCATTTCCAGGGCCTGTCCAGAGCTCCAGAGCCAGGCTGGAGCAGGGAAAAGGCTCCAGAGCAGCGGCTGCAGGGTGAGGTGGCCCCGGCATGCAGGGAGTGAGGCTGGATGGTGACAGGGAGCAAAGCTGGATGGTGGCAATGAGCCTGGATGGTGGCAGGGAACCGGGCTGGATGGTGGCAGGAATAAGCCTGGATGGTGACAGGGAATGAGGCTGGATGGTGGCAGTGAGGCTGGATGGGGACAGGGAATGGATGGTGACAGGGAGTGAGGCTGGATGGAGGCAAGAGAGAGGCTGAATGGTGGCAGGGAATGAGGCTGGATGGTGGCAGGGAGGGAGGCTGGATGGTGACAGGGACAAGGATGGATGGTGGCAGTGAGGCTGGATGGTGCCAGGGAGGGAGGATGGTGGCAGGGAGGGAGGATGGTAGCAGGAACCAGGCTGGATGGTGGCAGTGAGGCAGCATGGTGGCAGGGAGGGAGGATGGTGACAAGGAACCAGGCTGGATGGTGACAGTGAGGCTGGATGGTAGCAGGGAGTGAGGCTGGATGGTGACAGGGACAAGGATGGATGGTGACAGTGAGGCTGGATGGTGGCAGGGAGGGAGGATGGTGGCAGGAACCAGGCTGGATGGTGGCAGGGAGGGAGGATGGTGACAAGGAACCAGGCTGGATGGTGACAGGGACAAGGATGGATGGTGGCAGTGAGGCTGGATGGTGACAGTGAGGCTGGATGGTGACAGTGAGGCTGGATGGTGGCAGGGAGGGAGGATGGTAGCAGGAACCAGGCTGGATGGTGACAGTGAGGCTGGATGGTAGCAGGGAGTGAGGATGGTGGCAGGAACCAGGCTGGATGGTGGCAGGGAGGGAGGGTGGTGGCAGGAACCAGGCTGGATGGTGGCAGCGGCCGGGCTGTGCCCTTAATCTGCGAATCCACTAAAGCTCTTTAATAAAGATTCCAAGTCACCAAGTTCTCAATTAAGGGATGAGGCAGCTCTTGATCCGCGTTTCTGGGTCAGCCGGAGAAAGGCCATTTCGGACCTTTGATGTTTGCAGGGAATGAACACCTGGCCGGGCAGGACCCGAGCTGCTCCTGACTCATGGGCTCCTTTTGGGGAAAGTGGAGCTGCTGGAGCCGGTCCAGAGGTCACGGAGGTGCTCCGTGCTCCGAGGGCTGGAGCATCCCTGCTTGGAGCCAGGCTGGGAGAGGAGGCTCCAGGGAGAGCTCAGAGCCTCTCCCAGCGCCTGAAGGGACTCCAGGAGAGCTGGAGAGGGATTTGGAACAAGGGATGGAGGGACAGGAAGCAGGAATGGCTCCCACTGCCAGAGGGCAGGGATGGATGGGATTTGGGAAGGAATTCCTGGCTGTGAGGGTGGCGACGCCCTGGGATGGATTTCCGAGATAAGCTGTGGCTGTTCCATCCCTGGAAGCGTCCAAGGCCGGGTTTATGGGGTTTGGAGCCGCCTGG
Organism: Zonotrichia albicollis; assembly: GCF_047830755.1. Lineage (NCBI taxonomy): Eukaryota > Metazoa > Chordata > Aves > Passeriformes > Passerellidae > Zonotrichia > Zonotrichia albicollis. The sequence continues at coordinate 4,608,950 of NC_133846.1, forward strand.
GATGGGGGAAAGTGTCCCTGTTCCCTGCCCAGCTCTCCCGGAGGAGCCTGAGGGCTCTGGAGTGCAGTGGGACCCTCTGGGCTCAGGGGTGGTCCCCACCCCGCCGGGGCCCCCCGGCTCTCCAGGGCTCTTCAAACCCTCTGTTTACCTCAACAGCAGCCGCCTGCACGGGTGTTAATTGCAGGAGCCGGCGAGGCACTAATTAGGGGATAATGAGACGCCTTTGTGTGTGTTTGGCAGCCCGGCGACAGACGCCCTGCTCCGAACAGCCGCGGGCCGGGGATGGGCCGGGGCCTTGAGCAGGGGCTGTGTCCGTGGTTCCCCCACGCTGTGTCCGTGATTCTGGGCCATGCCCATGATCCTGGGTCGTGTCCGTGATCCTGGATCGTGTCCGTGTTTCTGGATCATGTCCCTGACCTTGGATCATGTCGCTGATCCTGGGCCGTGTCCGTGATTCCCCCACACTGTGTCCATGATTCTGGATCGTGTCCGTGATCCTGGGCTGTGTCCATGATTCTGGATCATGTCCCTGACCCTGGATCGTGTCCCTGAACCTGGGCTGTGTCAGTGATCCCTCCACGTTGTTTCCACAATCCCCGTGCTGTTTCCACAATCCCCGTGCCGTGTCCGTGATCCCCCCGTGCCGTAATCCCCCCACATCGTCTCCATGATCCTGGATTGTGTCCGTGATCCTGGGTGGTGTCAGTGATCCCCCCACACTGTTTCCATAATTCCCATGCCTTGTCCATAACCCCTGTGCCATATCTGTGACCCTGGATCGTGTCCCTGATCCTGGGCTGTGTCTGTGATCCCCCCACGCTGTTTCCATAATTCCCATGCCTTGTCCACAACTCCTGTACCATGTCCGTGATCCCCCCACATTGTTTCCCTATTTCCCATCCTGTATCCATAATTCCCGTGCCATGTCCATGATCCCCATGCTGTGTCCATGATCCCCATGCCATGTCCGTGACCCTACGCTGTGTCCATGATCCTGGGCTGTGTCCCTGATCCCCACATGCCGTGTCCGTGATTCCCCCACATTGTTTCCCTGTTTCCCATCCCTGTATCCACAATTCCCGTGCCATGCCCATAATCCCCATGCTGTGACCGTGATCTCCCCACACCCTGTCCGTGACCGTGGATCGTGTCCCTGATCCTGGGTTGTGTTCGTGATCCCCCCACATCTTGTCTGTGATCCCCCCACATTGTTTCCCTAATTCCCATCCTGTATCCGTAATTCCTGTGCCATTTCTGTAATCCTTGTGCCATGTCCGTTACCCTGTGCCGTGTCCGTGATCCCCGTGCCGTGTCCATCATCCTGGGTTGTGTCCGTGATCCTGGGCTGTGTCCCTGACCCCCACGTGCCGTGTCCATGATCCCTCACACTGCGTCTGTGGTCCCCCCATGCTGTGTCCATGATCCTGGATCGTGTCTGTGATCTCCCCACACCATGTCCATGATCCCCTCGTGCTGTGTCCATGATCCCGTGCCATGTCCGTGATCCTGGGCTGTGACTGTGATCCCCCTGTGCCATGTCTGTGCCCCCCTTACGCTGTTTCCATAATTCCCGTGCTGTGTCCATAACTCCTGTGCCACATCCATAATCCCTGTGCTGTGACTGTGATCCCCTCATGCCGTGTCCGTGATCCCCACACATTGTTTCCCTAATTCCCATCCTGTATCCCTAATTCCCGTGCCATGTCCATGATCCCTCACACCGTGTCCGTGTCCATGATCTCCTTACGCTGTGTTCATGATCTCGTGCCGTGTCCATGATCCCCCCACACCGTGTCTGTGATCCCCCCAAACTGTTTCCAGGATTCCCACACCGTGTCCATGATCCCCCCACACCGTGTCCGTGCTGTCCCCTCGGTGTCCCCCATCCCCTCTCCCCGCATTCATTCAAACCCCAGCCCCGCTGTGACCCCGAGTTCCTTTGGAGCCTTCCCGAGCATCCATCCCTCCCTTTGTTCTGGGAGCGGGGGCAGGACCCGGTGCGGGCATCCCGGTGCCATCCCGGTACCCTCTGCCATCCCGGTGCGGGCATCCTGGTGCCCTCCTGGTGCCATCCCGATGCCGTCCCGGTGCGGGCATCCCGGTGCCATCCCAGTGCCATCCTGGTGCGCTCCACCATCCCGGTGCCATCCGGTGCCCTCTGCCATCCCGGTGCGGGCATCCTGGTGCCCTTCTTGTGCCATCCCGATGCCATCCCGGTGCGGGCATCCCGGTGCCCTCCGCCATCCCCGGCACCGTCCCTCCCCTCCTCGGTGCGTCCCCATTCCTGGGGGGCTGGAACCGGGGCTTGTCCTGGTGAACATCCCGCATCCTCCCGCACCCTCCCGGTTCTCCCGCACCCCGTTCCTGCCTCTCCCGCTGCTGTCGTTCCTCCCCTCCCGCCGCAGCCACCGGGAGCCGCCGTTTTCCCCCTCCCGAGCTTTCCTTACATAACGGAGCCGCTGCCGGCAGCTCCTCGGTGGCACCGAGGCCCGGGCGTCGCATCCAGGTGGGAAAAGCCGGGATTGTGGCAGCTGGATTCCTCCAGGATGGGGCGGGAGATCCCTCTGCATGGACAGGTGGGGTGGGAGTGGAGCTGGGAGGGATTTGGAGGTCCTGGAACTTTTGGAGAGACCCCCAGGAGGGATTGGAGAGACCCTCAGGAGGGGTTTTGGGATCCAGGAGCATTTGGAGAGACCCTCAGGAGGGGTTTTGGGATCCAGGAGCATTTGGAGAGACCCTCAGGAGGGGTTTTGGGATCCAGGAGCATTTGGAGAGACCTCCAGGAGGGTTTTGAAGGTATAGGAGGATTTTTCAGGACATCCAGGAGGGTTTGGAGAGACCCTCAGGGGAGTTTTGGAAGTCTAAGAGGGTTTGGAGAGACCCCCCCAGGAGGGTTTTGAAGGCCTAGGAGGATTTTTAGGGACCCCCAGGAGGGTTTTGGCAGTCCAGGACGGTTTGGAGAGACCCTCAGGGGAGTTTTGGAGGTCCAGGAGCATTTGGAGGGACCCCCTAGGAGGGTTTTGGAGGTCTAAGAGGAATTTAGGGACCCCCTCAGGAGGGTTTTGGAGCATTTGGAGAGACCCTTAGGGGGGTTTTGGAGGTCCTAGAGGGTTTGAAGAAACCCCCAGGTGGATTTTGGAGGTCCAGGAGCATTTGAAGGGACCCCTCAGGAGGGTTTTGAAGGTCCAGGGGAGTTTGGAGGGTACCTAGGAGGATTTTAGGGACCCCCCCCAGGAGAGTTGTGGAGCATTTGGAGAGACCCCCAAGGGGATTTTGGAGATCCTAGAGGGTTTGAAGAGACCCCTAGGGGAGTTTTGAAGGTCCAGGATTGTTTGGAGGGAGCTCCAGGAGAGTTTTGGAAGGTCCAGGGGAGTTTGGAGGGACACCCAGGAGACCCAGGAGGATTTTTAGGGACCCCCAGGAGGGTTTTGGAGCATTTGGAGAGACCCTCAGGAAGGTTTTGGAGGTCCAGGATTGTTTGTAGGAACCCCCAGAAGGGTTTTGGAGACCTAGGAGGGTTTTGGAGAGATTCCCCAGGAGGGTTTTGAAGGTCTAGGAGGACATTCAGGGACCCACAGGAGGATTCCAGGAGGGTTTGGAGAGACCCTCAGATGGGTTTTGGAGGCTCAGGACTATTTGTAGGGACCCCCAGGAGGATTTTGAAGGTCCAGGGGAGTTTGGAGGGACTCCCAGGAGGCCCAGGAAGGTTTTTAGGGGCTCCCAGAAGGGTTTTGGAGATACTAGAGGGTATGGAGAGACACCCAGGAAGTTTTTGGAGGCCCAGGAGGATTTTTAGGGACTCCCAGAAGGGTTTTGGAGATACTAGACGGTATGGAGAGACACCCAGGAAGTTTTTGGAGGCCCAGGAGGATTTTTAGGGACTCCCAGAAGGGTTTTGGAGATACTAGAGGGTATGGAGAGACACCCAGGAAGTTTTTGGAGGCTCAGGAGGATTTTTAGGGACTCCTAGGTGGGTTTTGGAGGTCCTGGAGGATTTTTAGGGACTCCTAGGTGGGTTTTGGAGGTCTTGGAGGATTTTTAGGGACTCCTAGGTGGGTTTTGGAGGTCTTGGAGGATTTTTAATGACCCTCAGGAGGATTTTGGAGGCCCAGGACCCTTCGTGGTGGGTGCTGAGCCTCAGCTGATCCACGGGGACAGGGCTGGGGACAACCATGACCAAGCAGCCCCGCGGTCCCGGGTGGCTCCGGAGCCCCGGGGCTGCCGTGCCGCGCTCGGGGCTCCGGTGGAACAGCCGGGACCGGTCGGGCAGCCCCGGGCGCCTCCCCCGCCCTGCCCGGCCGGTCCCGCCGAGCTCGGCAGCGCCTCCCGGAGCCGCGCAACGCCCGGGGGAGCTGCGGGGCACGGGGGAGGCTGGGCAGGGGCTGTGCCCACCGGCGTGCCAGCCTGCGGGGGACAGCCGGGAAATGCCATCGCACTGGCACTGCCAGCCGGAACGTGGCACCCACAGCCGGGCTGGGCACTGGGAGGGGGTGGAGGGAACCCCAGGAGGAATTTGGGGCTCCAGAAGGATTTACAAGGATCACAGGAGGGTTTTGAAGGGACTCTCAGAAGGATTTTGGAGGTCTTGGAGGGACCCTCAGAAGGGTTTTGGAGGTCCAGGAGCATTTGGAGAGACCCCCAGGATGGTTTTGGAGGTCCAGGAGTTTTGGAGAGACTCCCGGGACAGTTTGGAGGAACCTCCAGGAGGGTTTTGCAGGTCCCAGAGTGTCTGCAGAGCGCGCTGCTGTCGGGCTGTCCCCTTGCCCGGTGTCCTTGGTGTCCCCGCTGTCCTGAGGCCTGGCCGGCGCGCCCAGATAAGCGGGATCCCGCAGGAATGCGAGTGACGGGGCCAAAGTTCAGCTGCCCTGTGCCCCGGGCTGTGGGATGGCCGAGAGTGGCACTGCAGGGACAGGGTCACCCCCTGCCAGGTGCCACCAAGCCCCGGGGTGGCACCAGGGGCAGCACCGACCCCATTCCCGTTCCTATGGGAGGGGGTCCGCGGGATTGGGGCGCTGCCCACCAGGGGCAGGAGCACCGCGGGTGATTTTGGGGCGCTGGGGCTGTGGGGTGCCGCAGGGGCGAGGCTGGGAGCAGAATGCGCCTCCTTAACCGGGGAAACTGAGGCACGGAGCCACCCAGCCGTGTCCCATCCACCGCTGTCGAGTGCCTCAGGAGCGATGCTGAGAGCGGAATGCACCTCCTTAACCAGGGAAACTGAGGCACGGAGCCACCCAGCCGTGTCCCATCCCCGCTCCAGCGTGCCGTGTCCCATCCACCGCTGTCGGGTGCCTCAGGAGCGATGCTGAGAGAAAATGCGCCTCCTTAACTGGGGAAACTGAGGCACGGAACAGCGTGCCGTGTCCCATCCACCGCTGTCGGGTGCCTCAGGAGCGATGCTGAGAGAGAATGCACCTCCTCAACCGGGGAAACTGAGGCACGGAGCCACCCAGCCGTGTCCCATCCACCGCTGTCGGGTGCCTCAGGAGCGATGCTGAGAGCAGAATGCGCCCCCTCAACCGGGGAAACTGAGGCACGGAGTCACCCAGCCGTGTCCCATCCCTGCTCCGGAGGGTTTTTTGGGGTGGGATGTGTGGGATGTGCGCGCCTGTGGGCACCCAGCAGCCCCAGCTCCCATTTCCCGATCGGCTTTGGGCGTTGCCACGCCGTAATTAGCGGTAATTGCTCTCTAATGAGGCAGCAATCCTGCGGCTTTCCCCGCCCCGGGCCGTTCCCGGGGAGCTTTGGGGACATCCGGACACGGGGGTGGCTCCCTGGTGGCGCTGGGGACAGCGGGCGGTGGCGCGGCCCCGCAGTGCCCGTGCCAGGCTGGCAGCGCGCCCCGCCTGCCCCGGGCACCGCTGGCACCGCCGGGCACTTCCTCTGCCTCGTCCCCGCTGCTGGTGCCACCCCTGGGGCGGTGTCACCCCTGGGGCGGTGTCACCCCATTGACAGTGTCAGCCTTTTGTGACAGTGTCACCCCGCTGTGGCAGGGTCACCCCTGGGGCGGTGTCACCCCACTGGCAGGGTCACCTCGCTTGCGGTGCCACCCCTCTGGTGGCGCCACCCCGCTGACAGCGTCACCTCGCTGTTGCAGGGTCACCCTGCTGACAATGCCACCCCTCTGGCAGTGTCACCCCACTGTGGCAGGGTCATCCTGCTGTTGGTGTCACTCTGCCGTGGCAGTGCCACCCCACTGACATTGTCACCCCCACTGTGGCAGGGTCACCCTGCTGTCGGTGTCACCCTGTTGACAATGCCACCCCTCTGTGGCAGGGTCACCCCGCTGGTGGTGTCACCCCGCTGTGGCAGCGTCACCTCTCCAGTGGTGCCACCCTTCTGGCGGGGTCACCCCGCTGGCAGTGTCACCATCCTGACAATGCCACCCCCCTGTGGCAGTGCCACCCTGCTGGCAGGGCCACCCCGCGGTCAGTGCCACCCCTCTGGCAGTGTCACCCCACTGTGGCAGTGCCACCCTGCTGGCAGGGCCACCCCGCGGTCAGTGCCACCCCTCTGGCAGTGTCACCCCACTGTGGCAGTGCCACCCTGCTGGCAAGGTCACACCACGGTCAGTGCCACCCCTCTGGCAGTGTCACCCCACTGTGGCAAGGTCACCCTGCTGGCAGTGTCACCTCTCTGGCCGTGCCACCCCACCTTGGGTCACCCCGCGGGCGGTGCCACCCCTCTGGCATTGCCACCCCGCTGGCACCCTCCCCTTTCCCTGCCCCACCCTGCTCCACAGGAAAAGCCACCCCACGCCAGCCCCGTGTCCCCGCAATGCCACCAAGCGTGTCCCCGCTCCTGTCCCTTCGTGCCACCCTCCGCGGGATGCCAGGGAGGGGGTGCCAGGGAGCGGTGCCACCCGAGGGGCACATTTTGGGTTTTTTCCCCCTTAATTCTCCAATTTAAGCCCCAGGCGGGGGTCCCAGGCTCGGGCAGATCCCGGGACTGGCATGAGGGTGCCAACGCTGCCACTGGGACGGGGCGGGCACCGGGGCTTGGCACAGCTTTTGGGAGCCTCTCCCCCCTCTCCGGGATCGATTTCCCTCCTCTTTTCCCTCGGGGGATGCTCAGCCCAGCGAGGAGGAGGAGGAGGAGGAAGGCTCAGGTGTGTGCCAGCCCCAGGTGTGTGCCAGCCCCAGGTGCGTGCCACAGCCCCAGGTGTGTGCCAGCGCTCCCCGTGCCCCTGGCGGCTTTGCTTTTGTGTTTTTGTGTTTTCCTCGCTCTCCTTTCAGCTCGGCTGAGCAGCGATGATGATTTGATGATTTGCAATTCCGGTTTTCGTGGCAGCACCTGATGGGGCCGGGCTGGGTGTGCCCCCCCCCGGCGCTGTCAGGGGAACCCTGACACGTTATTTGCTCTGCTTTGTGATTTATTTGTTATTTTGATTGCGTGGCGTTGGTTTGGGTTTGGGTTTTTTTTTTTTGTTTTTAATTCATTTTTCCCCTGAACCAACGCTTTGCTTGATTAGGAAACAACGACCACGGGGGAATGGGGTGGGAGTTTGAAATCTCATCCAAGTGAGATTTTGATGGGGAAGATGTTTGGGGGATGTTTGGGGGGTGTTGGACCCCTCAGCCTTGGGAACATTATTTGCTCTGCTTTGTGATTTATTTGTTATTTTGATTGCGTGTTTTTTTTTTTTAATTTTTAATTCATTTTTGCCCTGAACCAACGCTTTGCTTGATTAGGAAACAACAACCACAGGGGAATGGGGTGGGAGTTTGAAATCTCATCCAAGTGAGATTTTGATGGGGGAGATGTTTGGGGGATGTTTGGGGGGTGTTGGACCCCTCAGCCTTGGGAACCCTGACACGTTATTTGCTCTGCTTTGTGATTTATTTGTTATTTTGATTGCGTTATTTTTGGACTTTTTAAATTTTTAATTCAATTTTTCCCCTTTCCCCTGAACCAACGCTTTGCTTGATTATGAAACAACAACCACGGGGGAATGGGGTGGAAGTTTGAAATCTCATCCCAGCGAGAGGATGATGAAGGAGATGTTTGGGGGATGTTTAGGGGGTGCTGCACCCCTCAGCCTTGGGGTGCAGGGCTGGAGGAAGGGCTGCTGATAGCGCCGAGGCTGCCGCGGCCTTATCTCATCCCCTCTTATCAGCAGACATGCTTGAGCTGCAGATAAGCGGGACCTTGGGTTCAGGCTCGGGTTGCTGGAGCAGGGGGGGGATTGCTCCGTGTCCCGGCGGGGTGGGAGGTGTTTGGGGGGCTGAACCCCCCGTTTGGGAGTGGGGGATCCCCCCAAAAGCTCCGTGTGGGATTGGGGTCCCAGAGTGACCATGGCGAGTGGAGGCTTCGCCTTTCCTTGTGTGGATGGGGCTGGGAATGGCCTGGGGAGGGTTGGCTCTGCTCCTTCTTCTCTTGAAGCGAAAGAAACTGAAGAAAAAAATTCATATTTGGGGCCAATTTGATGATTGTGCATTCAAAACACCCATGGGGATCCTAATTTCTCCTCCATCTCCCCCAAATCTCTCTCTGTGCTGGCAGGAGCCCCAACCTGTGCTGGGGATTCTCTGCTCCATCCCCGGGGATTTTTGCTGGAGGTTCTCTGCTCCATCCCCGGGGATTTTTGATGGAGGTTCTCTGCTCCATCCCCGGGGATTTTTGATGGAGGTTCTCTGCTCCATCCCCGGGGATTTTTCATGGAGGTTCTTTGCTCCATCCCCAGGGATTTTTGCTGGAGGTTCTCTGCTCCATCCCCGGGGATTTTTGCTGGAGGTTCTCTGCTCCATCCCCGGGGATTTTTGATGGAAAAGTTCTCTGCTCCATCCCCGGGGATTTTTGCTGGGGGTTCTCTGCTCCATCCCCAGGGATTTTTGCTGGGGGTTCTCTGCTCCATCCCCAGGGATTTTTGATGGAGGTTCTCTGCTCCATCCCCAGGGATTTTTGATGGAGGTTCTCTGCTCCATCCCCGGGGATTTTTGATGGAAAAGTTCTCTGCTCCATCCCCGGGGATTTTTGCTGGGAGTTCCCTGCTCCATCCCTGGGGATTTTTGCTGGAAGTTCTCTGCTCCATCCCCAGGGATTTTTGCTGAAAGTTCTCTGCTCCATCCCCAGGGATTTTTGCTGGAAGTTCTCTGCTCCATCCCCGGGGATTTTTGATGGAGGTTCTCTGCTCCATCCCCAGGGATTTTTGCTGAAAGTTCTCTGCTCCATCCCCGGGGATTTTTGATGGAAGTTCTCTGCTCCATCCCCGGGGATTTTGGATGGAGGTTCTCTGCTCCATCCCCGGGGATTTTTGCTGGGGGTTCTCTGCTCCATCCCCGGGGATTTTTGCTGGGGGTTCTCTGCTCCATCCCCAGGGATTTTTACTGGGGATTCTCTGCTCCATCCCCGGGGATTTTTGATGGAAGTTCTCTGCTCCATCCCCGGGGATTTTTGCTGGAGGTTCTCTGCTCCATCCCCGGGGATTTTTGCTGGGGTTTCTCTGCTCCATCCCCGGGGATTTTTGGGGATGTTGGAAGGTGATTTGGGTGCTGTTAGACCTTGTGGTCACTGCTCAGGGGGGATTTCCATACCAGGGACATGGTGAGTGCCATCCCAAGGAGCCAAAACCCTCGGGGTGGCGTTGGGGAGGAAATCCTCACCCCGCTTTTGATGGGGTTTTGCTTTTCCAAAATTTCATTTCCAAAATTGCTTTCCCAATACACCTTTGGGGGATGCTGAGGCTCAGGGCGCTGCACCCCCTGTCCTGGTGAATGTCCCCATTCCCTGTGCGTGTCCCCGGGGGCTCTGGGGACAGCTGGTGGCCCTGTCCAGCCATCCAGGGGTGGATCCAGGAGCTCCAGCTCTTCCTGCCAGGGCGCTGGGAGCCAGGGAAGCAGCAGCAGGTGGCTGGGATGGTAAACAGGGCTGGGATTGTCGCTGCTGCCGTGCCCCCGGGGCCGCTTGTGCAACCGGGGCGGGGAGCTGGCTCCGAGCCCCGTGCCTGATTTCCACAATTCCAGCCCGGATCAGCCTTGGGAGAGCAGGGAATGCGAGCTGCACCTTCCCAAAGTCAGCTCTGTGGCACAGAGCTGTCGGTGTGCCCAGATGTGCCACAGAGAGGCTTCACCCGCTGCTGGCAGAGCTCCTGGGGTGCCCTTTGTGGATAATTATTTGGATAATTTGGATAATTGCCAGGATGATCCCAGGACACCCTGCCTGGCCCAGCCTCACCCATGGTATGTGACCATCCCAGTTTTGGGGTGAGCTTGAAGAACTGGGGAAAAACAGGGCAGGGTTTTGTCCTCCAGAGGGTTTTGTCCCTCTGGCATTCCCTTTCTGGATAATTATTTGGATAATTTGGATAATTCCCCGATGATCCCAGGACACCCTGCCTGGCCCAGCTCACCCCATGGTATGTCACCATCGCAATTTGGGGCTGAGCTTGAAGAATTGGGGAAAAACAGGGCAGGGTTTGTGCTCCAAAGGGTTTTGTCTCTCTGGCATTCCCTTTTTGGATAAATAATTCCCAGGATGATCCCAGGACACCCTGCCTGGCCCAGCTCACCCATGGTATGTGACCATCCCAGTTTGGGGGTGAGCTTGAAGAACTGGGGAAAAACAGTGCAGGGTTTGTGCTCCAAAGGGTTTTGTCCCTCTGGCATTCCCTTTTTGGATAATTATTTGGATAGTTTGGATAATTCCCAGGATGATCCCAGGACACTCTGCCTGGCCCAGCTCACCCCATGGTATGTCACCGTTGCAATTTGGGGCTGAGCTTGAAGAATTGGGGAAAAACAGGGCAGGGTTTTGTCCTCCTGAGTTTTGTCCCTCTGGCATTCCCTTTTTGGATAAATAATTCCCAGGATGATCCCAGGACACCCTGCCTGGCCCAGCCTCACCCATGCTATGTGACCGTCACAATTTGGGCTGAACCTGAAGAATTGGGATAAACGGGACAAGGTTTGTGCTCCAAAGGGTTTTATCCCTCTGGCATTCGCTTTTTGGATAATTATTTGGATAGTTTGGATAATTCCCAGGATGGTCCCAGGACACCCTGCCTGGCCCAGCTCACCCATGGTATGTGACCATCCCAGTTTGGGGGTGAGCTTGAAGAACTGGGGAAAAACAGGGCAGGGTTTGTGCTCCAAAGGGTTTTGTCCCTCTGGCATTCCCTTTTTGGATAAATAATTCCCCGATGATCCCAGGACACCCTGCCTGGCCCAGCTCACCCCATGGTATGTCACCATCGCAATTTGGGGCTGAGCTTGAAGAATTGGGGAAAAACAGGGCAGGGTTTTGTCCTCCTGAGTTTTGTCCCTCTGGCATTCCCTTTTTGGATAAATAAATAATTCCCAGATAATCCCAGTGGTTCTGAGCAGGACACCCTGCCTGACTCAGTTTCCCTATGGGGCTGCAGCAACTCCCAGCCCAGCCTCACCCGTGCTATGTGACCGTCCCAGTTTGGGGCTGAGCTTGAAGAACTGGGGAAAAACAGGGCAGGGTTTGTGCTCCTGAGTTTTGTCCTCTGCAGGAAGGGCGGGAATTGCTCCCACACAAGGAAGTGCCGCGGTGGTGGCACAAGGAAGTTTGGCAGTGGCACGGTGTGGCCACGTCCTGCCCATCCGCCACCGTGTCCCCAAGGAGCCCAGGGTCGCCCCAGGGTGTCACACCGTGGTGTCACCGCTGGGGACGGGGACATTTCCCACAGGTGCCCCATCACCTGACCGCGCTCAGCCCCTCCCACCCGCATTTTTTAAGGCTAAAACCCCGCTTTTTTCGCTTCTCCCACGCTGTTTATCCCCGCATTCCCAGCATGGCAGTGCCCACCCTGTGCCCACCCGTCCCTTTCCCAAACCCCAAACCCCAAACCGCGCTCGCAGCGCCCCGAGCGCACCTGAAGCGCCACCCCAAAACCAGCGAGAGGCTCCACCTCGAGCACGGGGGAGGGACGGAGGGCAGCACCGGCGACACCGGGCTCGGGCAGCGTGGCTGTCGCTGTCGCTGTCGCAGCGGGGGTGGCAGCGCGGTGTTTATATAGCAAAGAGCCAAAGCTGCCGGTTCGGATTTCAGCCCTCGCTTATCGGCCGGGCTGTTCCTGCCGTGCCGGCTCCCGGAGGCCACCGAGGCTTTTCCCGTCCCTTCCCGGGCCAGCTCGGGGCTCCTCCGCACCTGGAGCAGGTAACCGAGGCGGCTGCCCGGCTTTGGAAGGGTTAGAAACGGGATTGAGGCGATGGAGGGAAAATCCGAGGGTTAAAAATGGGATTGAGGCGATGGAGGGAAACTCCGAGGGTTAAAAATGGGATTGAGGCGATGGAGGGAAAATCCGAGGGTTAAAAACGGGATTGAGGCGATGGAGGGAAAATCCGAGGGTTAAAAATGGGATTGGGGCGATGGAGGGAAAATCCGAGGGTTAAAAACGGGATTGGGGCGATGGAGGGAAAATCCGAGGGTTAAAAATGGGATTGAGGCGATGGAGGGAAAATCCGAGGGTTAAAAATGGGATTGAGGCGATGGAGGGAAAATCCGAGGTTTAAAAACGGGATTGGGGCGATGGAGGGAAAACCCGAGGGTTAAAAATGGGATCAGGGCGATGGAGGGAAACTCGGAGGGATGGAGGGGTTGGGGGAGCCACAAATGTTGTTTGGAGCATCTCGTGGGGAGGGGACACAGCCCCAATGTCACACGGGGACGGTGGGACCGCGGGCAGGTGGCACGGCGGGCACAGCGGGCACAGCGGGCACAGCGGGCACGGGCCAGGCCGTGCCGAGCCGTGCCAGGGGTTAATTCCGTGCCGGAGCTGCGGGGAAGGTGTGGCAGCAGGATAAGGCTGGCACGGCCCGGAGCGGGGCAGGGACAGCCGCTGCTGCACAGGGATCTGGTTCCAGCTGGGATTTGGGGGGATCCTGCCTGGTTTGGGGAGGGATCCTGCCTGGTTTGGGGGGATCCTGTCTGTTTTAGGGGGATCCTGTCTGGTTTTGGGGGTGATCCTGCCTGGTTTTGGGGGATCCTGTCTGTTTTAGGGGGATCCTGTCTGGTTTTGGGGGATTCCTGCCTGGTTTTTTGGGATCCTGTCTGTTTTAGGGGGATCCTGCCCAGTTTTGGGGGGGATCCTGCCTGGTTTTGGGGCATCCTGCTTGGGTTTGGGGGATTCCTGCCTGGTTTTGGGGGATCCTGTCTGGCTTTGGGGGATCCTGTCTGGCTTTGGGGGATTCCTGCCTGGTTTTGGGGGATCCTGTCTGTTTTAGGGGGATCCTGCCCAGTTTTGGGGGGGATCCTGCCTGGTTTTGGGGCATCCTGCTTGGGTTTGGGGGATTCCTGCCTGGTTTTGGGGGATCCTGTCTGGCTTTGGGGGATCCTGTCTGGTTTTGGGGGATCGTGCCCAGTTTTGGGGGGGATCCTGGCTGGCTGGAGGGGATCCTCCCCAGCTCAGGGGGTCTCTCCTTTGCCACGGGCTGGGCCCCTGTTTGGCAGCACTGTGTGGGTGTGCTGGGATTCCCTGGCCTGATGTGAGATGTGGGATTTCCCTATCCTGACGTAGGATTTGGGATAGCTGTGGTGAGATTTCCCTGTACTGATATGGGATTTGGGATTTCCCTATCCTGATGTGGGATTTGGGATGTCTGTGGTGAAATTCCCTGGCCTGCTGTGGGATTTGGGATTCCCTGGCCTGCCGTGGAATGTGCAATAGCTGTGGTGAGATTTCCCTGTTGTGAGATGTGGGATTTGGGATGTGGAATTTGGGATGTCTGTGGTGGTTCATTACTGGCCTGCTGTGGGATTTGGGATGGTTGTGGTGGGATTTCCCTGCCCTTCTGTGGGATTTGGGATTTCCTGCCCTGCTGTGGGATTTGGGATTTCCTGGCCTGCTGTGGGATTTGGGCTGGCTGTGGTGGGATTTCCCTGCCCTGCTGTGGGATTTGGAATGTGGGCTATCTCTGGTGGATCATTCCTGCCCTGCTGTGGGCTGTGGTTTCCATCCCATGGCTCCCAGCCATCCCTGGAGCTGGGAATGAGCTCTCCAGCCCTGGCAGGGGTGGGTTTGGAGCTGCAGGCACCTGCTGGAGTGATCCCCAGCTGAATCCACCTGTGATCCCCTCTGGATCCACCTGTGATCCCCCCTGGATCCACCTGTGATCCCTGCCCTGGATCCACCTGTGATCCACCTGTGATCCCTGTGCTGGATCCACCTGTGATCCCTGCCCTGGATCCACCTGTGATTCCTCCTGGATCCACCTGTGATTCCTGCGCTGGATCCACCTGTGATCCCCTCTGGATCCACCTGTGATCCCCCCTGGATCCACCTGTGGTTCCTGCCCTGGATCCACCTGTGATCCCCTCTGGATCCACCTGTGATCCCTCCTGGATCCACCTGTGATCCCTGCCCTGGATCCACCTGTGATCCCTCCTGGATCCACCTGTGATTCCTCCTGGATCCACCTGTGATTCCTGCGCTGGATCCACCTGTGATCCCCTCTGGATCCACCTGTGATCCCCTCTGGATCCACCTGTGATCCCTGCCCTGGATCCACCTGTGATCCCCTCTGGATCCACCTGTGATCCCCTCTGGATCCACCTGTGATCCCTGCCCTGGATCCACCTGTGATTCCTCCTGGATCCACCTGTGATTCCTGCGCTGGATCCACCTGTGATCCCCTCTGGATCCACCTGTGATCCCTCCTGGATCCACCTGTGGTTCCTGCCCTGGATCCGCCTGTGACCCCTCTGGATCCACCTGTGATTCCTGCCCTGGATCCACCTGTGATCCCCTCTGGATCCACCTGTGATCCCTCCTGGTTCCACCTGTGATCCCTGCCCTGTATCCACCTGTGATTCCTCCTGGATCCACCTGTGATTCCTGCCCTGGATCTGCCTGTGATTCCCTCTGGATCCGCCTGTGATTCCCTCTGGATCCACCTGTGATCCCCTCTGGATCCACCTGTGATCCCTGCCCTGGATCCGCCTGTGATCCCCCACTGGATCCAGCTGTGATCCCCCACTGAATCCACCTGTGATCCCTCCTGGATCCACCTGTGATCCCCTCTGGATCCACCTGTGATCCCTGCCCTGGATCCACCTGTGCTCCCCCAGCTCCCCCCTCGGCCCTGCTGCTCTTCCCACGCTTTTATCCCAGCTGTGCCCTCGGGGAATGTGGGACGGCCTTGGGCTCTTCCCAGGGCTCAGCAAACCCATCCCAGCTCCTTGGGCTGTTCCACTCCTCGGTCCCAGCTGCTTGTGAGGACCCTTGGAGGGATCCTGTGACATTTTGGGGGGGATTCTGTGGCACTTTCGAGAGGGATCCCGTGGGCATTCCAAGGTGGGCATCCTGTGATATTTTTGGAGGGATCCAGTGTCCAGTGAGCATCCCAAGAGGGAATCCCGTGGGCAATCCAAGAGGGGATCCTGTGACATTTTTGGAGAGATCCTGTGGCATTTTTGGAGGGATTCTGTGACACTTTTGGAAGGACCCTGTGACATTTTTGGGAAGGATTCTGTGACAGTTTTGGAGTGATTCTGTGGCACTTTTGGGAGGAATCCTGTGGCACTTTTGGGAGGGATCTTATGGGCATTCCAAGATGGGGATCCTGTGACATTTTTGGAGGGATCCCAAGAGGGAATCCCGTGGGCATTCCAAGAGAGAGTCCTGTGGCACCCTTGGAGGGATCCTGTGACAGTTTTGGAAGGGACCCTGTGACATTTTTGGAGGGTACCTGTGGCACTTTTGGGAGGGATCCTTTGGGCATTCCAAGGTGGGGATCCCGTGACACTTTTGGAGGGATCCTGTGACATTTTAGGTGGAATCCTGTGACACCCTTGGTGGAATCCTGTGACATTTTAGGTGGAATCCTGTGACATTTTTGGAAGGATCCTGTGACATTTTTTGAGAGATCCCATGACTTATTTGGAGGGACCCTGCAGACATTCTAAAGGAGAATCCCTTGGCATCCCAAGGTGCTCATTCCCAGCTGCTCCCCCGCCCCAAAGGCCCTTCCGAGGGCTCTCCCCAGCCCGGGCCTGGCCCGGTTCCAGCCCGGCTCAGCCATCCCGTCCTTCCAGCTCCCTCCCGGCTCGGGGCCGCTCCTCCCCGCGGGGCCGCGTTTATTTGTGGGGGAAAGGAAGGGGGACCTGGCACCGCGCTGCGGCGCCGATGGGATTTCTGGGAAGCGGCGCTGCTGGATTTGTCCCGATTCCCAACTGGGAGCATCCCAGGGTGACCAAACCAGAGCCCGACCCGCCCTGGTGGCGCTGCGGAGGTGGCGCTGGGAGGGTGACAAGCGACACAGCCAAGGCGGTTTGGTGACACAATTTGGTGACACAGAGGTGTGTCCTTGTCCCCGCCTCGCCTGGGACACTCCCAGCGTTTGGTTTTTGGCTCTGGGTGTTTTTCCCCCGTGCAGATTCCCGGCTTTTCCCCCGGGGCTGCTCCGGGGCTTGGGGCGCTGATGAGGACGCGGTTGGGAAGCCGGGGATGAGCTGTGGGAAGCTGGGGATGAGCTGTGATTCACCGCGAAGCCGTTCCCGGGTGTGGTGGGCTGGAGGTGACACTAAACCGGGGCTGTCACATCCGAGGACAGCGAGGGAAAAGCTGAGATTCCCCAAGGGAATTTTCAGAGGAAATCCTGGGAAAAGCTGCAAATCCTGAGCATGACCCTGGGATTTGGGGAACCCCGAGTGTGTTTTTTTAGACATTTTTGCTGAGGACAAACCCAATTTGGGGGACTTTTGGCTTATTTGTGCATGGAGATTGGTGAGGTGGGCACGTGCCCGTTTTTTGGAGGGGCTGGAGCTGCCGTGCCATCCATGAGTGCCAGGCTTGGCTCCACAGTGCCTCTTCCCAGGCACTCAGGAACGTTTTTGGCTGCTCCACACATTTCCTGGCACCCACAACACAATCCCAGGCCTCTCCTGGGGCCGTGGGATGTGCCACAGATGGGTTTGGGGACAGAGAGCCGCCATGGCCAGCCTGGAACTGGCGTTTTTGGAGAGGCTGGAGCTGCTGTGCCATCCGCCTGTGCCAGGCTTGGCTCCTCTTCCCAGGCATTTGGGAGCACTTCTGGCCACTGCACACATTTCCTGGCACCCATTCTGTGATCCCAGGCCACTCCTGGGGCCGTGGGATGTGCCGCAGATGGATTTGGGGACACAGAGCCACCGTGGCCAGCCTGGAGCCGGCGTTGATCCCGTCCTTGGGAGCTGTTTGGTGCAGAGCCCTTGCACAATCAGCACAGTTGTGTCACCGCCGGTGACAGGCTGTTCCCAGGCCCGCCAAGGTGTGGGATCAGATCTAAAAAAGGAGAATTTCCCCATTCACACCCAGCCTGACACAAGGGACGCGTGGCGCCGCACCAGCAAAACAATGGGGACGCTCGGCGAGGTGACAAAGCTGCCGACGGTGACAAGTTCGCCGTGTCACCAGAGCCACACACGGCCTTGGGACGGTGCCTGGGATCCATAAATCTGCTGGCACGGCCTGGATGGAGCTGCTGGCACCTTCCCAGCCTCCCTCTCCCGGCAGGTGTGGGGCTCCGGGTGCCGGCTATGCCAGGAATGCGCCGAATGTGTCGGGGCTTGACTGCGGGAGGTCGGGATGAACCAGCCGGGGCCTGGCAGCGCTGCAGCTCCCGGGCTGGGGCAGAGCCAGCGCTGCCCAAATTCCTGATCCTGGTTCTCCAAACGGGAAATGGGATCCTGTGGAGGCAGCAGCGACGTGGGAGCCGCCGCTGTCTCACGGCCCTGAGGTGCTGTTTGTGGCTTTGTTGGTTTTTTTTGAGTGTGGGAGATCTGGATGGAAAATTGGGGAGTTTATCCAGAAATCATCAAGAGGCTCCACAGCTTGATAGAGCCCATCCTGTGCTCCATCCTGGTGGGCCAGAGAGGGAACAGCAGCTGCTGGGTTTGCAGGAATTGCTGTGAAGCAAAGGGATGCTTCACTTCGCTCCCCTGCACCCACTGAGTGTTCCAGTTTGGGGTGTTCACACGGAATTTGTGGATTTGTTGGGTTTTTTGAGAGTGGGAGATCTGGAGTGGAAAACTGGGGAGTTTATCCAGAAATCATCAAGAGGCTCCACAGCCTGATGGAGCCCATCCTGTGCCCCAGCCTGGTGGATCAGAGAGGGAACAGCAGCTGCTGGGTCTGCAGAGCTCAAGAATCATTCACTTCATCCCCCTGCACCCTCTGAGCCTTCCCAGTTTGAGGTGTCCACAAGGAATTTGTGGCTTTTTTGAGAGTGGGAGATCTGGATGGAAAACTGGGGAGTTTATCCAGAAATCATCAAGAGGCTCCACAGCCTGATGGAGTCCAGGCTGGGGCTCACCCTTACCCCCATGCTGGTGAGCTAGAATGGAAATAGCAGCTGCTGGATTTGCAGACCCTCAGGAATCACTTCACCCCCCTGCACCCCCTGATTTCTCCCAGTTTGGGGTGTTCACAAGGAATTTGTGGCTTTATATCCCAGGTGGGTGTGGGGAATGGGAATTCCCAAATCTGTGCCCATTCCACGGCATCTCATGGACTCAGGGAGCCAAACCGAGCCCCGCATCTGCAGGGCCTTATCAGCTGCTGCTCCTGCCTCGCTCCCCCGGGCGGTTTTGTGGGATTTGACCGTGATTGAAACCATCCCGCGGCCGCAGCCCGGGGGTGGTGCCGGGCAGATGTTTGTCCAAGGCTGTTTGTGATCATTCCAGCCCCGACGCCCCCGGCTGGAGCTGCAGCTGGGGCTGGACAAAGGCGGAATTCCCGCGGTGGCCGCGTCGGGAAAGTGGTGCTGGTGCTGTGAGTGCTGCAGGGACGTGGGACAGAGTGAGGGACAGTGTGGGGACCCTCTGCGTGCTTGTGGGGACAAACTGAGGGCTGAGAGTTGGGACAGGGATGAGGGACAGTGTGGGGACCCTCTGTGTGCTTGTGGGGACAAATTGAGGGCTGAGAGTTGGGACAGGGGTGAGGGACAGTGTGGGAGCCCTCTGTGCATTTTTAGGGACAAGCTGAAGGGACCTGGCATGGGATGCTCCTGGGAATTGGTGACAGGGGTGAGGGACAGGGTGGAGACCCTCTGTGCGTTTTTAGGGACAGGCTGAGGGCATGGGATGCTCCAGGGATGTGGCACAGAGGTGAGGGACAGGGTGGGGACCCTCTGTGTGTTTGTAGGGACAAACTGAAGGGACCCGGCATGGGATGCTCCAGGGAGTTGGGACAGGGATGCGGGACAAGGTGGGGACCCTCTGTGTGCTTGTGGGGACAAGCTGAGGGCATGGGATGCTCCAGGGAGTTGGGACTGTGTGGGGACCCTCTGTGCGTTTTTAGGGACAAGCTGAAGGGACCTGGCATGGGATGCTCCTGGGAATTGGTGACAGGGGTGAGGGACAGGGTGGAGACCCTCTGTGTGTTTGTGGGGGCAAGGTGAAGGGACCTGGCATGGGATGCTCCAGGGAGTTGGGACAGGGTGGAGACCCTCTATGTGTTTCTAGGGACAAGCTGAGGGCATGGGATGCTCCAGGGAGTTGGGGCAGGGGCGAGGGACAGGATGGAGACCCTCTGTGTGCTTATGGGGACAAACTGAGGGGACCCGGCATGGGATGCTCCAGGGAGTTGGGACAGGGATGAGGGACAAGGTGGGGACCCTCTGTGTGCTTGTGGGGACAAGCTGAGGGCATGGGATGCTCCAGGGAGTTGGGACTGTGTGGGGACCCTCTGTGCGTTTTTAGGGACAAGCTGAGGGTACCCACCATGGGACGCTCCTGGGATCCGGTGACAGAAGCGCAGGGTCCCCAGGTGCCCCCGCGCCGCGGGGCTGTGCAGGGCCAGCGCCGGGAGCCGGCGGCTCGGCAGCCCGGGGTTAATCATTCAACCCCTCGGCAGGTTGGGTAACGCGGCTGCGGGGGCGGGGGGAGGCGACAGGGACATCTGTCCGTCCGTTCCGCAGGGCTCGGGCTGGGGGACAGCGCCGTGCTCCTCCTCCTCCTCCTCCTCCTCCTCCTCCTCCTCCAGCCCCCTGTCCGTGGGGATGCAGGTGCTGATCCCCATGGTCCCGTGCGGGGAGGGGGGGACAGGGACATTGTGACACCGTGACAGCGCCGTGTGGCGGCTGAGCGGGAGCCGAGCTGGCCCCCGGCACGACTGAGGGAGCCAAGAGGCGCAGCTGGGTTGTAAACACGGCGGGATAAAGTTACAGCTCATTGATGATCCTTGGAAAAGATGCGGGGAAAGGGAGAGGGAGCTCCGAGAGCCGCGAGCTGCGGTCTTGGGGTGCGGGGAGCGGTGCCGGGGTACGAGGAGCAGCCCCACCTGCGGTCTCGGGGTGAGGGGAGCAGTCCTGGGGTGCGGGGAGCAGCTTCGGGGTGCGGGGAGCGGTCCTGGGGTGCGGTGCCGGGGTGCGGGGAGAAGCCCCGAGCTGCGATTTTGGGGTGCGGGGAGCGGTCCCGGAGTGCGGGAGCAGCCCCGAGCTGCGGTTCCGGGGTGCAGGGAACGGTCTCGGGGCGCGGGGAGCGGCCCCGAGCTGCAATCTTGGGGTCCGGGGAGCAGCTCCTGCCCCTCAGTATCAGCTCCCGCCCTCGGGACCCGCCTGAGCGTGGGGACAGCAGTTCCAGCAGCTCCCACCGGGATGTGACAATTTGGGGCATCTTGGGGACACGCGGGGCTGCTCCCAGCTCTCGTGTCCAGGGGATGGGGGACACGCAGCCAGGAGGCCGCAGGAGCAGCTGTGGGTTCGTGGGGGTGCGGAGCCCCTTGGAAACCTTTTTCCTGCGGTGACTTTGCCGTGTCACGGTGCCATTAAAGGAGAGAGCGAGGGATGGATGGCTCCCGGCGCTCCGCCCGGAGCCGAGGGGGTTAAGCTGGCGGCAGCTGCGGCGGCTGTTAATGATTGATACCGATGACGGTCTCCATGGGCTTGGAAGGGAAATCAGGGAAATCATCCGCCCCGTCCGGCTGCGGGAGAGCCACGGGCTCGGCGAGGCAGGCGGAGGGGACGCGCGGTGGCACCGGTGAGTGTGAGCGCGCGTGTGTGTGTGTGTGTGTGCAACCTTGTCACTGAGCCCGGACGTGTCACACGGACCCTGGAGGTGTCACACGGATCCTGGAGGTGTCACACGGACGCTGGAGGTGTCACTCTGTGCCGTCGCGCACAGAGCCAGGCCATGGCACTCATGGGCCATTGTCTGCGGTCGGTGGCACCGCGAGCAGCGGGTGGCCCGAGGGTGGTGACAGGCAGAGGTGGCAGCAGCAGCACGCCAGGCACGGCCCCGTCAGCACCTGGGTGTGATTATGGAGCCCACGGCGGATTTGTCCCAGCAGGATTTTCCCAGCGGCGCTGCCGTAAATCCCCTGAGCTGACCCGGCCGGGGAGGGGTTGGGGCAGCGCTGCTTTGATGCCGGGGACAGGAATTGCTCATGACAGGAATTCCTGGTGCTAAAGAGCTTAGGGAGAGTTCCAGCCATCCAGGGGTGAGTCCAGGTGGTGGCTCCGAGGTTGTGGTGGGAATGGTGGCACTGGGTGGGGATGGTGGCTCCAAGTGGGAATGGTGATTCCATGTGGGAATGGTGGCTCCAAGTGGGAATGGTGACACTGGATGGGAATGGTGGCTCCAGGTAGGAGTGATGGCTCCTAGTAGGAATGGTGGCACTGGGTGGGGATGGTGGCTCCATGTGGGAACGGTGACTTTGAGTGGGAATGGTGGCTCTGGGTGGGAATGGTGGCTCCAGGTAGGAGTGATGGCTCCGAGTAGGAATGGTGTCACTGGGTGGAGATGGTGGCACTGGCTGGGAATGGTGGCTTTGGGGGAGAAGGGTGGCTCCATGTGGGAATGGTGGCCGTGAGTGGGAATGGTGGCTCTGGGTGGCAATGGTGGCTCTGGGTGGAAATGATTGCTCCAAAATGGCAATGGTGGGTCCGAGTGGGAATGATGGCTCCAAAATGAGAATGATGGCTCCGAGTGGGAATGGTGGCTCTAGGTGGGAATGGTGCCTCTGGGTGGGAATGGTGGCTCTGCAATCCCAGTGATCCCATGCACAAGGAACTGCGGCTCTGTCCCCACCAGGGGACAATGCAGTGACATCAGAGCCGCCAGAGCACAGACTGTCACCCTCTCTGCCCCGATCCAGAGCTGTCACCCTCCCCAAATGTCCCCTATGGGGTCAGGACGCTGCTGCCACCCCTGCTCCAACCCCAGCAGCAGCATCAGCGGCGTTTTTGGCCGGCAGCCCCGTGGGCCGTGCCTGGGCGGGAGCCGGGGTTTCCAGGGAGATAAAACACAAACTCCCGGTGCTTTTTTTGTGCTTTTTGTGCTTCTCCCCGACCCCAGCTGGCGCGGCAGCGGGGACTCGCCCTCCCTGCCGCGCTGGCCGCCAGCAGCCGCTTTGTTCTCTGGAAATCCCCGGCCTTCCCCCGCTCCCGGCCCTCCATCCGTCCCCACGGAGCTTCTCCCGCTGTCCCCCCACCCTGGGATGTCCCTGAGTGACGCCGCCAGTGTCGCACAGGGCCCGTGGGTGCGCGGGAGCTGCGGCCGCCCCTCCCGAGGACTTTGCCCGGCTTGGCAAGGCTGGCACCGTGGCCCAGTTGCTTCCTTGCCTGGCTTGACAAGGCTGGCATGGCAGCCCAGGCACTTCCTTGCCCAGCTTGGCAAGGCTGGCACCGTAGGCCCAGCCACTTCCTTGCCCGGCTTGGCAAGGCTGGCACCGTAGGCTCAGCCACTTCCTTGCCTGGCTTGGCAAGGCTGGCACCATGGCCTGGCCACTTCCTTGCCCAGCTTGGCAAGGCTGGCACCGTAGGCTGGCACCGCAGCCCAGGGCATCCAGCTCCCGTCTCCCCTCCCTGTGCCGCTCCCATGGGAATCATGGCATGAGGGGGAGCTGGTGGCCACCGTGTCCTGCAGGAGAGGGTGGCCCTGGGATGATGTTTGGGGTCTGGGTAGCCCTGGGATGATGTTTGGGGTCTGGGTAGCCCTGGTTTTTGGGGTCTAGTTGGCCCTGGGATGGTTTTTGAGGTCTAGGTGGCCTTGGGGTGGTGTTTGGGGTCTGGGTGGCCCTGGGATGTTTTTTGGGATCTAAGTGGCTCGGGGTGGCCTTGAGATGCTGTTTGGGGTCTGGGAGGTGCTGGAATGGTTTTTGGGGCCTGGGAGGTCCTTCGATGGTTTTTGGGGTCTTGGACATCCTGGGCTGGTGTTGGAGTCTAGGTAGCCCTGGCTTCTGGGGTCTGAGTGGCCCTGGAATGGTTTCTGGGGTCTAAGTGGCCCTGGGATGGTTTTTGGGGTCTGGGTCTCCCTGGGCTGGTGTTGGGGTCTACAAAGCCCTGTTTTTTGGGGTCTAGGGAACCCTGGGCTGGTTTTTGGGGTTTAGGTGGCTATGAGATGGTTTTTCGGGCCTAGTTGGCCCTGGGCTGGTGTTGGGGTGTAGGTAGCCCTGGTTTCTGGGGTCTGGGTGGCCCTTGGAATTTTTTTGGGGGTCTAGGGAGCCCTGGGATGGTCTTGCTGGCCAGGACAGGAGCTGGGATGGGCCCGTGTGGAGATGGAAAATTTAATTCCATTTATTTTTTCAATCCTTATGGTCCATGCAGGATGGATCCAGAGTGCAGAGTGCAAAAATCCCTGGATTTTTGTGCCTTATAACCCATTTTTTCCCCTGTTTTTTTTTTTTTTTTTGTGCTTTACAATCTGTTTTTTCCCTGTTTTTTTGTCCCTGTTTTTTTTATGCCTTATAATCCATTTTTGCCCACCCTGGGCTCCTGTGCAAAGCAGGGCTCAGCAGTTTGTCCTTGCCCTCCCGAGGGTGGATTGTCCCTCGCGGGGACCGTGGGTGACAGGGTGACCCCGAGTGCCCTCCCCTGGGTGCTGAGCGCTGCAGTTCCCGGGGAGAACAGAAAATGGGATTTCCAAGGGCTGCAGCAGGAGGAGAGGTGAAAAAAGGGGTTGGAAAAACACAGGAGGGAAGAAGGCAGGGAAGGGAAGAGAAGAGAAAAAGGGAAAAAGAGGAAGAAAGGGATAAAAAGGGAAGGAGAAGGTAAAAAAAGGGAAAAGGGGAAAAAAAGGAAAGAAGGGAAGGGAAGGGAAGGGAAGGGAAGGGAAGGGAAGGGAAGGGAAGGGAAGGGAAGGGAAGGGAAGGGAAGGGAAGGGAAGGGAAGGGAAGGGAAGGGAAGGGAAGGGAAGGGAAGGGAAGGGAAGGGAAGGGAAGGGAAGGGAAGGGAAGGGAAGGGAAGGGAAGGGATTGTGTGGGTGTGTTTGTGTTTGGCTGGGGGCCATGTGAGCCCCGTTGTGGGGTGGATCAGCCCTGGCTCTGCCATGTCCCTGCCCATCCCCAGACACCTCTAACAGTGACAGAGCCCAGATGGTGACAGAGCCACGGTGCCAGCTCCAGGCTGGCAAACCTGGCCCGAACCCAGCTCAAAGCCCCCGAGCCTGGCACAGCACCAGTGACACCAAACTGGGGTGGCAGAGGGTGACACCCCAACACGGAGCCTCCCGTGGCTCCCTCCCTGCTCCTGTCCCCAAATTGCTGTCCCCAGAAGTGTCCCCTGGCAGGTGCCATCCCGCCGTGGTGGCAGTGCCACCGGGCGAGCCCTGGCGTTGTCACCAAGGAGGGCTGGCACACGCCCGCAGCCGTTGGGGGACTTTGGCTGGTGGTGATGGAGGAGCGGATGAGTCACTGTGCTGGGGACATGGGGACAGGGGGACAGGCAGCACTGGGGTGTTGGCACAGGTTCAGAGCCTGGCATGAGGCTGGCACTGCCCACAGGCAGTGTGGTGGCAGTTTGGGCAGGGATGTGCCACACCCCGTGTGCCCAGTGCCTTAAAAAGGTGGATTTGGGTTTGGGTTTGGCTGAGTTTGGATTTGGTTTGGATAAGGATTTTGTTCAGGTTTGGATTTGGATCAGTTTGGGTTTGGTTTGGGTTTGGGTTTGGTTCAGTCTGGATTTGGTTTGGCTTGATTTGGTTCGGGTTTGGATTTGTTTCAAGTTTGGGTTTGGTTTGGGTTTGGTTTAGTCTGGATTTTGTTTAGTTTGGATTTGTTTCAGGTTCTGTTTGGATTTGGTTTGGGTTTGGATTTGATTTAGGTTGGGTTTTGGTCTAGGTTTGAATTTGGTTTAGGTTTGGATTTGGTTCCGTTTGGATCTGGTTTGGGTCTGGATCTGGTTTGGGTTTGGGTTTGTTTCGGTCTGGATTTTTTTGGTTTGGATTTGGTTCAGTTTGTTTTTAGTTCAGTTTGTGCTCAGTTTAGTTTGTGTTTAGTTTAGTTTGTGTTTTGATCAGTTCATGTTTAGTTTAGTTTGTGTTTAGTTCAGTTTGTGTTCAGCTCAGTTTGTGTTTAGTTTAGTTTGTGTTCATTTCAGTTTGTGTTTAGTTTAATTTGTGTTTAGCTCAGTTTGTGTCCAGTTCAGTTTGGACTCAGTTTCGCCGGTGCCGCAGCGTTGGCACACTCTGGCCTGGGCTGGGACCTCTGGTGCCACCCCTGGGCCGGTCGCTGGCACTGAGCTCACCCCAAAGGGGCACAATTGGGGTTTTTGGGAGGGGGACGCGGTGCTGGGCAGTGCCCCACGGTGCTCCCGGGATTTTCGGGAGCCGGGCCATGGCAGGAGGGATCCCAGCGGCCTCCCCGTGCTGCGCTTCCTTCTTTGGAGCTTTCCCGGCCGTGTCAGCCGCATCCCTTCCCTCCCTCCCTCCTGCCCGAGGATCTTCCTGCCCGCCCTGAGGGCTTTGCATTCTCTCCCAAACTCCAGACAGAGCGTGGCTCACCCCAAACCCGTTCCCAAGGGCTCCCCGAGTTATTTTTGGGGTGCTGATGCCCTGCGGGCTCTGTCCCCCCCCCGGTTTGGTGCTTGTGCCCATCCTGGCCCCCGGGATTTCCTCCCGGCGTCCCCTGGGGAAGGAACAGGAGGGTGACACAGCCGGGGAAGCTTTGGGGACACCCAGGGATGCTTTGGGGACACAAGCAGGGGGAAGGGACGCAGCCACCGAATCCAGGGCAGCGACAGCGCTCAGCTCAGCTCGCTGTGACACCCGCCCTTCCCGCTGCCCTGCCGGCCTGGGGGGGATCAGGAGCCGCTCACCAGCCCCTCTGAGCCCCCCCGAGCCCCCCGAGCTGCCCGTGCCGCCCTTCCCCTGCCACCGGCATCTCCCCGGCTCCGCACCTGGGCTGGGGGAGGCGGCGGTGCCGCGCTGCCCTTCGCGTCTCCTCTGCGGGGACGCTGTTTGTCCCCGCTGTCGCCTTCCCCGCCGCCTGCCGCACACCGGGGCCGCCCAACCCAGCCGCTACCGGAGCCACCGGAGCCGCCCGGAGCCGCTCGAGCTCCGCCACCGCCGATGCCACCGGCGCGGGGCGGCTGGCACGATTGGCACAGCACGGGCACAGCCCTCGCCCCCCGCCCGCTCCCCCTGCCCCTCGGGGCCGCCCCGGTGTCCCCGCTGTCCCCGGGCAGCGCGGCGGTGGCAGCGGGGCCATGCCCGCAGCCGGGAGCGGGCGCTGAGCCGGGCGGGCCCCCGGGACCATGCTGAAGTTCCGGGCGGACCGGAGGGTGAGGTAGGAGCCCGCAGGAGGCTGGGGGGGCACGGGGGGATCCGCGGGGAAGCGGCGGGGCCGGGACCCCCGGGCCGGGCAGCGGATCGGGGCAGCGGCTGCTGCATTGCAGTGCTGGGAGGCGATGGGCACTGCCGAGGTTCGGGAGCGGGGGCAGCCCCGGGCGCTGCTTTGCGCGGCTTTCGGCTCCTCCCGGGGGCTGGGGGCCAGCGGAGCTCTGGGGAGGGGGGAGGCAGCGCGGTGGGTGCCACAGGAGCCGAGGGGGCTGAGAAATAGGGGGGTCCTGCCCGCAGGGAGAGTTCGGGGACCGGCAGGGATTGGGGGGACACCCAGTGTGGGGGTGCTGGGCAGGGATGGAGAGGTTACCCATCGTGGGGTTCAGGGTGGTGGGCAGGGATGGGGGGACACCAAGCGTGGGGTTCAGGGACCTGCAGAGATTGGGGGACACCCAGCGTGGTGGGCAGAGATTGGGGGCACCCATCGTGGGTTCAGGGTGGGGGGCAGGGACTGGGGGACACCCAGCATGGGGTTCAGGGACCTGCAGGGACTGGGGGACACCCAGTGTGGAGTTGAGGAACCTGCAGGGATGGGGGGACACCGAGAATGGGGGTGGCGGGTGCTGGCAGCGCCCACTTCCCACGCCCGGCACTTTCGGGGTGCTGCTCTCTCAGCACTGCGCCCTCCCCTTGTGGCAGCGTCACTGCGGGGATGGCACTGCCCCAGTTCCTGGCATTTGAACCCCTCCAGGGGTGAAACCACACTGGGAGCAGCCTCAGCCCTGGGGCAGAACCGCCCGGGCCGTGCTGAGCTCAGTCGGACACTGAGGGCAGCTTGGGTCTGACCAGGAGGGCACTGGGGGGGGTCTGGAGCGAATCCCCCCAATTATGGGGCGCACCCACATCCCCCGGGTTTTTAAGGTGCCCCCGGAGGGGGATCAGGAGCCTGGCAGTGTGTGGGGGCTGCTCAGCGGCAGCAGCACTTTTGGGGTGTCAGTGGTGAATGGCTCCAGAGCTGGCATGGCATGGCATGGCATGGCATGGCATGGCATGGCATGGTCTTGGCAGCGGCGTTATTGTGCTCAAACTTCCCCCATTTTGCTGACTGGCAGGAGGAGTTGGTGGCATGCTGTGGCTGCTGGCACAGGGGTGGCACCGTGTCCTGGTGCCCAGCGGGTTTGGGAAGGAAGGGATGGGATCCAATATGAAATCCCTGACTTCATCCTTTCCCCCTGGACACCCCAGGAAGAGGCATGGGAAGGGGGTCTGGGGTGCCTGGCAGTGGGATGGGGCAGGGACATGGCACAAGGTGCCAGCTGAGCCTGGGACAGCCCTGTGGCACTGCTGCTGGCATTGCCAGGGATCCCCTCAACTGCACCCAGTGCCAGGGAGGCAGAACAGCTTGTGTGGGGAATCCTGGGCTGGAGTTTGGGGTCTGAGGGGTCCTGGGGTGGTGTTTGGGGTCTGAGGGGCTCTGGGGTGGTGTTTGGTGCCCAGTCCCCATGCCCAGTGACCCCACTCAAAGCCTCGAGGTGCTTTGGAAATGGCTCCGAGAGCAGCCAGGGGAGGAGGTGACATTGGGGACATCACTGCGGGCACAGCCCTGGATGGACCACGGCTGCTGCTGCTGCAGCGAGTTGTGAGTGTGGCCAGTGGTGGCAGCTGGGATGTGACAGCAGCAGGAGGGGCAGTGAGGCCACCACTGCCCTGATTTGGGCACTTGAACGAAACCTTTGAGCGCCCAGGGAAGGGAACAGAGCTGGGGAAGGGGCTCAGCCTGGAGAAAAGGAGGCTCAGGGGGGACCCTCTGGCTCTCCCTGGCAGGAGGGGACAGCCAGGGGGGCTCAGGCTCTGTTTGCCACCCCTGGGAGTGTCCCGTGCAGTGGATGTGGCACTTGGGGACACGTTTGGGGCTGGGTTAATAGCTGAACTCGGTGATCTTGGTGGGCTTTCCAACTGAAACGATTCCATGATGATCTTGGAGGTCTTTCCAACCTAAACCATTCCATGATGCTGTGAAGGATCCTAAATCTGGGATTAGCAGCGTGCTCGGAGCAGGACAGGGGATGCCAGCCCCAGTGCCAACCCCGGTGTTGGCATGGAACCAGCAAACATGTCACCAAAGGGACTTTGTGGGTGACACAGGGACTTCATGGGGGACATGGGGACTCCTAACACCCACCCGTCGCTGTCCCCACAGCCACAATGAAAGGCGGAACACCTTCCTGCACCCAGTGACGGGACAGGTCCCCGAGGACACCTCAAGGCTTGACTTGCCAAAGTAGGTCTGGTCCCAATCCCCTTGGGCTGGGGGAGCCAGGGGGTGCTGGACTGGGAATATTGGGGGGCCAGGGAGGGTTAGGAACACTGGAGGAGCCAGGGAAGGTTGGGAACACTGGGAGAGCCAGGGAGGGCTGGGCTGGGAATATTGGGGGACCCAGGGAGGGCTGGGAAGGCTCTGGAGACAACCCCAGCAAGGTGCAGGAGCACAGATTCCCCGCTGATTCCCCTCTCCCGTGTCACAGACACGGCTCGGACATGTCCAGCAAGGCGGGCAGCAAGCGGCCGGCCACCGTCCCCAGTGAGCCCCCCAACCACGCCATGGTGGCCGAGGTGCCCCTGGAGCGCCCCGGAGGCCGGGTGAGTGCTGGGGCGGTGTGACACGGCTGTCACCAGCTGGGACGGGCACTCAGGGAGCCCAGCCCGGGCACTGAGCATCTCCTGTCACCCCACACAGGCTCCGCGCCCATCCCGCAAGGGCATCGCCTTCGGGAAGCGCTCCAACTCCATGAAGAGGAACCCCAACGCCGCTGTCACCAAGAGCGGGTGGCTCTACAAGCAGGTACCCCCCCCGTGCCACCCCTCCCTGCCCCACAGACCCCCAGGAACCCCCAGAACCCTCTGACCACCGCTCTCCCTTAGGCCAGCTCGGGGGTGAAGCAGTGGAACAAGCGCTGGTTCGTGCTGGTGGATCGCTGCCTCTTCTACTACAAAGGTACGGCCGCCCCCCGAGTTTGTGACCATATCCAGGGCCACCCCCCGAGTTTGTGACCACCCCCAGGGCCACCAGCACAAAGTCCCCCGGCTCTTTCCGTGCTCCACCCTGTTTTTCCCAGTGTTTGCCGCGCCCAGGGGTTAATCCCGAGCTTTCCCCGCCTCCCTGGCAGCTCCCGGGCTCGCATCAATAATTGAGGAGGTTGTTTGTGAGCCTGGCACAGCTGCTGGAGCAGCAACAGGCAGGGAGCCGATCCTACAGGTGGGATGGAGCCGGGGCATGAGGAGGGGGCTGTGCCGGGGGTCTCTCTGTGGGATAACCCCAGGATTGGCCCCCTCCCCAGATGAGAAGGAGGAGAACATCCTGGGCAGCATCCCCCTGCTCAGCTTCCGCGTGGCCGCCGTGCAGCCCTCGGACAACATCAGCAGGAAGCACACGTTCAAGGTCAGTTGGGGCTGGCAGGGGACAATGTGGCACTGGCGTGGCACTGCGGTGGCACTGGTGATGCTGGCAGGGTCCCCGCTGCTCTGGTGGCTTTCTTGGTGATGGGGCATGTAATGCGCTGCTGTGGGTTGGATCTGGGACACAGCAGTGTCCCCAAGGTCACCACCCCTCTGCAGGGCCCTGCTGGGTGCTCCCACCCCTCTCCCTGCCCTGCTTTCCCCTCTCCATGGCGGCTGCTCCTGGAGCTGAGCTTGGAGCTGTCCCCAATTCCAGCCCCGTTTGAGCCACCTGCCTGGCAGTGTCACCAACAGGGAGGGAGCTGCCACCAGTGGAGAGGGGAGCAGGGAGAGGTGACAGCGGCTGCTGCTCCCCCACATCCATCCCTGGCAGGGTCTGAGCTTCCCTGGCGCTTTTTGGGCACCTTTGGCATCACCGGGCACTGTCCCCAGCCCAGCTGCTCATGGTCATGAGTCTGACACTCTGTTGTTGAACCCAGTGTGCCCTCCCCGTGTCCAGAGCCAGGGCTGGGCTCCCCACAATCCCTGGGGACATGTCCCCACACTCGGGACATTCCCAAGTTTTCCCAGTCTAAGGGAGAGATTTGTGGAGCTGCCCCCACTTAAACCTGAATTTAGGCTCAGCTGAGCAGGGTTTAGAGGGGAGGGATGGTATGGGGTCTGCCCTGTGCCCGTGCCCACACTGGTGTCACCTTCTGTGACATGGGGGTGTCCAGGGAAGGGTTTGGAGGGTCCTGAGGGAGCTGGGAAGGGTTTGGAGGGTCCTGAGGGAGCTGGGAAGGGTTTGGAGGGTCCTGAGGGAGCTGGGCAGGGTTTGGAGGGTCCTGAGGGAGCTGGGCAGGGTTTGGAGGGTCCTGAGGGAGCTGGGCAGGGGCTCAGCCCGGAGCAAAGGAGGCTCAGGGGGAATTTCTGGCTCTGCACAAGTCCCTGCCAGGAGGGCACAGCCGGGGGGGATTTGGGATCTCATCCCAGGGAACAGGGACAGGAGGAGAGGGAACGGCCTCAGGCTGGGCTGGGGAGGCTCAGGTTGGACAGCAGCAGGAATTTCCTCATGGAAAGGGCTGGAAGGGGCTGCCCAGGGGGGTTTGGAGCGCCCATCCCTGGAGGTGGCACTGAGTGCTCAGGGTGGGGATCGGGCACAGCCGGGACTCGATGATCCCACAGGGATTTTCCACCCTCAGTAATTCCATGATTTTCTGAAATCCCTGTTCCCTGGCACTGATGAGGGAAAACCTCTCAAAGCTGCTGCCCACACCCCAAGCTCTGCAGTTCCAGGGTTTGGGAAAACAGTTTTGCCCAGGGAAGGGCAGAGGGGTTCCCACCCCACTCCCACTGACCCCGTGTCTGTGTTTCCTCCTCCTCCTCCTCCTCCTCATCCTCGGCGGGTGAGGATGCCAGGACAGGAGGGGTTTCTTGGTGCCACCACCACGCCAGCACCCAGCCACCACCACCTAGGTAGAGTGTTCCACCTTGTCGTGTTTGTGGTGCATGCAGAGGCTGAGGGACCCCGGGCTCGCTCTGCTCCCCGCTCCCGCTAATCCCAGGGATGGATCCCTTCGATTTCCCCTTTTTCTCTGCCTGCAGAGCTTCCAGAACTGCATGGGGAGGGCTCAGGAGGTGACCCCAGCTGGGCACGGTGGCTGCATGCTCTGGGGAGGATGGAAAGTCAAGGGAGGGGTTTAATCATACTTAATTTTTCTGTTTATTTCTTTTTTTTTTTCTTTTTTTTAAAGAGATTGAACCCTTGAAATCCTTTCAGGAGGAGAACTCCGCTTCCTCCCTTTTCTTCTTCCTCCCTTTTCCTCCTCCTCACTTTCCCCCACCCCTTTCCACAGGGGGAAGGTGGAAGCTTCAGAAAGGCTCTCAAATAAAGGCTCCTTCCAGCACGTTCTGGGCGGAGAACGAGCACCAACATCTTGGATCAAAACTGAGCCTTTTCCTCCCAAAAATATTTCCTGGGCCAAGAAACCACCTTCCCCCTCACCCTGCATGGACGATGCTCCTCTGGTGCTGCTGCTCTTGCTGGGACCCTTTGTCACCCAATACTGGGGTGCTGCTTCTTTTAGGGGAATGGGGCTGATCCAAAATAATCCCTGTGAGTGACTCCAAGGGGGATAAAACCTCACCAGGAGGAGCCTGCAGAGCTTTCCCCCTGCACATGGAGGGGAAGGAGCACTGCTGGCAGCCCCTGATTTGCCACCCCAATGTTGGGGTGCTGCTCCTCTTGAGGGCATCTCAAAAAATCCTTGTGAGTGACTCCAAGGGGGATAAAACCCCTCTGTGAGGGACCTGCAGAGCTTTTCCCCTGCACATGGAGGAGAAGGAGCACTGCTGGCAGCCCCTGGTTTACCACCCCAATATTGGGGTGCTGCTCCTCACGTGGGGTGGGGGCTGACCCAAAATAATCCCTGTGAGTGACTCCAAGTGGGATAAACCCCTCTGTGAGGGACCTGCAGAGCTTTCCCCCTGCACATGGAGGGGAAGGAGCACTGCTGGCAGCCCCTGATTTGCCACCCCAATGTTGGGGTGCTGCTCCTCTTGAGGGCATCTCAAAAAATCCCTGTGAGTGACTCCAAGGGGGATAAAACCCCTCTGTGAGGGACCTGCAGAGCTTTTCCCCCGCGCACAGAGGGGAAGGAGCACTGCTGGCAGCCCCTGGTTTACCACCCCAATGTTGGGGTGCTGCTCCTCTCGTGGGGTGGGGGCTGACCCAAAATAATCCCTGTGAGTGACTCCAAGGGGGATAAAACCCTCTGTGAGGGGCCTGCAGAGCTTTCCCCCCGCGCACAGAGGGGAAGCAGCACTGCGGGAGCACGGGATGGGGCGCCAGGCTGGAAGCAGAGCTCTCACCCCCTGTCTGTGTCCCCCTCCCCGTTCTGTGCCCCACAGGTGACGGTGTGCTGGGTGCAGGAGCTGCCGGCGGGTAACGGGCAGTCCCTGTCTCCTCCCCAGGCCGAGCACGCCGGCATCCGCACCTACTTCTTCAGCGCCGAGAACACGGAGGAGCAGGAGTCCTGGATCCAGGCCATGGGCGAGGCCGCCCGCGTGCAGATCCCGCCCAGCCAGAGGTCAGTGCCACAGCAGTGCCCAGAGCTCCTGGGGACACGGTGCTGTCCTTGTCCAGTGCCACCAAACTGCCCAAATCTCCTGGAGACACGATGCTGTCCTTGCCCAGTGCCACCAAACTGCCCAAATCTCCTGGGGACACAGTGCTGTCCTTGCCCAGTGCCACCAGACTGTCCAAATCTCCTGGGGACACGGTGCCATCCTTGCCCAGTGCCACCACACTGCCCAGCCCTCCTGGGGACACGGTGCCATCCTTGCCCGGTGCCACAGCAGTGCCCAGAGCTCCTGGGGACACGGTGCTGTCCATGCCCAGTGCCACCAAACTGCCCAAATCTCCTGGGGACACGGTGCCATCCTTGCCCAGTGCCACCACACTGCCCAGATCTCCCGAGGACACGGTGCCATCCTTGCCCAGTGCCACAGCAGTGTCCAGAGCTCCTGGGGACACGATGCTGTCCTTGTCCAGTGCCACCATGCTGCCTGGCTCTCCGGGGATGCCATCCTTGCCCAGTGCCACCACACTGCCCAGCCCTCCTGGGGACACGGTGCTGTCCATGCCCAGTGCCACCAGACTGTCCAAATCTCCTGGGGACACGGTGCTGTCCTTGTCCAGTGCCACCACACTGCCCAGACCTCCCGAGGACACGGTGCCATCCTTGCCCGGTGCCACAGCAGTGCCCAGAGCTCCTGGGGACACGGTGCTGTCCTTGTCCAGTGCCACCACACTGCCCAGATCTCGTGGGATGCTGTCCTTGCCCAGTGCCCACAGCACTGCCCAGCCCTCCTGGGAACACAGTGCCAACCATGCCTGGGGACATTTTAGGGGCATGAGGACACTCGGGAGAAGGGAACTGTGGGAGCAGTGAGCCCACAAGGTTCAGGAAGGGACAGGACATTGCTGGCCACCCCTCAACGCAGAGGCCAGCACCAGCTCACTGACCAGCCCTCCTGGGGACACAGTGCCCTCCATGCCTGGGGACATTTGAGGGTGTGAGGGACACTCTGGAGAAGGGAACTGGGGGAGCAGTGAGCCCACAAGGCTCAGGGAGGAATAGAGCCCACCCAGAGGTCAGTGCCACTGCACTGCCCAGCCCTCCTGGGGATGTGGTGCCCTCCATGCCTGGGGACATTTTGGGGTGTAAGGGACACTCTGGAGAAGGGAGCTGGGGAGACTGTGACCCTGGAAGGCTCAGGGAGGGACAGAGCATCACCAGCCACCCCAGGGGCACTGCCAGGCCTTGGTGACCCCTCTGTGGTGTCTCGGCTCCCCCAGGCACGAGAAGCCAGACTCGGAGAACATCCCCCCCAGCAAACACCACCACCACCACCACTGCAACGCCGCCCACCGCGAGCACCCCAAGGCCGAGCCCGACACCAAGACCCGCGGGGAGGGCGACGGCCGCGGCTCCGAGAAGATGGAGCGGAAGCCGTCGGAGCGGGCGGACGCCAAGAAGGATCCTCTGGCCAAAACCAACGGCCTGGTTGGGCAGGAGCCGCCCTCGGAGCCGGGCAGTCCCTACCCCGAGGGGCCGCGGGGGCCGGCGAGCGCCGAGCGGCCGGCGCAGCCCAATGGATGGCCGTACCCCTCGCCCAGCCGGCCCGGCAGCACCGCCTTCCCCCCGGCGGGGGACGGTGACAGCGGGGCCCAGCGCCGCGGCGTCACCCCCAGGTCCCACCCCGAGAAGGTGGCCCAGCGCAAGAGCTCCATGACGCAGCTGCAGCAGTGGGTGAACTCGCGCCGCGCCACCGCGGCCCCCGAGGAGCTGCGCAGGTGAGGGATGAGCCAGGGTGCTCCTTTGATCCGGGGTTGGTCCCTCTGGGAATGTTCTGCCCCTTTCCGTCTGTTTTGTGGCCTGATGGGGGTCAGAAAATCTCGTTTTTCTCTCCTTTTTTCTTTCTCTCCTTTTTTCTTTCTCTCCCCGTGCCAGCTTGGAGCTGGGTGTGGGACATCCCAAAAACGGGTGGGTTGTAAAGGGGGGTCCCTGGGAGGAGGGACGCCAGGATGGTAAAGCCACCACAGGGTGCTTTGGAGGGGGGATACAAGGACAGGAAACCACCTGAGCATCTCTGGGATGAGGGAACCACCTCAGTGTCCCTGCAGGAGGGATTGAGGAGAGGAGGCCGCCATGAGACCCCAGAAAGGAGGAATTCCATGAGGGAAGGCTGCCATAGAGCCCATGGAGGGAGGAATTCCATGGGGGGAAGCTCCCATAGCGCCCCTGGCAGGAGGAATTCCATGAGGGGAAGCTCCCACAGAACCCCTGGCAGAAGGAATTCCATAAGCCTGGAATCCCTGGCAGGACAAATGCCACCCATCCAACATTCTATATCCTCTCAGGCTGTCCTTGCCCACCTTGGGCACTGCCCACCACCAGCCCGGCTCTCACCTCTCTCACCTCTCTCTCCCCCTCTCCAGCCCCACCAGGTTTTACCCCGTGTCCCGCCGGGTGCCCGATTACTACTCGCCCTACTCACCCCAGTACCCCGAGGAGTACCAGTACTACCCGCCGGGCGTGCGCCCCGACAGCATCTGCTCCATGCCCGCCTTCGACCGCGTCAGCCCGCCGTGGGCGCTGGAGGACAAACGCCACTCCTTCCGCAACGGGGCTCCCTTCCACGCCGCCTTCGGCCGCCAGGACGTCCCGCTGTGGCTGCCGGCGCCCTCCAGGCCGCCCAGCTACCTGGACGAGGTGGACGCGGCGTCGGGCTCGCTGCGGAGGATGTCGCTGCAGCCGCGCTCGCGCTCGGTGCCGCGCTCACCCAGCCAGGGCTCCTACGGCCGCGCCAGGGTTTACTCGCCCGTGCGCTCGCCCAGTGCCCGCTTCGAGCGGCTGCCGCCCCGCGGGGATGAGATTTACGCCGACCCCGCCACGTTCGTGATGCGCAGGTCCATCAGCTCGCCCAAGGTGGGTGCCGGTGGGGCGGGGCGGGGTGGGGAGGTGGGGCAGGGGTGTGGCTGTGTCGCGGTTGTATCCCCTCTGTGTGCACAGCCTGGCTGCAAAGTGACACCGAGCCCGTGGGTTGGGGCAGAGGAGGGGTTTGGAGTCTTTGTTGGTGTCCTGGAAAGGTTCCCCGGTTGTGTTTGTTGGATGGGATGGGATCCGTGGGATGGGATGGAATCCGTGGGATGGGATTCATGGGATGGGATCCATGGGATTGGATGGGATGGGATCCAAAGGATGGGATGGAATCCATGGGATGGGATGGGATGGGATGGGATCCATGGGATATGATGTTTTTAGAGGAAATTATGTGGAGTATTTAGAGGAAGACCCTGATTTTGCCAGGGGGTTTTGGAGGAAAATCCCAGATTTCCCAGTAGTTTTTGGAGGAAAGCTTTGGGAGCCCAAAATGTGCTCCCAAGCAGGGAGCGCTGCCCCAGTCCCTCTCCTGTGCTTTCTCCTCGTGTCCCGTGTCCCTGATTTTGGGCTGGGGTCCCCTCTCTCCACAGTACGATTACCTGGGTGACAGGCGGCCCGTCCCGGCCGGGATGTACCCCTACCACTTCCCGGCGTCCCCCACCATCCACGACAAAATGGTACGTACCTGCTGTCCCCCGGGGGTGACACTGTGACAGGGGACACAGACCCCACCCCGGGGACGTGGGGCAGTTTGGGGGGTCCTCACTCCGGTGGCCGAGGAGGAACCAGTGCACTGCAGGGGCAGAGCTGGGCCTTCCATTGGTGTCTCCGCTCCCTCCCGGCCATTCCCGAAGGAATCCACGTGGGAAGGTCCCTCTGTACCAGCGGGACACCCTCGGGTGCTCCCTGGCTGATGAGTCCAAACCTCTCCCGCTCTGCTTCCTCACATCTGGCCACAGCTGCTTTGCTCTCCTGCCTCGTGTCCCCTCCCGGAGCTGGGGGGTGACACCAGGAGGTCCCCACAGATCCCAAAACCCTGGGACGGGACCGCCAGAGGAGGGAGAAACCTGAATTTCACCACAGCCCACCCATGCCGCCCATCCATCCCCGCAGCCAGAGGCAGGGTCTCCCTAGGAATAACAAGATAAATAAGAAATAAAATGCCCAAGATTCTGCAGGGCACATTCCCAGCAGCATTCCAGGCCCGGGGGCCATTCCATAGGCTCCCCCCTAACCGCTTTGCTTCTTCTTTTATGTGTTTTGCTGCTCGTTTCTTGCCTGCTGGCTCCTGGTAGGATGAACTTTTAGACCTTCAGTTGCAAAGAAACCTAGAATATTTGGACCAGCAGGTAGGCGGAGCTGGCTGCCAGCCTCACCTCACCGGCTGCTTCTCGTCCCCTCTCCCGTGTGCCCTGTGTCCCTGTCCCCTGCTGCCATCCATCCTCACCAGCATCCCAGCAGCACCAGTTGTCTTTCTTTTCTTAATTTTTTTAGTTTGGCTTCTTCCATCCTCTGCATCCGTAGGGCCGCTCATCGCTCGGCAGGAAAATCAGCCCCCCAGATCTCTGTGTGGTTTTTTGGGGGGAGTTTTGGGGCACATTCCAGTATTTCTGGGGGTTGTCATGGAGTTCAGGGGGTGCAGCAGCTCTGGAACGCCCCAGGTTGGTGCTGGGCACCTGCGTGGTGCCAGCGTGGCCGTGGTGTCCCCAAGGTTGGCACTCTTTGCCCAAGGGGTGGCAGGTGACCTGTGGGGACAGTGGTCATGGTGATGTGGTGGCCCCTCAGGGCTGAAAGGTTTTGGTGAAGGTGGGCACCAAAAGCCAGCAGTGCTCAGGTGGTTCTGGAGAAGTTTTTGGAGAAAAAAAAATCTTAGTTTTGCCAGTGGTTTTTGGATTTTGAATGGGGTTTTTGGAGGAAAACCTTGGAGGAAAACCCTGATTTTGCCAGCGATTTTTAGAGGAAAACCCTGATTTTGCCAGGGGTTTTGGAGGAAAACCCTGATTTTGACAGAGGGCTATGGAGGAAAATCCTGGATTTGCCAATAATGGTAGTTTTTGGAGGAATCCTTAATTTAGCCTGTGGTTTATGGAGGAAACCTTAATTTTGCCAGTGGTTTTTGGAGAAAAACCCTGATTTTGTCAGGGTTTTTTTGAGGGAAAACCCTGGAAGGAAAACCATGATTCTGGGTGGTGTTTTTGGAGGAAAACCCTGATTCTGCCAGGGTTTTTTTGAGGAAAACCCTGTAAGAAAAACCATGATTCTGGGTGGTGTTTTTGGAGGAAAACCCTGATTCTGCCAGCGATTTTTGGAGGAAATCTACACCAACTCCATCCCAGAAATATGGGGAGGGGGATCCAGTGGTGCATCCGGGCAGCGCCTGAAGCCTCAGCCGGGCGCAGGAGCTGCAGCCGGGCGGGCACGGAGGGAGCCGCTCCCTGCACGATCCCGTTTGGCTGCAAATCTCCCCATGGCCGCGGTCCGTGTCCGCCTTGGAGCGGGGCCAGGAGCTCCCGCTGCAATA